>NC_137617.1:31311032-31736032 GCF_963280865.1 Gymnoscopelus braueri | reverse complement strand
CTCGCCTATGAGTCTGCAGGTACGCACATACGTGCCCAGTTTTCACCCTCACTCAAGGTACTGATCATTTTTGTGGTTGTTTTTTCTATCCATGGGCCCTTTAACCACTTAAACCCTATATACTTCATTGATGGAGGTCCCCCAGTGGTCTATACTTGGCCCCCCTCCTTCTTTCCCTCTACTCCATATTTCTTTGCAGAAAATAGCCGATCTGCAAGGCCATAGATCTGGAATCTTCGCAGAATGTTCGCCTGTATTCGTGAAATCTTCGCCCTATTATGACACGCTCAGAATAGGGACACTAGGGTTCATGTGGTTAAATCCTCCATAGTTAATATCCTAACAGCATCTGAAGGCTTGATAAACCCAGTTCCTACAAACCATCACCACCACCCTGGTGCCCTTCTCTACCAAATCTGTTGGTGGTTCTCCCAGTGTGTCAGCACAGCTAGGCTTCTGTCAGCACCATAGATTCAACCAACTGGCTACAGTTGGTGCGGTGTATTTGTGACCGTACGCGTGTTAGTAGCTGCTCTTCCTGGCCAAAGTGTGCGTGTTTATACCTATGCGTGTGTGCATTCGTTTGTTAGGTGCACTACCTGGCAGACAGCCCTCAGCCCCAACTAGTCCTGCTAGCTCCACTCAGGACATTTGGGTCCTCAGGAGCTCTCCCACTGGTAAGAGTGTGTGCCCCCCCACATCCCCACCCGAACCCCCACCCCCGTGTGGCCGCTATGACCCTCAAAAAGCAGCCACCCAAACCTGTGTGTTGTCACTAAGCAGCTCTGTCCCTTATCCCCTTCCTCCCGTGTGTGAGGAGTTGAGCCCTTTACCCACCCGCTGATCTAGAGTCATTCCCATTCTTGCCTTTACCTCATGAAGTTCTGAGTGCGACAATGATTCCAGCATCACTTTCTTAGTAACCTCAAACGTATCAGCGACGCACGGAACCCACCCAACAAAAGCGCTCGCACATGCAGGTTTGCGCGCAACTGTTCTTGGCAATTCTGGCCAAACCGGGATTGTCTGGTCACCCTATATACAATGTATTTCTATGAGAAGACACCTGGGATTGGACACCCTTTTTTTCGCCCAGAGTGGGAGTGGGGGGGGGGGATCTTCACGTGCACGAAGAAAAGCACTGTCTGTGCGCTTAGGCTTGCACATCCTGTGTGTTACGTGCGTACGATTATCCAACCTGCACATCTCAATGTGCCTACATACAATAGGTTTCGGTTCATTCACCTTTTTGTGGCCTAACATGCTATTGGATCCCAACTCCCATCTGCACCCCCACCCGGTAAGGAAGCTTTATCCCCCTCTCATCCCTCTGTATTCCAAAGTGTTGACCTTTCTGACCCTCCCCTACCAGTAAATCCTCACCACCTAATGAACAGCACGGCTTGGTCCACTAACCATAATTTCCTCCTTAGCATTACGGGATGGTAAGTAAGTGTGCATCATACTCATAGACCGCATTTACACCTTCTATTAAATTGTGATCTTGTAGCTGAATATCTTGTCTGGATAATGGATAAACCAATTCAAATGCACGCCGCACACATCGCAATCGGAATCCACAAACATTGCATTTTAACTACTTACAGTAGACCCTATATACTTCATTGACCGGAGTCCCCCAGGTCTATATACTAGGCCCCCTCCCTTTTTTTCCTCTACACCAAATCTCTGCCGAAAATAGCTGTTCCAATAGTTTGCTCCAAAATAGGGATGCTAGGGATGTGGTTAATGCAAGGTGTAAATGTGGTCATAGTCCCCTTTTGCACAGGGAGTTCAAGGTGGGAATGTCGCAGCGTTATTCCACCCCACCGTTCTGTTCTTTTTGGTTTGCCAGTCTTCCTGCTTTCTCCTTGATGGCCTGTGGAAACAAACTGTAGCCATTGGATACTGGATATTTTGGTTACATCTGGTTTTCCCTTGCAATCATTTTTTCTCACACGCCACCTTTCCTATTTTCACATCTCTCTCTCTCTCTCTCTCTCTCTCTCTCTCTCTCTCTCTCTCTCTCTCTCTCTCTCTCTCTCTTTCAGGTGACAGAAACAGTGTCGGTAGTGCTGGCAGTGTCGGTAGCAGCCGTAGTGCTGGTAGTGGCCAGAGCTCAGAGAGTGGCCACAAACAGAATGGGACTCTTGCCCGCCATACCCCTGATACTGGCAAGGTTAGATCTGGAATGCTATGGAAATATTTTGCAAATACTTCCAAGCCATGTTTTATCGAGTGAAGAAAAATAAACTCACTGTTGTACGTGCAGTACATTCCATCACTACCAAATCCCGAGAGTAAATTAAAGTGTCAAAACAGACTTTTATGAGTGCTCAGGGTTTTGCAGTGTAAGATTTATTTTAACACCTTAATGGTTGCAATTAATCCATTTAAAGTGAGATCACAACACTAGCCCACCTACTACTGTGGTCTACTTACCTTACTGTTTCCACTTTATTTTATTTTTCTGTACAGCTGGCACCCTCTGCTGGTGAAATAGGGGACCATCACCACACCTCAGACCACAGCAAACAGGTTGATGGAACCCCAGGTAAGTCACTGAACTTCAGAATCTCCTGTCCTAATCATCTGTCCCTGTCCTTATTTGCCTTGTGGAATACTGATTCTAGCCTAAAACCATTATACTTCCTCAGACAAGGTGTCCTGCCAAAAAATACATTCTGAGACTTTGGCCGCCCTTATAAAGCAAGGCTTGGTCTTGCACAAAGCATATTATAGTAGAGCCATCCACACCAAGAATGATAATATAAAGATAACTGTAACAATGATGTGAGCATCCACACATGATGAACGGTAACATTCTATCAGCATGGTAACGTGAGTGACGTGTTAAACATGACACCTTTTAAATTCCTGGCTGTCGTTCATCAAATCTCTTTGAAAGTGATCCCGTCACATCCTCAAAATGTCTAGGGGATGAGGGCAGCAACACTAAAAAGTTAACCAGGGAAAAGGGAGTCAAGTGTCAAACGTTGATCCCGGCTCCCCCTGGCTCCCGAGGAGTAGGTTGGTGCCTTGAATGGTTTCCTCTGCCGTAGGTGTGGAATGTGTGTGTGAATAGGTGAACATAATGCACATTGTCAAGCGCCTTGGATCAAGGCACTATATGAATGTAACTTTTACCATTTTAACACCTTCTCTATTAAAGGAAATTAACCACCAAATACTGGTGCACGCACAACTAGTCCTGTAAAATAAGAATGTTAGCTCCTCACTGCCGAATGGCTCATCGGCTCTAACTGTACTTGTCCCTAGGTTTTTAGCAGCCAAGCCCTTTACTAATGAGTTGATTCAGTCAGTCACTCTCTGCAGCCCTAGAGGGGGGGAGGGCAGTACCTGGGTCAAGACATGAGAGAAAAGGCAACAAGGAAAACACACACCACTACAACCGTAACAGATACCAACAACGTTCACCATTGTCATTGTCATAGTTGTGGTGTGGACTATACTTGAGTTTTTTCCCCAAATTATATATTTATAGTTATCGTTATACTGTAGATGTCGTTCTTGGTGTATGAATGGCCCTTGAGATTACAAGCAACCTTGTCATAGGCAAGTTACTCAAACATCACTGAAGGGCATTTGACCCAGGGCATTTGACCCAGACCTCATCTCTCAAACTAAATATAGGCCCTATGACATATTTCCAGTGTATTCCACTGTCCTGAAGACCAATGTGTTGACTTTAGAACAGAGGGCATACCTGTAAAGACAAAAGGAGACAGAATAACCTTAAGTCACCCCACCACAGAAACCAATAAACCCCATCAGCTTCTCCCGGCACCACACCCTATATATAAACAACAGATCACTGCTCTGAAGAAACAGTGAAGAACAACAGAGGAGGGATATATGTCTTTGAAAGGTAGGTCATTTCAGCATGAGCCATCTGATCTAAGCTCTGGGTATGAAAGAAAGGAAGGGAAAAGAACTGGGACATCTTCTCCTGGCTTAGGATGTTTGTGCTGAGTAAGGCCAAAGAGCTCTCTCACCGAAGTAGTGACATGCAAGACAGAGCGAGGGATTTCAACTGACCTGGGGGTAGGGTGGGGGGATAAGGAGAGAAGAGGGAGAAGAAAGGAGGAAGACGAAATGCAGGAAGGGAGGGAGGGGAAGGGTGGAGGGGAGGAGACGGAAAAATACACAGAAAAAGTGGAAAACCTCTCAGTTAAATGAAGAGGACAGAGGGAGCCGGGAGGGAGACGATAGAATGACATGGCTGTGTGAAAAGAGAGTGATAAAAGCTGCGAGGCGCTGTGTTGACAGCGTGAGCATCAGGCCAGAGAGCGGGGCAGCGTTCAGATAGTTCTACAGGTGAGCTGAGAAACGGTGGACAAATGAAGTGCAAAACGACCGGCGTGTGGTCAATCGCATTCTTCCTGACGGGTGAGAGTTGCGAATTGATTTATTTTTCATTTTAGGAAGGATATTTTAGCATTTCTTGTGGTAGCATTTCCTGCACATTTTAGGCCTTCGCTCAGGCACAGAGGTCATTGCTAATGAATAATTCAAAAGCAACTTCTCACTGAAAGCATGAATGTTAAATTGTTTTGTGAGATCAGTTTCAGACAAGGTCAGAATGTGGATATTCTGGATAAGGAAGTCCTTTAAATTAAAAAAAAACAAAAGTGTTACTACCTTGAGAATATCTATTTGTCCTCATCACGGTTGAGTCCCTGATCTCTCATCCCTGATGAAGGCAGGTTAGCTGTTGAATTTAAAAAAGATGTTACGTCTCAATAAATCATTGTATTGGCACCACAAGTGTGCGGCTTCTGCTATTTATAATGATAACACATCAGACGATACTGACATGGTGTTCGTATGGACTGATGTGTTATATTCTCCCTCTTCCGTCGTGTGAGAAGCAGTGAGTGTTGTTTTGGAGTTGATGAGGTGTGCAGATGCACACACACACACACACACACACACACCTTTTCCATCTTTCTCTTTCTTTCTCCGTCTATCTGCATGTCTCTCTTCCCCCCGGGGCCAAATAAGTCATCGCTAGGTGCTGTTCTACTCCCCTGGGAGACTGGGGCCCCTGACTTGTTGACAACAAAGGAGAGTGAGGCAGAGATGGCAGAGATGGCAGAAAAACAGGGGGCGGGGGGATTAGAAATACAAAAACAAATCGAATAATGATAGAGTAAAGCGGCATTCCGTGACAGAGCTGTGCAGCACAGAGGCAGATGGAGACTGACGGAAGAGTGGGGCTATATAACAGGCAGTCGGCAGCAGAGAGGGGGCGATCAAAACCCTGGCCTCAGGTCAAAACAAGACAGAGAACGAGGCCAGAGGGTGCATTCTTCAGTGAGCCGTGGTGATATGTCATGAGTGTGCTCACTGGGGCTTTCAGATCATCTTTAGATAGCACACCTTCACTCACCTGGAAAGACAACCAGACAGGACTCAACACAGCACAGCAGCCCCCACCACAACACACACACATACCCACACACACACACACATGCGATTCACCAGCCAGAATATGGTCAACATTGAGTATTCACTCTATATTTGACTTGGTGTTTTTATGGTGACAGTGGTTTATTTTGTCGTCGGGGGTCTGGCTGACCTGAAAGTTACACAATAAACATTAATTGCCCCTTGCTTCCAAAATGTGAAAGTTTGTGCAAGCTGCAATCCGAAACATATTATAATGAATAACATTGTATTTTAATCAATCTTTATGGTAGAACACATTCATATAATATACATTAGCTAGCACATCTGCAGTGGTTGGAGGTGGTCTCCTTACTCAGGTAGGACATAAAAGCTTTGGATTGCAGCTTTAAATACATATAATAAATATAAATAGAAGGATTCATCTTGTATGTTTTGTAGGTGGTCAGCGTCGGCAGGTCAACGGAGCCCCTCAGAAAGGTTTTATGAGACCAGCACAACTTCTGGAAGGCAAGGTGAGTTCTCCAGCGCACGCTTGTAAACAGAAATAAAGTATGTTTACTTCACAGTAACAACCCTTACGGGGTCCATTTTCCCATTTGCACACTCTCAAGAGTTTAAATTAACTCTGAGGATTTCACCCATCAACACTGACATCATTCAAACAATACCACGGCTAGTTCTTGGCTAGAGTTTTCACGGCCTTGACTACTCTGATTTTTCCTGCATGTCACTGTACATTAGTAATGCATGTCTGTCCAGTAGTGTATTATAATAACACTGTATACGTCCTCTGTGTATTAGGACTCCGAGGCCATCTACCAGTGGTTATGCGAGTTCCAGCTTGAGCAATACACATCCAACTTCATCAGCGCAGGATATGATGTACCCACCATCAGCAGGATGACCCCTGAGGTCTGTGTGTGTGTGTGTGCTATGTTATCGTATTGTTTCGCTCTTTTGTCTGTCCCTAATAAGCCAATCTGGGAACCCAAAGCCAAATGAGAATGAAAAACAGCGCCCTCTGCTGTTTGTACTATCTCATGTTGGCTCTGGGACAATGACGACGCAGCACACGTGCGCAAAGGAAACCAGGGTTTTAGTCTGCCTTCACGCTCCACTTCCGGGTGGTGCGACTATGTTTTCATTCCCACTAACAATATTTCTACACGGAACACTAACACCACTTCTCCCAGAGAACATGGATCGTTTTGGTTATAAGCCCACTTGTTTCTATGATGAAAGAGCAAGTTAAAATGTGAATATCTTTCCGTGGTTTTGTCTGCTCCGCGGACGCCATTGTTAAATTAGTTTCGGCTTGTTTCGAGTAGGGAAGGATCAGCGGACACGTAAATCCCGCCCACTACATTTGATTGGGTAAAGCGCGACCTGCTTCCTGATCTGAAGGCACGCCCACGCCCACACAGTGCGTACACGTTATGACGAACCTTCACGACAGATTCCAACGCAGAGCAGAATCTGTTCTTGAGAGATTACTAATAAGCTGACCTGATGCTACATCAATTTTACGTTTCAATAATCTTTTTCTGGAAAAAGCAGACATTCTTTAATGTTGTTGGGACAGTTATAGCATAGCTTACACATTTACATTCGTTGATGATCATCATGGCCTGTTTAACAGAAAAGGCCAGCTGGTAAAGTCAGTGCTCCCTCCGTCTCAATCTAATATAGGCTCTGATGTCCAGTATCTGTTTAGCAAACTGTGCTGTGGATACTGAAATTCATGTAATTCTTGTTTGTGTACACCAATAATGGATATAACTATTTCCAAAGGCTTTGTTGACCATTTTTGGGTGCATAAGCATGTAAAAATAGACCCCAGTACTATTTTACAACCTCCACACACTGTGCTCATACATGCTCGCATTGTGTGTGTTGTGCATATAGTACTGTTTTTATACAGTATGTTTGTCTTTTAAGTTGCACTGTTTTATCTCACATTTATTGACTGTCCTCCTAAAATAAATTGACTAACTAGGGTGTAGCTTGTAAATAAAGCAGTGTTTAAAAAGCATAAAGCATGTGATATGTGATAATTGTCTAAACATGGCGTTTGCTCTTCAGGATCTGACAGCCATTGGGGTCACCAAGCCAGGCCACCGTAAGAAGATCTCAATAGAGATTGGCAACCTGAGCATCCCTGAGTGGTTGCCTGACTACATTCCTGTAAGAAAACAACAACCTTACAGTCTGTCATACAGTACATTGTCATTTTGATTTAACTCTACACAGTCAAATCTTGTAAAAATTGCAGTATTTGGTGTTTTCTAATGATTGCAGAAAACAAAAAAGACAACCCCCTCTTTTCTTAACCTACCGTACTGTACATCCACCCATCCCTTTCTCTGTTTGGCCAGTTGGACCTTGGGGAGTGGTTGAGTGTGATAGGACTGCCCCAGTACCAGAAGAGGTTATGTGAGAATGGCTACGACTCCATTACCATCGTCAAAGACATCACGTGGGAGGACCTGCAGGAGATAGGAATCACTAAACTTGGTAGGCTCACTCGGTTGTCCCAGTTGTGCCTAATTGTCTCGGCCAGGCCTTCCTATGTTTTGCACCCTGTCCGTCCGTCCTTCCGTCCGTCCGTGTGGCCGTCTGTGATCAGCTAATCTCCGGCACCGTTGGATGGGTCACAGCGAAACTGTGCACACACACTCCCTGGATGCCAGAGCAGAACCTCTGCCCCAAATTCTTCACATGGGCCTGTTATAGCGCCACCAGGAGGCCGGTTTTGCAACAAAAAAAAAATTGACTGTACTCCTATACATATTTTGTCCAAACATCACGCAAATAGATACACAGTATCTCTATAATCATTAAACGAAACTGATCTTTCAGATTTCTCATATTCCATCCTGATTGGCTAAGATTGGCCTCCAAAGTTTGCAGGAGTGTTCCGTTTTGGACAAAATGCCTCAAATCATGAACACAGCGTGCGATTTCAGCATGCACATTCCCACTAGGCAGAGAAAGAAAAAAAATCAAATCAGCCTCATGGTGGCTGATTTGCAGGAGTGGCCCGTTTTGAACAAAATGCCTCAAATCATGATCATGTCCGATTGTGAAAACTTTGCACACACATTCGCACTATGTTGAGGAACAAATGCCACCCTTTTAACATTGCCCTATTATAGCGCCACCAGGAGGCCGATTTTTGCAAAACAATGTTTTTTATATTACTACTCCTACAAATTTTGTCCAAACATCACCCAAATCGGTACACATGATCTTCATAGTCAAGTGATCAAGACGGATCTGTCCGATTTTTTGGCTCATTCCGAACATTGCTGGCCCATAATAAGTTATAACCTACCTGTACTGGCGGAGGGAGACCTGTGCTCCAAGGAGCGCTTTTTGTAGTTTATACACCTTCAATGTATAAACAGTTGTTAGCTTGCCTTGGAGATAATGTATTGTTTTTGAGCTTGCAGGCAGACAGATCAACGAAAAGACCCTGGAACAAAATATTTTGAGATGGGGGTCCACGGCCCAATACATATAATTTTGGGGGTCCTTGACATGAAAAAGTTTGAGAACCACTGATATAGCAACATAAGTTTTTCAGAAAACATATTAGAAGACATTTGTAGAATTGACCTCAGGTCTTAATGGGTTAAATATCATAGGTTTATTATGACTGTGTCAAGGTTGCTGATTTTGACTTCCGTGTCTCAGGTCACCAGAAAAAGCTGATGCTTGCCGTGAAGAGACTATGTGACCTGCAGCGCTCCAGGGCTGGAGGGGGCACACTGCGACGGAACCCCCCAGCAGCCCTGGAGCTGATGGCCATTGAGCACACGCCAGCACACAACGCCCACACCTCCGAAGACTGCTGCCCGTCTCCTCACACCCCTAGGGCGCTGCTCTCCTTTCAGGACAGCGAGTTGAGTGCCGAGCTGCAGAGTGCCATGATGGGCAGGGCAGGGGGAGGAGTGGGTGAGGCGTTCAGCGTGAGGGGCGTGGCTTCGCCGTCGCCGTCGGCCATGTCACTCAGCCAGGAGAGCATCGGGATGCGGTCCAGGGGGTCCGGGAATTCTGGGAATTCTGGGAATTCTCACCCGGGAAACGGCACGTTGGCGTCGGCGAGGACGCCGAGCCAATCGGAAGAGAGCTTGGCCAACGGGGGAGAGGCGAAGCACGGAGGAGACAGCCCCAGAGGGAGGAACAGACACGGACCCTCTGAGACGTGGGACCACCAGTGTCAGTCGGCCAATCCAACCAAATTGCCGTTCAACCCGCTCACCCCGCCTCTAACCCCCAGCAAGATGCCCCGCTTTGCCTACCCAGTGCTCCCCGCCAAGTCCAAACCCTGCCAGACCCCCACCCGCCTCTATCAGCCTCACCACTCCTCCCCATCATCACCTTCCCCACAGGCCTCTCCCACCCAGAGGCAGTTCGTTTACCACGCCCAGGGAGGGGGCAGCGACGGGGGTCCACGTGTGCTCTCCAAGCCCCTGGTCGGAGCCGTCCCTCTTCCGGGCCCCAGGCCCGGTGACAGCCTCGCCGCAGACGCTCTCCGTTGCGTTCCTAAGAAGCGCACCCAGAGCCTGACACGCTATGCCCTCTCTGACGGAGAGCCAGACGATGAAGACGACGAATCTACCGACGGTGGCACTGGCTCAGCATCCGCTGTGACCATGCCCTCGTATGCCACCCTGGCACGTCGGCCCGGACGCGGGCACGCCGGCGCCTCGGGCGCCCAGCGCCACATTAACCGCAGCCACTCGTTCGCCGTTCGCTCCAGGCGCAAAGGTCCGCCCCCGCCGCCACCAAAGCGGATGAGCTCCGTGAGCGGCCCCTCGGGGGAGGATGTCAAAATGTCAGAGTCAGACGTCGTAAGGGAGGGAGGTATAGAGACGGAGAGCGCCGGCAGCGTGAGGAGCATCGCAGCCAGGCTAGAGGGAAGTGCTAACAGTCCCTCCAGGAGGATGGACGTTCCACCACCCCGCACGCCAGTCTTGCCCAATCGTAGCCCACTCTCATCCCCTCATTCTCATGTGCCGTCTCTGAGCAGCCCTGGGCCTTCCACAGTCGTAGCTGTCCCCTCGTCCCCTAAGCCTGTCCCCACTCTGGGCATGGGGGCTCTGAGGAGGATGGGCAATGGCGAGAGGGCAGAGGTGGGGGTTGACAAATTACAGAAAGACAGAGGAACAGAGGGTATGTTTGTTGAAAAGGAGAGAGGAGTGAAAAGTGGTCCGGTATCACAGAACACCTGTGTGTCTCCAAAGAGCCGCTGTCACCCTTTCGCCGAAGAAGGCAACCTCACAATCAAACAGCGGCCCAGGATGGCAGTCTGTGATCAGGCAGAGGCAGAAATCAAGATCCAGGATCCTCCAGAGTGCTCTGTCCAGGTTCCAAAGACCCTGGAGCTACCGGAGTTCAACCTAAAGGAGTCGGACACCGTGAAAAGACGCCACAAACCCAGAGACAAAGATGCGCAGACCCCAGAGGAGGCGACCTCCCCCACCAGTCAGGATGATGCACCCTCGCACCCGTCAGTCAGAGCCGGCAACTTCCACACGCACGCCAACGGTGACTCGCTGAGCGACGGGGAAACTCAGAAGAGGCCAGAAGTCGTTTTCCAGAGAGTAGGCTCCATGGGAAAAGGCCCTAAACCACCTGTGTCCTCTAAACCCTCCAGTCCTCTCAAACCGCCCCTCACCAGCAAGCCAGCTAGCCCGCAAAAAATAGCATCGCCGGTTCCTCATCGGCCTGGCGCCCAGACACAAACGGCCATCCCTAAACTGAACGGTGTACAGATTCACACGGCTTCGCCTAAGCTTGCGGGTGGTGTTCAGACACGCGCTTGTGTGCCGAGTCCCAAATCCGCTGGGCACCAACTGGCACTGACATCCAAGCAAGCGAGTGTGTCACAGTCTTCGCCAGCAACGATCGCCAAGCCAATGAGTCCACAGAAGCATGTGGGTGTGTTTGTGTCACGACTCCCTCAGCCCACCGCAACTTCTATTCCATCAGCAGGTAACAGAAGAAATCTTTGTGCGGTAGCTCCTATTTATAGAACTCGAAGTGAATGGGAACTATCACGTACTGTAGCCTCAGGGTTCGATTAAAAAAATACAGGCAGGGACCTTTTCTTAACCACTTAAGCTCGATATACTTTGTTATATGACAAATAGAAATCTACTGTACAAACTCACAATTTAAAAGATGAGTAAACTGAAAGATTCTGACAGATTTCGAGAACATTTTATAGATTTCATCAAAATATGGACAGGGTTAATGTGGTTAACATAATTTTCTTTAATTTAATTGATGAATTGAGTTATATATAAGGTGATATTATCAAACATGAATATCGAACATATCAGACAAGTCTACAGTACCCAAAAGGAACCACATTTAAATCAGTCTGATTAACCATTAAAACTGGGAAAGCATCTGTGTCATTTTAGATTTTAGCGTCGGCTATTCAAAAACAGCAGATATACAAGCTCACACTGCGAGCTTGTACTGTACATCTGCTATTTTTTAACATTTTTGAAAAATCTTGAAAGTCATTTGTTGAGTCGGCCTCAGGTCTTAATGGGTTAAATCAGTCTGACTAATATGTGTCCTCTTTCCCTGCCTCTCCTACGCTACCCCCAGCCCGCCCCTCAGGAATCACCCTCAACGGGGCCCAGAGTGTTGGTTTTGGCTCTCCGTCCTCCCTGTCATCATCATCATCATCATTGTCAGCCACATCTTACCCATCTTCAGCCCTACCAGGTCAGGCAGGGAAAGCAGGGAAAGCCCAGGCTGCTGGTGTGGCCTGTTCCGAGGTCCTGGTTCAGAAGAGACTGGAGGAGACCAGCACGTCACTGGAGGCAGCGCTGAAAGTGGTGGAGAACAAACTGGCGCAAGGCGGTGGTGGTGATGGGTAAGACGTTAACACCTTTAACCAATTAAACCCTATACACTTAGTTAACCGGGGTCTCCCTGGGCTCTATGCTTGGGCCGTTCCCAATGTCACTAGGATGTCACTGTGTCACTGTGTCCACATTCAAATACACAATTGTTCCTTACTTAGAATCTTAGATCACTTTTTGCTGTTTTCAAATGTTATGCTTTATATGGTCCTGTTACTGTTATTGTGAACCTTTCAGTAATATTTTTAAAAGATGCATCATTATTAGTCCTCATGAGGGGATTATTAAGGCTAGGCCAGTGTTTCTCAACTTTTTTGGGGCCATTGTCCCCCCTATCCAATATCCAGGTCCCTTACCCCCCCCCCACCCAATTAATATGTAAGCTGTATTTTTATTTTTATTGTGTATTGTGTTGCTTATTTAATGGACTGTTAGTATGTGATTATTATGTATCGCATAATAATCCCCAATAGCAAACCCCATTGGAAATGCATTGGGTGACCCACAGCACAGACATTTCATGTTCAAGTCCCAGCCCTCCTATAGTTTAATACCAGAGTATTTCACCTTAACTTAATTAACTGAAGGCTAACATACAAAATTATGCTTCAATAGTACTAAGAGACCTCTTCTGAGAGTCACTAAGTGATGGTGTAGTGGTCTAATGATCTGGCTTTCATTATAGAGGTTCCAAGTTCAAATCCCTGTCCTCCTATAGTTTTAATACAAAATATAACTCAAAAGCATTGGAAGACACCTGCTGAGGGCCCAAAGGTGCCTTTGCGCAATGTTGTGGTGTTCTTTATTGGTTGACAGAAACAAAGGGACACAGGCAGACGGGTCAGTCAAATAGACTTTTCAGAAGTCGATTCCAATTGAATCTCAGATTATACTAAGATTCCCTGACCTTAATAGCCTGCCAAAGTTTGTACTTGAAGAAGAATATCAAGGTTGGATTTGAACAGGGAACCTTCTGGTTACATGCCCTGTATCTGAACCACTGCACCACAGTGGTTCTTATATATTCTGCTCACTTCCGTGGCCTTCAGTGAAAGATTAGATAAAGGTAAAAGCGCCAGGTAAAAGTTGGAAAGAATTCCTTGCTGGTTTTGAACTCAGGATCTTCTGTGTACAAGGCCTGTATCTTAACCACTGCTCCACCATGATCCATGCTTACTCTGGTCTCTTGCACGCTGTTCACTGAAATATTAGATAAAGGTGCAAGAGTCAGGTAGATATTTAACTTTAATGCGGCAATGGACATTTAAGGGGAAACAAGTACAAACTTTGGCAGGCTATTAATCCTACATACTTACAACTAGCAACCCCATTCATACTTTAAAATGTTCATCTTACTGTGGACACGTTTGCCTGAAAATGAATCTTTGAAATGTTTTATAGTTTTAGAAATATACTCATTTAAAAGTTCAAACATTTATAATAGAGGTCGATGGAAGATTTTGGGACCTCAAAAAAACATTTTCACCTAGCAACTCCATTCACACTTTTTTATAATTCAGCTTACTGTGGACACACATGCTTGAACGTTTTACTTTGAAATGTCTTGTCGTTTTTGAGATATTTAACTTTTAAAACTTAAATATGAGAACTTTGGCACCTCGCTGTTCCTTCATATTTTAACCTATAAACTTGATTCACAATTAAAAAATTCCACCCTACTATGGACATGCATGCTTGAGATTTTTGCTAAGTACAAACTTTGCAAACAGCACCATCTGGTGGAACACATGGACATCATTGCCACTGAATGAGGTGAGGTGTCTCTGGGCCGAGTTCTTTCAGACATAACCCGCCACCTTTAACTATCAGGAAACAGGGGAGGGACGCAGTCCCACCGATGGTCCTCTGTGCACGTTGATGGCATGGGACTTGAACCTGCGAGCTGTCTGTAGCAGAGGCAACCGATCAAGCACACCACACCTTTGGGCCCTCAGCGGGTGTCTTCTTGATTGATTGATTGATTGATTGAAATTTTTATTAGGCAAAAGAATGTAAAACAACACAGTTACATTTATAATGCTTTTGTCTAAAAGGTCCGGCCAAAAAAGTCCTTGCGGACTTGTTTCCGTTGAGTTAATTTCATAGACATATATAGTAGCAACCAAACAGTTCAAAAATCTTTTGTATTTTGGCCTTGAAAATGTCATAGTACTACAACATTGAAATATGGGACGACTGGGATTTGAACATGGAACCTCTGTGCTGAGAATCTGATCACTATCCCACTAGACCATCTCTCACTGGCTCCAGGCAGATGTCTCTTAGTACTTTTGAAGTGTTCTTTTATATGTCAGCCTTCAGTCAGTTAGTAAAGGTGAAAAGCAATGAACCATAAAAGGACTGAGATTTGAACACAGCATCTCCATGCTGAGAGTCTGATCTTCAGACCACTACACCATCTCTCAGCCACTCCCATCATATGTCTCTTCGTACTATTGAAGCGCTCTTTTGTATGTTAGCCTTCTGTTAGTAAAGTAATGAAAGACTGGGATTTGAACTTGGAACCCCTGTACTGGGAGTCGGATCACTAAGCCACTAGGGCATCTCTCCCTGATTCACAACATATGTCTCTTAGTACTGTTGGAGCACTCTTTTGTATGTTAGCCTACAGTTAGTAAAGTTGAAATGCAATGAACTATTGAAGGACTGGGATTTGAACATGGAATATCTGTGCTAAGAGTCTGATCACTTGACCTCTACACCATCTCTCATGCACTCACATCAGATGTCTCTTGTTGAAGTGTTCTTTTGTATGTTAGCCTTCAGTTAGTAAAGTTGAAAAGTAATGAACAATAGAAAGACTGGGATTCGAACATGGAGCCTCTGTACTGGGAGTCGCAACACTAGCTCACTAGGGCATCTCTCACTGATTCATAGCAAGTGTCTCTTAGTACTGTTGAAGTGTTAGTATGTTAGCCTTCAGTTAGCTAATGTTGAAAAGCAAGGAACTATAGGAGGACTGGGATTTGAATTTTGAACTTGGAATGTCTGTGCGGGGAGTCTGATTAATAGAAGACCACTACACCATCACTCAGTCACTCTCAACAGATGCCCTTAGGGCGTAGTCACACCAAAACATGGTTGGCCGCTGTTAAACTCAGGTTGTGCGCGGCCAGTTTTTTGCAGCCAGCGCATTGTAAAGAAACAGAGTGACGCACCTGTCACTCACTTTCAAGACCATGAATCTACGCATTTGCATTGACAAAGCATTGGCATTGCCCTAAGGTGGAATTTTTAAATTGTGAATCAAGTTTATAGGTTAAAGTATGAAGGAACAGTGAGGTGCCAATTAAGTTGCAGTATGGATAATGACAATGCAGCAGCAGCGAGCCCACAATTATTAGCCCACTTCCCAGGGAGAGAAAAAAAAGCCTGTTACGGTTATAAGTAGAATTGTATATGGATGTCAGACCGTGTCACATCAAGCCCCTCTCACAACACTAAATGACAGGGCTTTCATAGCCCTGTCATGTTCATGGTATCATTCAGTATCATGGTCAGTATCATGGTCAGTAGTATTATGGTCAGTATCATGGTCACTGTCATGTCAGTATCATGGTCACTGTCATGTCAGTATCATGGTCAATGTCATGTCAGTATCATGTCAGTAGTATTATGGTCAGTATCATGTAAGTATCATGGTCAGTAACATGTCAGTATCATGGTCAGTATCAATTTCCCGGTGCTCCAGCAGAATGCCCTGCAGTCCCGGCCCAATGATGAAAATGTGTCGCAACGTGACACGTTGTGAGCTTGTAGATCAGTTATTTTCTATTCAGAGATTTTGTCGATAAACAGGCACACAGATATCATGCTACAGCTACAGCTGTGTTTAATATTGTGTTGTGAACTTGTGATTAACATTCTCGTCTCTGTTTCGTTCAACAGTGGCAGCAGCACGGTAACAGTGGCGGGGAACATTCTGGATGATATCGGCAATATGTTCGATGACCTGGCCGATCAACTGGACGCCATGTTGGAATAGCCTCTGCACTAAAGGCAACACAGGAACAGAATAGTTCATTAAAGGGAGCAAAAACGCTAAAGAAATCCCCCCCCCACACCCCTTCAAAAAAGGTAGCAGTGAGGAATGAAAGAGAAACTTAGACGTTGGCAAAGAAACAGAGTGTTTTCAACCTCTGCTGCTCCGGAGCACGAGTAGCCTTTTAACTGCATCACAAAGGCAAAAAGAGAGTGCACGCTGTAGGATTTCCTGCGTACTTTCCTTGTGATATTGTCCTTTTCTCAACACAAGCACTTACTGTAGCCTTAGGAAACACACCTGAGAATGTTATTGGAGCGCCAGCAAACAGGAGCGGAGATGTGTTTTATGTGTGCAAGATCAGTCACCAGATGTCACTGTGTGAAGCACGTTGCAAAGGGAGTAGTCAATTTTATCCACATAATGGACCCATACATGTATAGATTCTGTCATATTAAACTGTAGTGTATGGTGGTGCAGTATACTGTATGTCCATGTTAATTTGTATTCTGATATCTAGTGTTATTGTAAATTGAGTTATGACTATATTTATACTAACAAAGAATATGTCTGTTTTGTTTTTGTTTTTTTACCAACTAGGAGTGACTGAGATTGACTTGGTGTTTGTCATGCATTAGCCCTGGTATATTTCACTGCTGATTGTCTGCGACTTGGGAGGAAATATTTATCTAAACTATACTGTTTATTGTATTTTATGCAGCATACTCCACTCCATGTTTTTTGTTTGTTTGTTTGTTTTTTTTACTACCAAAGTCTTTACCAAAGTTAGTCAGCTATTAGAGGAGGCACAATGAAGACTTTGCCACCGATGCAAAGTGGGGGAAACATTTCTATATTCTTCAAAGCACTATTATCAATGAAAGCACAGCACATGTTTTCAGGTTTCATTGTTATTTAGAGAGCTCAGTCCACCTCCAGAACACCTCTGTAAGAATTTATTGCTTACTGCCTCGGGATGCTATGAGTCAACCTTACTGGAGGTGACCTCCCCTTTCCAAAAAGGGAGATTTTACTAAAGAGAATTCAGCGATGGTCCCTTTTTTTTTTAGGTTTCAAAACATTTTCCAATAATTTGAAATGTTATCTTCACTATTATTCTAATAGGGTTGAATACAGTTGAAATGGTGTTCAGCTGCATCAAAAGGGTATTATTGACAGTTGTTCTGTTCAGTTCAGTTCAGTATACTGTCTGTGTCTTAGCAATGTACTGTTACAATCTATGACAAAGACGTGTAATGCTTCCATTTATATATATTTTTTCAAATAGCCGATGTACAAGCTCATCGCAACGTGTTGAGCTTATAGATCGTTTATGTTCGGCGGGGGACACTGTCATATGACAAAGTATAAATCAGGCTTAACCACTTAAACCCTATATGGTTGACTTGACCGGAGTCCCGCAGGGCTCTGTACCAATGTATTTTCAATTTTTCTTTAATTGTGTGGGGAAAGCTTTCGCTGAAATTGGCCGATCAACTGCGATGCGTTGTAAGCTTGTCGATCTATTTTCCTGCGAAAGCTAAGAAATGTGAATGTCGATAGATTTGTTACGTACATAGACATTCTATATTGTTTGTTTTTGTTTTTTTGACTGTAGTGTCATTCATGTTACCATCTCTTCTGTAAGCACCTTATATGGGATTTACTGTATAGTACAAACTCAGATCTCAGTAGAGCAGATTTTTTTTTATTATCGTTAACTCATATGATCCGATTCATTGTAGTTTCACATTCATATATTATATATTTTGTGATATCCTGACTGAGAAATGACATGAGCTAGACGCTTACTGTCTGTCCTATGTTAACATTAGATCTTTTTTTATTTTCTTGTTTCCATCAGAAAATGGGTTACAAGGCCAGTACAGCAATGACCTTCTACAGTATATCCCTCTTAATTATTTATCCATGAGACCTTTCACTGGACATGTATATTTTGACATCACAATCAAAAGTCTTAGCCCTACTGATTTGTCCCTTTTCAAGACATTTCCATTCATTTGTATTGTTTATGAAATCAAATAAATTGAGAATTTCTACATGTACTGTACTGCGTTTGTCTCTTGGTGTGCGAGTGATGTTGCAATCGCAAATTGCATTAAAAATAAACATTGTGACAACCTAATTTTACAGTATATTAATCAATCCTCATGAATACATTCTAAATCATGGAGCAAGCACCAGAACACCTGAATATCACATTTCCATAGTTTAATGTTTTAGTAATCAAAACATTTGCTCATCAAAATAGAATTTTCTGTCAAATCATTTGTCTGTACAAATCTAATAAGAGATAAAATATATGGGGTCGGTCTGTTATAATAAAAAAAAATAGTAAAATGCTGACATTAAAAAAATAATGGAGACATAAACCAGAGAGGGGAAAAAGATTTACAACAGATGATTCAACATGTGAACAGAGACTCGGGGGAGTCTCTGTTCTATTAAATGCGATACATAAAAAAAGTTCAAATAAAACAATGCAACAAGTTTATTTCGCTGCGTGATACCGTCGTGCGACAAGTATAAAGTAGGGCTAGGTGGTTATGGAAAACCACAGTCCTTTCAACCCTTGTATGACCGTATAGCATTGTCATTCTTAGAAGTGCATCTCAACCATGGGAAAGAATGACATTCTGGAAAAAAGAAAATGTGCATTCTCTGAAGCCTTTTCAGGCCGTGACCGCCCAAAATAATCATATTTGAACTGGGGACCCCCCCACCCTGATAAGCACTTGGAATGTAGGAGTTGAGGCATTCAATTTTTCTTGACTCAGTTCCACAGATAAATATTGTGAAAATAGCCGATCTAACGCCTTGTGAGGCGTTGTGAGCTTGTAGATCGGCTTAAAAGTCCTTAAATTGTCACTTCACTGTCATCTGGGGACCCCCCCAAAATCATGTGGAGACCCCTCTGGGTGTCCCGACCCACAGGTTGAGAACCAGTGCTCTGAAGGATACAATAATAGATTCATATTTTGGCAATGAAGTCAGACAATATTCTACATTGCAACCTCCAGAGATCAATGGATTTATGTCAAACTGTTTCTTTGATAATTTTAGTTTGAGTTTGTTTATTTAATCATTCAAAAGCATAGACTATAGTAGCACATTTGGTTCATCAACCTTAAGAGAATTTGCTGTTGTTGCAACTTGCAAGCAATCAAGTCTGATTACAGAAAGATAAATCTGACAGCATTTAAAGATCTCTTGTGAGAGATCTTATTCAAGATTTGTTCACAATCACAAATCTGTCAACAATTAATTTCCCCCCATTGTTCCCATCATGCTTTGCACCTTCTTTTCTAAATGAAACTGTACATGGCTATCACCCCACCCCCCACCACTTTCATCTTTTCTCAAAATATACTCAATATATTATCGATCATTCCTAAGGAGCGACATTTAAACCATTTAAGCACAAAGAGCTGGTAAAACACTAAATTACAGTGAATGAAATAAAATCATGAAAAATAACACTGTTTCACATTATTCGTAAAAACGCTCTAAACAAACTCGACATGTATCTTTCTTATGCACAGTACCTCAAGAGAAATACAAAAGAGAGATAGATGGGGAATAGTGCAAGATAGGCTGTCCCTTGCTTGCTGGTGGAGGGAGAGAGAAAACAGATGAGTATTGACCATGTTTGCACGGCGACCATTTTTCTTTTACGTCATACTCGAGGGGCGGGAAACCCTGTCCTTTGAGTATGATGTAAGAGCAAAATGGCAGCTGTGTAGATGTGATCAAAGGGAGGAGACTGCTCTGTTGTCTATGTTGTTTATAGGTTGCTGAACAACTCGTTCCTCTTGCTCCAGTCCATTGGCGGAGCTTTTTTGGCGGCGCGCTTCTGGCGGGCTCTCTCCTTAGCCTGGGCCAGTGACAGGCCCAAGGCTAGGTCGTTGGCGGCCTTAGGAGACGGCTCTGGAGCCCTCTCAACCTGGATACGCACGCAATGGCAACACAGATGCACAGATTGTCAAACAGAAATGTCAAGTGTATTGACAATGTAACCCCTGTGCGTTGTAGGTCGACTGCAATTTGAATATCTGAATACTTCAATATTTGAGGCCCCAAGTGTATGAGGTAGTTATGACACATACGCACACATCTAAATACCCCCCAAATGCACACATACCTCTGGTGGAGGGGTAGGAGTGGCAGCGTTTGGCAGGGATGCATTGGAAGAGGCATTTGAAGGAGATGGGCTCACAGACACTTTAGGCTGCACCTCTTCTGCTGGCTTATCGTTCACCTCTACTGCTGTCTTATTCACCTGTAACACACACACACACACAAATCAAATGGAATACCCCATACAGTTCATAATATCGTTGCTGACGGGCAGAAACATCTTATATTTTTGTGTTTATTTGTAAATTAATGCCCGACCCCTCATACTACAGCGTCACACAAAAGCATCAAAAGTAGCAGATCTACTAGCTCAAAACAGAGCGATTTTGAGCTTGTAGATCTGCTACTTTTGCTATTTTTGAATTTGAATACTGAAAAGTAACAGTTTTGGACATATGCGGTTTCCACCCAACAGAGACATATATGAAGTACTGTAATGTACTGTGTGACATTGTCCACTAGGGGGCAAAGGCGACACTGTTAACCTCTCCACTCAATGGTAAACACCCCTCAAATATTTGCTTAAAAACTATGACACATTCACTAACCTTTGTGTGCACTCAAGTAGAACACACTGTTGGGAAATACATCCTTATATTCTTCAGTCCTACAGTAGATAATGTTGACATTATTTTGCCGTATTGTCCTAAGCCTTAACCTATTACCCGGCGTGACTCCATTGGTACATAAGAACAACAGGCATGCAATTCCCTCTGGGCTACCGTTTCTAAAAATAAACTCACGGTGCTGTAAGTGGCTTTGGTCAAATGCTACAACACATTCAGAAAGATAAAGCCCCTTGTAAGCATTTCAAGCCACTTGCCGGAATTGAGGATTATTCTTTAAAACAGCAATTGTTTATACACTTGCAGTGTTCAACATGTTTTGTCCCTGACATGACCCTCTAACTTAATCAGGACAGAGGAATTTCCTTCAACAGGCCCAGTCAGCATGCATGTGTAGGTGAAACAAAGGCCATCCGTTTGTTTTTTTGTGTGTGTTTTTATTATAGCATTGCTCAACTGATAAAGCGAAGCATGCATGAGGTCATAGGTTTCCATTAAGTTTTACAATGAGTGCAGCGTTATGTAATCATAAATTAATTAGTAGCCCAGCAGTTGCCCTCATGGCAAGCAGGAGTTTGAGTGTGTCTGCATGTGACAGAGAGTAAATATGCCTATGTTAGTCATCTCATTAGCATAATCCCAGACACGCCCTAGGAATTACAGGTGCTTCAATCCCATGATCCTGCGGGGCACACAGAGACAGAGCGAGAGACAGACAGACAGAGAGAGAGAGAGAGAGAGAGAGAGAGAGAGAGAGAGAGAGAGAGAGAGAGAGAGAGAGAGAGAGAGAGAGAGAGAGAGAGACAGACAGACCTGCTGTCGAGAGTGCGAGAGAGAGAGCGAGAGAGCGAGAGAGAGAGAGGGAGAGAGAGAGAGACAGGGAGAGAGAGAGAGACAGGGAGAGAGAGAGAGAGAGAGAGAGAGAGAGAGAGAGAGAGAGAGAGAGAGAGGAGACGCACACAGACTGTTGCCATAGTGAGGGGTCAGCAACAATGTAATCAGGGGACAATCCCTGTTTCTCATGGTGTCATTGGTGTGCATGTGTGTGTACGTATGTGTAGGCATGTGCATGAATGTGGGTAGGGGGGTTCTTGTTCTCTCCTAGCAGCAGTGTGTGCGGGTGCTTTTGATAAACGGGCTCTTTCTCACAACAACACACACTGTCTGTCCACAACCCCTGATCTCCAACCAGGACGGTCTACAGAGGTCCGACAGGGCTTTTCCAGCCTGCTATCTATCTACAGGCACTGAGGAGGATGTATTCCAGTGGTCAATTAGAGCTATCTGTGGATCACCCTGACACCATGTCAGGGAGGACACTGATGAGATAGTGTCACCAGTGTCACCAGAGCGCGCACACGCACACACACACACACACACACACACACACACACACACACACACACACACACACACACACACACACACAGTGTGTCCTCACCTCATCGTCTGATGTTGAATGCGACTCAGGATCAGGAAGAGGTCCTAGAATGGAAAAAGAAGTCAATTCATTAGCCCTTTGTTGATATGTAGAGAACTCAAATTCGGAACAACAATTCCTATCTCAGTCAGCTGCCATACCTTCCCTTGGGCTTATACGACAGCTGATCAACCAGCGCAGTTAAATTGCCACCGCAAGCTGAAATGGCGCCGCAATCGACTTCACTGGTTAAGGAACTCACCATGTCAAATATGGATGTAACTCAGCCAACAAACACAGTTTGCTGTGGATGGTAGGGTAAAATCCATGGCTGGGGAGACACTAGCGTTTATAAAAGGCACAAAGGAAACCAAACACCTAGGTTTGGCTGTTCACAGAATAGCTGTGTACCAACAAAAGGTGAGCAATGCCAGCAGCAACTACATGCTTGCCTTGAGTCAACGCCCTCCCCACAGTCAAGGAATTCCAGTGGGACTGTACCAGTTCATTTGACTGGGTGGTTCCGCATTGACAGTAATGTTAAACCTAATCTATTAACTTCAAAGTGTTGACCAAATGAAGTCCCTGCGATGCAGCCCCTGTCACTGTTAACCCCTACAGGTAGGACCTGGGGAGGGCTGCAGATAACACACGTGATGTCATAGTCACTTATTTTCACCTGACGGAGGGGAGTTTCCCCGGGAGGGTGTAGCGCGTGCAGAGGAACACGCTATCTGACCTAGTTCTTCTCCCTACTGAATAGGCCCCTGGTTGAACGACAGAGAACCCTCCCTGGGTTCCCAACCTAGAACACAGCCTGTTGTGTTCACTGGAGAGCGGATACAGTGTGGAGGATTCAAACCTCTAGTCTCCATGATGGTGGTGGGCAGGAATGTAATGGAAGAAAATCAGCTGCCAAGAAAAGTAGCTGTGGATGGTTTGACGAAGCCCACATCTGAGGAGATGCGGGAGTTTATTGGTTGTCTTATTGAACGAATAACCTATGAGTATCCGTTACCCTCGCCCACAGCATAACATCCGCATTCAGCGGGATACACTCAGGAATGACGATGATGCCAGGGTGACTTATACATTTACAAAGTGGCCATTGGTAGCGGATGAACTGGTATGAGAGTACTTACCAGTGAGATGTTCCTCAGAGGGGATCACCTTGCAACTACTGAAGAAAGCATCCGTCTCAGGGTCGACCACTAACATACTGGTTTTGTCCCCTCCGGCCTTAATGGCTGCCACTACCTCCGAGTGTTGCAAGCCAATAACAGACTTGCTGTTCACCTGGAGAGGAGAGTAGAGAGGAGGGAGGAAGAAAAATATTTGTCAATTCTTATCTTAACCTTGCCTCCCCTTGAAAATGCATTACATGTGTTTATTGTTAACAATTCGTCCATCATCCCCCAAAACAGAAAGAAATGTGTAGAAAAGAAAAAGAAAATAAAAACAAAGATAAAGCACAAAAATCTTTTCAGCCCAGATATGCATGGAGCTCTCGATCTGGAGCTCCCCGCTGTGACAGCAGAGTATAAACACCTGGTGTGATAGAATTATCTGGTAACGCTGTACAAGGTGCGGTATCTATGGACAACCTCTCAGTCCCGTATACTCCCAGCCTTCTTGGAATCTTAATCAAAGAGCGAGAGAGGTCAAAGGCTGTGGAATCCCTGTGGGAGGAAAATCTACCGACTCCCAGTCTCCCACACTCCCAGTGTCAAACAACAGAGACCTTACAGTATACGTGCACACACTCTGTGTGTGTGTGTGTGTGTGTGTGTGTGTGTGTGTGTGTGTGTACGTGTACATGTGTGTATGTGTGTATGTGTGTATGTGTATGTGTATGTGTACGTGTATGTATACATTCCACTGTCCCACAACCTTCCCTCCCCATCTGAATACATGATGTTAAAGATGGTGCATGATCAATCACATTAATGGAAAGTAAAAACAGAAAATGAAATTCCTCTCACTCCTCTTCGCTTTCTTCCTCCCAGGCTGGTGGGAGGAAAAGCACTGTAGACTGCTTGACCAGGGTATAATTCGCCCCAGAGACACAGTAAGTGGATTAACTCTGGTGCTATTATGTACACCATGGCCTGAGAGACCGATCAACAAAGATTAATTTCTCATTCCCATTTCACACACATACACACAAGCAGACTTACAGAAACACAAAAACATATAACATACAATCAACTCTAATCACTGCCAAAAAATCGGTGATAGTTCCTATTACCGCTCCGAAGGGATTATAACACAAATACGAACACACACATGTATGTATGTATGTATGTATGTATGTATGTATGTATGTGTGTGTGTGGGATAAAATATCCTCTCAAGGAGAGTAAAAGCACATAAGCGTGACTTATGGGGACAGTTTTTGGGTCCCCATGAGGGAAATGGTCATTTTCATGGCTATAGATGTTTAGAGCTATAGTTGGTAAAAGATTATGGTGGGGGTTAGTATTAGGGGTTAGGGTTGAAAATGCCATGTGTTTTTAGTACCACCAGAGTGTGTGTGTGTGTGTGTGTGTGTGTGTGTGTGTGTGTGTGTGTGTGTGTGTGTGTGTGTGTGTGTGTGTGTGTGTGTGTGTGTGTGTGTGTGTGTGGGAAGGTGTGACTGATTGATTGATGTACTTTATTTAGTAAGACATGAGAACAACAGTACATGGAAGTACAAATTCACAATACAAGGTCTACTAAACTAGAAGACTCATTAAGCACTGAGCTTGTTTAAGATGAGATCCCCATGCACACAAATCATGATGAGAACTGACTGAGTGAGAATGAATGAGTCATGGAGTGAGTGAGCGAGAATTTCTGAGTTCGCTAGCTCTTCAGTTAGCTTGCAGTTAGTATAACAAGCAACGAATAAGAACACATATCAAGTTGGTGGTTGTGTATTTCATACTTGCACAATCTTGTCCTGGGGCCTTAGGCCTGCGTCATGTGCAGGTGAGTCCTCATCCACAGCCCTGATGTACTGGCCTGGTTTATTCTTTTCACTGTGCAGGTTGAAACCGTAGCCATTTGGTGCTTTCTTCATATGGCACAGACGAGGTCGCAACTCAGCTTTCCCCTCCTAGGTAAACAGAGAGAGAGATAGAGAGAAAAAAAAGAGAGATGTGTATTTATTTAATGAGATTCACACATAATTTTCAAACAACAAATTCTGACCATTAGAAGCGAGAAATAATGGGGTAAACAGTGTTTATCTCAAAAGACTTAGTTGAGGATTAGGATTATGTAAATCACAAAGCACTTTGCCCTTATGACAAGAAAAGTTGAAGTAAATGATTCAGAAAAATGTAACATGCTACAAAGGGGGGAAAAAATATAATGACCGTACTCTACTTGTACTCTTCACACTACATGCTTGTTCTAACTAAATGGTGAGGCATAGACCAACTTCCCCTTTCCTGTGGCATGTGCTTGACAGATAGTGGTTATGTAGACAATTAAAATATCATTAAGGATTTAAAAAAGCAGAACAAGGAAACAAAGTTATTTATTTATTTTGATCTATCAACCAATCTATCTATCTATCTTAAAGAACATAATGTAGGCCTTTATTTGCACAACTGTTCGCATTCATGAATTGTGTGTGTGTGTGTGTGTGCGCGCGTGTGTACAAAACATTGTGTAGAACTGCTGACATGACTTCCTGTCATAAAAAGCAACAGCAAGTCTATGTGGTTTACAGTATACAGTTGTTTGATCCTGCAGATATGCTAATTATTTTATCACAAATTAGAGCCAATACCAGTATGAAATATATTTACACATAAAATAATTTCTCAGTTGGAGTGTGCGATTTCTAAAAAGCGCTAAAAATGTTTGTACGTATATACAAAGTATTTCATGTTTAAGCAGAATTCAATTTCTATTTCGCACAACATTCAATGTTTTGTGTTTTGTCCTTGTTAATGTGTTGTACAGTCAGCTTTCACTATGTCACTTCTTACCCTTTTTTATGTTTAAAACATGAATGAATAACCATGATACTGTACGTGCCTCCATGATATTCTGCGGTTTCGTGCAGTTAAATCCTCAGAGTTAATTTAACTCAAGATGAGTGTACAAACCAAATGGGGTCCATTTGGTTCCATTTAACACTGAGGACTTTCCTGTACTGTGTACTTTACTCCATTGTGCTCATGTGTTCCCCAGTATGAAGACATAGATACTATAAGGTTTTACAGCTATCATATGCATAACACAGCAACGGCAGGGAACATCTGAGCCCCTAATAAAAACGGTCCCTCAACCACCCGTTGCACTCGCATTCGCCGATAACAAGGCTCCTATCTATGGAGCGGCTTCGCTTATCGCCAGTCATCCGTTAATGATTCCCTGACACTCAGCCCTTTAAGAGTAACCTTTGCAGCCTTAACATCCACTCAAGATGGGCGGACAGTCTCGCTATCTGCGCACTTGCAAAATGGCTTATATATTAAATTGAACGGTTTATAAGTCAGCGCGGTTTATGATTGATGAAATTTCCGGAATGCGTAAATGGCGTGTGACATCTGGCAGGGGATGAGATTTGATAAACCTTACATTTTATTCCTTCCCGATTTAGTCCTTTTCAGCCAAAGCCATTTTACAGTATCTTCCTTCCTATATAGTGATTATGACATAGCAATGATAGAAGGTTCTCAGAGTTCGTTGTAGCAACACACTGCACAAACACACCGTCTCCGTCTCTCTACGTGTTACAAGATCACACTCACAATCCCCTCTCTAATAAACACACACACACACGCACACAAAGATCATTAAACAGTCCCCAACAATCCCTCGACAGGCATTTGAAGTAAGTGCAAGAGAATAGGAGCCATATAATCCAGTTACCCCACCACAGGGGGAGAGGGAATCTGCCCAAGGCACATGAGGTGAACAAGGCAGATAGCCTCCTACTCTCTCTGTTCCTCTGCCAATCTGTAAATCTACAGCTGATCTCAGGGAGACCTTGGAAGTATGTGCCAGAGTTGAGGACGGAGACGTCTCCTTCGCTTACCGACGCCTTAAATCTCCCCCCCCCCCCCCATCTCTCTCCAGCAGTTCACCCTTTTCTCATTCATTTCTTCCTACAGGCCAGACTCAATGTTTTAGACACTTCACCAACATGTGGCTCTGAAGGGCCCTCATGTTGACCGCACACTGTTAATTAAAAAGAGGATCTGTCATTTTCAAAGCATTTCCACATCTAATTTGGGACAACACAGAATTTGCACTACTCTTTAACATGTGTTCAACAAACGTGGCGCTGAAAATGTATACAAATGTAATTTGTGTCAAACCAGAGACACAAATCTCTTGCTGTGCAGTCGCTCTCCAATGTTTGAATCCTGCCCCTATAAAAGCAGAAATGCCTAAAACAACATTACTTCTAAAGTAATTTTGAAGATGACTCATCCCGTTTAGAAGTGTTATAAGCTGTTTGGTGTGGTAAACTCTAGATCTCTGCACAGCTGGCTGGAGATCAGGAACTGAGGCCTCTTTCTCTCTATCCGCCTATCATCATCTGCCACTGTGGGCACACTGGGACCCCCTGAAGTGTAGGAGCTTGGGCGTTGTGACAGGGACCAGCACGGGGCTGGAGAGGGGAGAGAAGAGAGGAAGGAATGGTTGCCGGTCTCCCCTTGATGAATTAAAAAATTGGGCTACTAGGCCCTTTGAAGTGTCAACTTCTGTCTGGATTAAAACTCTAAACATTTATTTTCTCTGTAGAGTGAATCCAGACAACCTTAATGTACAGTCTGGTAATAATAAGTGGTTTAGTCTATTACAGGGGTTCCCAAGCCTTTTCCAAAAGAGAACTGATGTCTCCCCCGTCACTTCAAAAATAGTGAAAATAGCCCATCTACAAGCTCACAATGTATTGTGATGCAACACGTGAGATTACAGATCTTCACTATTTCTGACAATTTCTGGAAAGGTTCAGATTTTTTTTTCTCTGAAAACCTTAAGAATTCTTTTTTTTTAAACAAAGAACATTTTATAAAAAGGAAAAAAAATAATAATAAAAGATTGTAGGAAAAAGAAAAAAAAAGAACGGATATTTACTTGCAACCCATGAAAATGTGTCCGCGACCCATTTCGGGTAGATTATGTTTGGGAAACAAACATTCTATTAGATTCTAGTCAATTATATTCACTAACCTTGACTAATCAGTAGGCAAACTGCCCTTCACTGACTGTCTAGAGATGGGCCAACGGTCAGTCATTTGTAGTTGGTCTCTTCCTGAACAATGGCTGCAGCGGTGCTTACAGATGAGTGGGTAAACAAAAGACAAGCCTCTGCCGCCCTATAGGCTCCATGAGGAGAAAATAACAGCCATCTGGCACATACAGTACAGTACTGTACGTGTGTGTTTGTTTTCCTGGATTACAGGCTATAAAAAAGGGTACATGTCCACACCATGAGATCATTAATGGACTACTTTGCATTATTCGTGACATAAAAGTATGCCAACATAACATAAATTGGCACTCATCAGCATTTCCGAGACGCACTAAGGCTGTATATCGTTCTTTGTTCATCACTTACAGGTTGATCAGGGTCTCCTAGGGCTCTATTTGTACTTGCTCCACTCCTTTTACCCCCCTCTACAGCAAATATATTTTGCCGATAAATAGCCGCTCTACAAGTTCACAACACGCTTGTGAGCTTGTAGATCTGCCATTTTCGCCGGATGTTTTCCCCAGAGCGAGGGACGCTAGCATTTTGTTTGATTAAGTGGGTTTTATTGACTGATGATTACAATCAATGTCTGATTAAGTCGTGATTAATGATTAATCGTACCATTGATCCCTGCCTTGTCACTTGTTTTGTCTGTTTGGGAAAACAACCATATTCTCTAACCCAGTGGTTCTCAACCTTTTTTTAATTTCAAGGACCCCCACTTATGTATGTATGTATGTAGGTATGCATAATAGGCCAGACACCCCATAACTCTGACAGTGTACAGATGGAACAAAATTATTTGGTTCCATCTGTACACTGTCAGAGTTACAGACCTGTAAGGTTCCATTTGGTTCCATCCTAACTATCAACACTTTTGTTAGGGACCCCCTGGAACCCTGTCAAGTACCCCTGGGGATCTCCGGACCCCACTTTGAGAACCACAGCTCTAACCTACTCTGCTCTCTGTCTCTGTGTGTTCTGCTCATAAGAAATCTAGGTCAAGCAGAAAAAAACCACAGGTTAGAATAGGCAATAGAATCTGCTCTGAAATTTAAAAACACAACATTGGAGGCAGTGTGTTAAACTCAATCCTGTGGGTGGAATCTTTGGGTTTATGGTCCAAAACGAGTGGAACTTGTCCGAGTTGTTTTCTCTAAACCCATTAAAACCGGGAACGCATCTGTGTAACCCCTTTAAACCATTATTTTATACTTTGGCTATTCAAAAATTGCAGATCTACGAGTCTATGAGCTTGTAGATCTATTTTTGAAAAATCCTGAAACTTTGTGCAAATCTTTGAATAAAGAGAACATTTTTAACTCAAATCTTTGCTTCTGGGGGTCCCTGGAACAACATATTGTGATAATGGCGTCCAGACGATTATCGTCTGTGGATGTGTGCTTTGTTGTGACATGATACTGTATCTTATTCAGTGCCTCTGGCTTGTGTCTTCCCACTGTTCGTTCAGGAGACTTCATCACATGATGCTCAGGCTGACTATGTCTGTTTAAGCTCAAGCACCAGTAGCAGAAGGCAGCAACAGCAGCCCTCTAACGCTGTCGAATATCACAGAGTTCAATATCAAAGGTTAATGGCTTTATGGCTTGCTCTAGTAAAATGGGAGGTCTCGGGCTAACCGCTAATCACTCCATAATGATTTCCAACTTACTGAACGACCTTCAACTAAAAAAGGTTGACGCTTTTGTTTACGTGTCTCACACGTCTAAAAATAAATCTACCACATCAGAGGCCTAACCCAATGACAGAAAGAAAGGAATGTAGTTTGACATGTCTGTGATCTCTGATAATATACCAGAAAATAATCAAGTCAAAAATAAAAAAATAAATCTCCTACAGTATGTTAGTCACTATAACACATATAATCAAAACTGACAAGTGTGGAGGAAATGGAAGGTCTTTACCTCCAAACATTTTTGTAGCCTCAGCAATACAGAGACTTCGGAGAAGTCCATTACATGCACTGTGACACTCTCGACACGTGCACATGACTCCTGAAATAATGTTCAACTTGAGAAAGTACACACACAGTACAGGAATAGTTAGTCCACGGCCCACCTTAATATCAATCATTAAACAACCGCCTTATGACACAGTCAACAGCACAGCTAAATGAGAATGTTGTACAAATGGATATCTAATGGATAAATCTATATCAATAAGTAATAATGTTTTAAAGTGACTTATTTAACAACAAGTGACAGTAATAACATTTTAATGAGCAAGAACACCATCTCATTATTTTCTTATTATGTTCACAATCTAGTCATCCCATACCATAATATCATTCCATATTGAAATGTGCATACAACCAACTTGCTCACTCAACACAGAAAGGAATAATTTGATACTAATCATTTAGTTTACATTTACAAAGTCCCATTAGTACTTTTTGCCAATACTTCCCCCAAATGGTAATGACAACAAGTTGGCAAATTGTAGTACCGTGGTGGTGAGCCATCAGCACCTACCAGGCAAATCAGACAGACAGGGCAGTTGGGTGAGTAGTTACGTGTACATTCATGCTCGTCACATAGCAGTAGAGCAGTAGTTCTCAAACCTTTGTTACAAACTTTGAGTTACAAATGTTAGCTTTAAAAATATATATATTCAAAATATAGCCGATCTACAAGCTCACAACACGTTGCGTTGTGATACATTGTGAGCTTGTCAATCGGCTAATTTTGGAAAATGTTGAATAGGCCTTAAGTTCTTGCTTATACGTTAAATGTTTTTCCAATTGATTTCACGATTGTGCACTTTTGTTTTTCTTTGTCAGCGGTAATCGGTGGTCTCCAAAATTGGGTTCGGACCCAAAGATCTGGCATCGGTCGGGCTATGTACATGATTACATGTACTGTACCAGCTGTTTTTGTTGCCTGAGAGGGTGTGATCAGTCAGACTACATCGGTGGAAACGTCATTACCAACGAGCACAATCACAGAAGGAGTCGGAGCAATTTGACATGTTTAGACAGGAAGTGGTTTTCTTCTCACTCTTGTCAGTGAACTGACAGAGGAACCTATTGTGACGGTTTGTGTGATTCTGTCACTGTGTGTCTATGCGTGTGTACAAGCAGCACAATGGCATACAACTGGCCTCCACTGACTAAAAGCTAATTCAAATGTTACACCAAAAATGTACAGAATACAAATTTGGCTTAAAGCTGCAAATTAGTGAATAAAATGTTATTTTTAACAATATGCATGGTAGAGTACGTTTAATACAATATAAAGGTTAGGGGTTGTCGCTTTTAAGTCTACAACCAAAATGAATCACTAACAGTGACATCTTCTAGGAGATTCAACCATTTCTAATAAGTGTACTGCATCTGCATCTGTGCAGGGAAGACAGAGAGAGCGAGAGAGACTTCAAAGACACTCATAATTACTCGCACTAAATGCAATCATAATCCCTGTCAAGTCACAGGCCTTGGCTAATCTTGACAGTTCTGCTGGCTTCTTTTTTCTTGGACAGCTTAATATCACAGTTCAAGCTGTGACTTAAAATTAAGGAGGATTTGGTCAGATGATGTCAAACGCCCTTAAAAGGGTTTATTTGGGAAGGCAGCCCTATCTCCATGGAAACCGGTTGGCAAAGACAACTCCCCTGGATAAAATGGCCTGTCAGTGAAACTTGAATCCAGAAATGTAGACTGTTATGTAACTACCAATACAATGGACTGTATTAGGTAAGATGGCTTTATTATTTTAGTTTCAATAAAATGTCAGATCAAATGTTATGCCGAATGATAAGAGTGTTGTGCAACCTCAAGGAGAAAGCTTGGTGAAGCAAGACCAGCCCCAAGGTCTGTAGGGCTGAAGTCTAAAGTTCCCCACATTCTCTGTCACTCACTATGTGTACAGTACTCATGGAGTCACAAGAGTCCATATAAATATCATCAAGGAAAATATAACGTGTGTATGTCTTCGGTGATCAAATAACTAAGATTTGACCATGATGTAGAGGTTGTGTTGATATGTGTTGGTATGTGTGTACATGACAACATAACTGCAACATTCCAGGTTCAATTTCAGCTTGAGACCTGATGATCCAACCCTCTCCTTGCCCTCAGTTTCTTGTCTCTAGACCATCCTACCTGAATAAATACTTTTTTTCTTTAATCCCACAAAAGAATAATAAACATCAAATCACTTTTAAAGAAAGAGTCAGCATTAGTCTGCTTCATATTAACTTTGTTCACTTACAGTAGTATGTCATGTTTCAAGTAGAGAACAAATGGCTGTTTAATCTACTGGCCAGGCCCCCCCCCCACCCCCCCCCCACCCACCCACCCACACACACACACACACACACACACACACACACACACACACACACACACACACACACACACACACACACACACACACACACACACACACACACACACACACACACACACACACACACACACACACACACACACACACACAGTGTGTGTTAAGTGGGGGGGGTGTAGGCATTTTAGGGTCAGCGTGGCCTCCTTGCTGAGGCGTGAGAGTCCTCTCTCCTTTCCTCCCCGGCCGAATCCCTTTCTCCACAGGCAAACACTGTGGACAATGCCTCATTCTGCTGTGGGAAATCTCCATGGCAACCAATGGACTGCTGTCAGGCTGGCAGTGGACTGAGTCACCAGAGGCCAGGATGTTACCATAATATGATGACATGTTCACTTGGCTCATGCTTTTATCCAACACCACGTGAACTGACGGATCGAGTTTCTTCAGTAGTACGTTTTACGCAGGCTTAGTTATTCCTGCACAGACTTTAGTTAACTTTTTGTCGATCTGGGAATGTGAGAAAAGTTAATTCTTTAACCACATTAACCCGGACCTATTTTGTACACGTGTTCACTTTTTTATATGTTTCAAAAATTATCTTTATTGAAAAATAGTTGTGAGCTTGTTGTACAACGCAAGTATGGGGTTTTAAGTGGTTAAAACTTCCAAAGATGTTTTTCTTTGACTGCTATGTAGTGTTTACAGTTTTGGTAGTTTGCAACAGAGAGCATAGTAAAAAAAAAAGGGGAAAAAAAAGAAATAGTATTTGTAAAGAAATAACAACAGTTTATTTTTGGAGTAAAACAAGCTCCACACTTTAAGGCTACTTTCATGTAATCCGGCAGTAGAGTACATTAAATAGAAACCTACTGGGAGGCTAGTATGAAAGGTCTGTATCAGGTGAGTGGACCAGCTCTGCCAAGTCCCCAATCAGGGAGGAATGTACTAGAGCCCGACCGGTGCTCACAGCGTGTTGCTTGTAGATCGGCCCAAAATATAGGGATGGAAAGGTTGAAAGTATTGGCTGCATAACTGCCAATACCAATGTTGTCTAAAAAGTCAAATAATGACCGATATAACGTCCAGACCAATTTATCGGGCAGGCTCTGGTCTAGAATGTACCTGTATCTGGCTTGCAGCATCTCATTGAGCCAAACTAGCTCCATCTGTGACCTTCCCCTTTATTGTAGCTCACATACTGTAGCATTACCATTCGACATGGGAGGGACAGTCTATTTTTGACCTATTTCTGAAAGTTGTCCGTCTCAAAAATGTAAAGGTATGTCTTTAGTAAGGACGGAGTGGTGTAAAAGAAAATGTAAAACAGCCTTTTAAATCAGGTTTTCTGACAGCCCGTGCTAAATGTAAAGAGATATAGGGAGGGAGAGAGGGAGGGAGGTTGTGTGTGATATCAGTCCAGAGCTCGGTCAGCGAGAGAGAGAGGGAGACAGGTAGGGAGGGAGAGAAAGCCTATTTCACCCACACAATAACCCAGCCAATGCTGCGCACCAAAATATGAACATGCCGATTGGTGTGTCGCTTTGCAACACGTTGTCAAAGCAATAACCCCGGCAACGGCAGGAAAGTTGATAACAACCACTGTGTTTTCTGCTCGAATAGGATAAGCCTTAAACTAAATTGGGAGCAGTATCACATCTAAGAGATATGCACAGCACAGCCATAAGAAAAGCTATTTTTTATTGTCGTTGTGCAACTGCAAAATAATCACCCAGACCTTTCACCAGTTAACATGGCTACATAGCCAGTCAACAACCCCCAAGTGTCTTGGTGACCTGTGCGAACCCATGGCTGAATAAACCCATACAATGGAAACCTTTGCTTGTTTAAAGAAAGGGACAGAGATACATTGAAGTAATGAATGAGATACTATACGTTAAGTAGCGTTCAACGTCCTCAATTGTCCTAGCCAACTGACATGTGTCAGAACTTACCTAATATGTACCCGACATCTGAGAAGAGTGTTCAGCGTTGGTGGCCGTGAATGAACCTGGATGGTGTTCTAATCCCCACCCCAGATGCCTCTGAGAGCTGGCATTTGGTTAGATGTGAAGGTTAATAAGGGAGATGCTAAGAAGAGGAGAAGTGAAGTATGTTGACCAAAGCCATGGCTGTTGTTGTGACACTTAAACCCTAAACTTTGCGTGTCCTTCAGCAAATGCCATCAGTTCAAACCACATATTCACAGAGAAGCAGACAGACACAGTGACATGCCATGGACCTGAATGAAGTCAAGGCTTTCTCTAGTATGTTCTAAAACAATTTAGGACATACAGTACAGTGCGGTGAAGACTGTGTAACAACTAGGCACTATTTTAGTCCAATAATAACAAGTATTAGATGGGATATTCCAGTTGGTTGACCTACATCAAAGCAGCATAGCTTCTGGTCTGACAAGGCAAACCTGAACAGGAGCTCAAAGAGGAAACATGGAGTTTTACAGACAATCACACACCACAAAGAATCTGTTCACCAGGCTATATGTCTACGCCTATATGTTATTCTGCTATGTTGTGTCAAACCTCTGTCTGAGCCTCTACCCGTTAACTGGCTCTAATGGCACTGGAAGTGGCTACCAAGCAGGGGATAGATATATTTATTTTCATGTAACTTGAGGAGCTCGTACACACATCCTCTTACATCATGATCTGATCAGAGACATCCTAACATCCTGTCTAAAAACAGGAAAACACATGTCATGGCTACATGGTTCACAGCGTATCTGTTGGCCAATATGGATTATGTAGCTCTGGTCCATAGAGCATCCTGATCTGATAGCCATGGCTATTGTATATAGGCTATTTTCATAGATAGATAGATAGATAGATAGATAGATAGATAGATAGATAGATAGATAGATAGATCAGAGATAGCCAATATGCGAGGTCATTTTGGAAAAAAATCTACAAATAAAAACAGTATTGATCATTTACCTTGGAGCTTACACTCAGCCTCTCCAGGGAGACCTCTCCGTTCTCTGATGGAGCAGGGGAGCCCTTCGGAGAGCCCTTTGGGGAGCCCATCGGAGAGTCCTTGGGGGAGCCCTTCGGGGAGCCCTTCGGAGAGCCCTTCGGGGAGTCCTTCGGGGAGCCCTTCAAGGAGGACGTGGATGCCCGCGGGGTGCCGTTGCTCTGTGCGTCCCCGTGGTCGGACTCGCTGCTGGGCACGGGGATGCCCTCCGTGACGAACTCTTTGCGGCACTGCAAATTGTGTTTCTTCAGAAGCTCCGTGATCTCGGCGTCCATCACGATAAGCTCCAGCGGCCCGACGGTGGCTCGTATCCTGCCCACGACCTGCTGGTGGCTCTCGCCCTCCACGTTCTCCCCGTTGACGAACGCCAGGCGGTCCCCGGCCGTCAGACCGGAGGCGTCGGCCGGAGAGTCGGGCTCCACGAGCCGGATGAACTGACCCGTCTTGCCCTTCTCGCCGTGGAGATGGAAGCCGTAGCCGCTCGGCCCCTTTTCTAACGCGCAGTATCTGGGTCGGAGGTTTGACATGTCGACGATGCAGACCCAGACCGTGTGTGTCCCGAACCGCTTCAGTGACTTCTTAGTAGTCTATAACTATAAAACAACGTACAGCTGACTGACACCTGTTGCGCGCACCCCTCCACAACAACTTCCTGACAGTCTTCACTTTCCGCCGCTGCTAATGGAGCGTTTAGATCCTCCCCGAAACTATGTTGCAATCTTGTAACTATTTCACCCTGTTGTTGCGCCAAGCCGCCGCTGTTCACATATAGATTTGCGGGCTGATCCTGTCTGTGTCGCGCCTCTCGAAGCGCAACCACGTTTAGGCGGTGACGTTTCCGTAGCTGACGGGTGACGAGACCAATCAGTGAGCTCGTTTAGGGTTAAACTTTCATATCAGACGACCAATGGCGAGCGAGTGCTGCATATGAGTGGTGGAAAAAGTACTCGCATCCTTTACTTTAAGTAAAAGTAGCAATACTGCAGTGTAGAAAATACTCTGTTACAAGTAAAAGTCCGGTAATCAAAATTTACTTGAGTAAAAGTACAAAAGTATTGGCATCAAAATGTACTAAAAGTACCAAAAGTAAAAGTACTCATTGTGCAGAATGACCCATTTCGCAAGTTCATAATGTATACAAATATGAATTGCATATGAATTGGTCAAATCGAATTATGAGCAGTAATCCCCCCCCAGCTCCGGTTGAGAATCTGAGACGCATTGGATTAGGTCACGGACCCCCCATTTCTTTGCCACGTTTGTTTTAAGGGGGCCCCTCAGTAAAAACCCTCAGTTGTTAATTTAACTCTGAACCGGGTCCATTTGGTTCCATTTGTAGGCTAGACTCTCGGATATAAGAGTTCATTTGGTTACTATAACTATCAATCGTTTAGCTGGATACCCACTGGAACACTCTCAATGACCCCTGGCCCCTGGGGGTCCCCAAATACCACTTTGAGAACCACTGCCCTACTGTATATAGGCTTCTATAAATCTATACTCATCATAGTGCTTAATTTTCCAATCATGAACTTGATAGTCAAACACAGCAAATAAATGTAGCGCTTTGTCTTTGTTCTTTTCCAAACCTGTTGATATGACGATGCCCTCTGGTGGTTGTCACACAAACACACATGCACGCACATACAGTAACTCAGCGGTCTTCAACAGGGGGTCCGGGACCCCTAGGGGGTCCTCAGTGTTACTACAGGGGGTCCGCCAAATCTTTGTGTGATATGATTATTTTTTTTACCTTAACCACTTGAACCAAAGAGGTATAGGTGTAGAGGGAAAAAAGAGAAGACCAAGTAAACAAAAAAAGGTGAATCTGAAACACAATTTTATACAATATAGAGGGGGTCCCTGCTTCATCTCTCGCTCAGCTAGGGGGTCCTTGGCCTGAAAACGTTGAAGACCCCTGCAGTAACTCAATGACAGACAGGTAGCCTATAAAATAATAATAGCTACATATGACATAAAGTGTATTCATTGCAATCTGCACATGATACTAACAGCATTTGGCGTACAAACGTAGAAAGTGTGGCAATGAGCTTCAGAAATAGTTTATTGTTATGCAGCATAGAGTATGTCAAATAGATTTCTGGGGGAAATCATATTATGATAAAACAAACAAACAAATAATGTATACAAAGTTAAATAACTGCCAAATTACTTACATACTTTTGTACTCATTCAGTGCCACATGACGTCTAAGACGTCATGGCCTGAGCGCCCTGAGCGCCACGTGACGTCTAAGACGTCATGAAAAAAAATGTTCAGAACCCAAGATATCATGATTTGAAAATATTCTGCTCCATTCACTCTTTGTTTAACTTCTTAATGGAAAAGGCTGTATCTCGGCTCCTAAGCACTTTTTTTACAATGAATTTTGGCTGTGGCACTCAGAGCCAAACTGCCATAAATAAGCATGGCACTGAATGAGTTAAAGATAAGTCTAACTGGTTCAACAGGCCCAAGCAACCTAAACTGATTACTGTATATAAATATGTTTTGATAATTATCATACCCTGAAAATATTCCTAGAGGACCATATTTCATCTATAATTGCATACTGGTGTCAATATATATCTTTCATGTTAACAAGCTTCCAGGAATTTCACAAGATGTCTTATAAAGAGTCAAAATTATTTAATCAATGTAATTTCAAGTGCATTGTCTTTGTCTTTGTAGGGCAGCATGTTGAACAAAAACTAAGCAATAATACCCAAATCCTCTGTATTCAAAGCTAAATGAAGCACTAAAAAGCAGTTTAAGCTCTACAACAGCTAAGCAAATCAGAACAGAGAGTAACAGATGAGAGGGTTTCAATATGCACTGCATGCACTGCAGTCTGCACAGAGATTTTGTACCATGCAATGCAGTAAACACAACTGATTTTCAAAATAAGTCTCACGATCAGAACATAGAAATCGCTACAACTCTTGCAACTCATACAGGATGTCATGTCATGACATGACAATGAAACAAAGACAGAAAAATATAAATGAATGGAATCAAATAAATTAAAACATGCAAGTCAAAACATCACATCAAAGGTTGTCGAAACACATTCCACAATGCATTCAAACAGAATCCTTATTGAGATAAATCTGTGTGTAAAAATGTTTACACACAATTTGAAAGAGGCATATGGATATTACATAAAATTGAACAACACCATGTAAACCCTTGTACAAGTAGTTCACATTCAATTAGGTGTTTTCATCTAGGTTTACATTTCTGGTTCTAGTTTGACATGACCAAAACATCCGGCCGTATTTGTTTTTAAACCATATTTAATGAAAGCTTGAAAACATAAACTCAGAGCCTATAGTCAGAGCTTTGTAGCTTTGCAGGCCAAGCACCATGAACCCATTTGTTTTGCACACTCAGTGTGACCAATTGTGTCCCTGAGCTTCCTGTGTGTGAGTCTGTGAGCAGCTGTCTGCAGTGTATCAAGAAGAAACGAGTGCCAAGTGAACACCACAGAGCTCAGATCAGATACGGTAGACAGGGGGGTTCAGTCCATTCGCTTGGCACTAAATAATATCCATAACACAGTGTATGGCCTTTGTCTCAATCCAGAGAAGATTCAGCGACACTTGAATTTTCCCCGTGAAGTTGTAGCAGTCGATTACACTGTTGTGTTTTGGCGTGGAACCACATTTATATAGATCCATTCTCAAGATGCAATTTGTATGTGTTTTTACTTCTGCATTCTCTTTTAGTTTATGGCACTGATCTGACTTAGTCTCCATTGTCCATTCTTGCAAATTGGTTTCTCCTTTCCTTTTGGATTTTTGGGCTTGGTACTGTCGTCCCCCAAGAATGGAAAATATCACAATTTGGGAGCAGGGAATGATTTGTGATGAGAATCTTCTGTCTGCTTCGCTCAGTTGCTCACAGTAGGTCTCTCTGAGTCTATATTCGTCAAAGTTCGTTCACACAGAGTGGTGGCACTGGCAAGCGTAGGAGGAGAGGAGGGGAGGACTCAGAAGAACATCGACAAGGAGAGAAGATTTAGAAATAGCTACAGCAGCCCGAATTCTCCTTCGGTGCATCAATGAATTCATGGATCTGAAACTTGGGTTCACTGGGCTGTTGGACCGAACTGTGCTTGAGTTCCCTGCAGTAGAGAGAACAACAAAGAACAGGACAAATATATGAACAATTTAAACATAATTACATTTCTCATTCAATTCATCCACTTATCCTATTCTATACTAGTAAAACTATTCTGGTAAAACGGACGTGAGTTGCAAACCTTTTTCCGTCTACACCAAATCTCTCCGTCAAAAATAACTGATCTACAAGCTCACAGGGCGTGGCAACGTGACATGTTGTAAGCTTGTAGAGATCTACAATTTTTGGCTAATTTCCCCCCCAGAATATGGATGCCAGGGTTCAAGTGGTTAATTCTAAAGTGTGTGAATATCACAGAAACTTATGAAAACAAACTCTACTTGAAAATCTTTAGTGTTAATTTAAGATGAAGTTTCTCTAAGTTAAAGGAGCACTTTACCCATTTTCAACCGTAACTTCATATAATTGGTCCTAACTAATGCTCATTATAAGATGCCACTATTCAGAAACCTGCCTACCAGTACCACCATCAATGGGGATTCCAAGCAAATAGAAACTACAGCCTTTCTTTTCCTGGAAAGTTAGCACACTGAAATAGAAACAATTGTTCTTGAAATCTTGTTTGAAATGACCAAAGTTGCCTACCGGTGATGTCACTGGTAGGCAGGTTTCTGAACTGTCCACAGGCCACCTCTGTGACACAGAGCAAGTAGACAGCAATGGTGCCATCTTATAATGACCATTAGTGAGGATAAATTAAATGAAGATAAGGTTGAAAATGGGTGAAGTGCTCCTTTAAATGAACACTCTTTTTTTACAGTGTTGTTTCTAGCAGGATGTCTGAGGATATAAACATATTACGGGATAATATTATGTATCACATTGAAGAAAATTCTTTGGACATTATTGTCTGAAAAGACAATAATGTATTTTATATCTTGTATTGTGTGTGAGAGGACTGTAACTGACTTGGCCACAGTAGTGAAAACCAGTTCCACATTGGTTCCGGTCTTGGCACTGGTCTCCATGAATGCGACTGAATACTCCTAAATATGAAGAAGGAGAAATCAATCATAGAGCAAATGCAGGCATAAGTCTGGTTTATATTTAGTGCTATGATTGGCCGATCCTGGTTTGTAAATTAAAACTCACTCTGGCAAGCTTCTCTCCTTCCTCTCTTCGGATCACCCTCTCACCTTCCATGTCAGCCTAACAGAGAGAATTACAATAAGACAACAAACTGATGGTGAGGATAAGACCTACTGTAACTATGTCCTACTACTGTATTAGTGTGGGAATATTTGTACAGGAAGTGTTTTGAAGAAAAAGATAAAAAATAAAATGGAAATAATTCCATTGTTGCCACTTGATAAGCATTACATACAGTCTTTTTCCACCTCACCTTGTTGCCCAGCAACATGATGACTATATCCCTCTGAGCATACTCATGAATCTCAGTCAACCATGCCTAATGAAAAGAGATAATGAAGGAGAAAGAAAGAAAAAGAAATCATATTTACAGGTAACTTCAGCTTCCTCATTTTCTCAAAGACATGTCATGGCTGAGCCACGTGCCTGAAACCCGATTTATATTACGCTGGATGACGTAAATTCAAATAGAGCCAATCTACAAGCTTGTGTGAGCTTGTAGATTGGCTATTTATAGCATACAACAATGTAGTATGAAATAGGCATGACTCACCCTGATATTGTCAAAGGACGATTTGCTGGTGATGTCGTACAACAGGAGCAAAGCTTTAGAGGATGAGAAAGACAAAATGAAGAGATTAATAAATGACTGCAATAACATTAAAACATTAACATTACAATTATTTGTTTAAAGAAATCTCCCTAGGTAAAAGTACAGTTGTTTGCGACTTTGCGAGTGATGAGTGATGGTCTATTCTCCTCACCCTGTGCGTCCCTGTAATAGGCATGAGTCACACTCCTGAACCTTTCTTGGCCTGCTGTGTCCCAAATCTGTAAAGACAGTGACGACAACATCTCCATAATTACACACATGCCAATGTTGACCTCTGGGTGCTGCCATTGCTGTGAATCAGACGTAGGTAAGGTTTAGGGAACATACTGTACTTATACTGTACAAGTAGCCGTATTTTTAACGTACAGTAGCTGATCTACAAGATCACAACGTGTCGAATTGCGACACGTTGTGAGCTTGCAGAGCTGATATTTTGGAAAAATCTTTCCTTTAATGATATGCCCAAAATAGTAGGGACACCAGATTTATTCTCAAATGTGTAGCCCTAGCACAAGTTTTGTGCCAGTGCTTGAAAAATAGGCCACTGTTTCAGAAATCCACCAAGTGTCCATAAGGAAGTGAGTTACTGACCTGTAGTTTTACCTTTACATTGTCCACGGCCACCACTTTATTCTGAGGGAGGCAGCGAAGAGGAAAATTGGGACGGGTGATTATTAGAGGCTAGGCAGAATGACAATTGAGTGATGCAATTATCTTTAAAACCGGACAAAGTCCAATTTATTTGTACCTACATCAACGCAAAAATACTCGTACACCAACAGAGACACATGTCACTGTCGGGCAGAAAACTTGTATGTCCAAAACTGTTACTTTTCAGGAAATGGACAAAAGAACCTGTGTTCTAATGGAGCCAATGCAGTTATTATTTGGTCAGCAGCTCTCGTTAATCCTTTTAATTGGTTTAGTATTTACAAAAAACACTTTCAATCTGGAGTCCCTATTTTGGGCATATCATTAAAGTAGTGAAGACAGTCGATCTACAAGCTCGCAATGCAATGCGTTGGGAGCTTGTAGATCAGCTATTTTCACTACTTCTGTGCAACACTGTCATATAATGAAGTATAAGATATGGCACGAATTTATGAACCTAAAAAGATGAAATAATAATAATGAGGTTTCTGCCCGACAGCACTGATATAGAAAAAACACACATACACACCGTGAAGCCGATGCCTACAGTGGCTGAAAAGGAGCCTGGGATGAACTTGCCCTGGTCAAACTGCACCAACAGCGACGTCTTTCCCACTCCACTGTCACCAACCAGGATAGTCTGCCACACACACGCACACGCACACGCACACGCACACGCACACACAAACACACACACACACACACACACACACACACACCACAACAATACACAGTCACATCCTCTGCGTTCATTTCAATCTGAGAGGGTAATATATGCACATAAGAATGGATGCATTTTGTCGGATGGCTAGCAAAATGGACCTGTAAAGATCCAAACTGGATGATTCATACCTTACAAAAGCTCTTGACAAAGTAACACTGACAGAGTGTGATTCACAGCGAGTTCAAGGACACAACCTTCATGCTATGGATCAAACACAGCATGAAAGAATGTGCTGCTTGTCATCAGGGCCACGGGTGAGCGCCGTCCCTATTGAACCTTATGCACATCAACGGGTTCTAAAGCTTTCATTAGTAGTAGTAAGGCATCACATCCTTCAATATAGTGAATTCCATCAATTACAGAACAGTATCAAAAGAGTACACCTGAACTGTGAGTTGACAAGAGGTTTGGTTTAAGCTTTGGTGCTGAAACCGAGGCGATGAGAATGGATGGATGGACGGACGGACGGACGGACGGACGGACGGACGGACGGACGGACGGACGGATGGACTGACAGACATACGGATGGACAGGCTGATGACCGACATGGATTAGTGTTTCTGAATACTGGATACTGGAACAGTCCAAAAACACCAATACAGATTTGTGATGCTCTCTTTGATCTCAGCATTAAGAGGATTTCACTCCACTCAACTCCATTCATGCAAGAAGAAAAGTATTCAGAGCTGTGAATAAATTGTGTTTTTTTAATACTTATGCAGGCAGACTGTGTTATGAGATCATGGATTTATGCTGAAGGATGAGAACTGAGCCTTCATAATCCCCATCTGAAGTTGCATTTCCATATTAACTTTATCAGTGATTTCCTAGGCAACATTCCATAAGAGGAGAACAGTATTCCATTGAGAGCTCTATATGGTTATGAAAGGCAATAAATTGCTCAAAGCTTTCTGGAAACCAGCCTATAACATACATAATAGACTGTTAGATGCCCTTGGTGTTATCTGGAGCAATTTATAAAGGAATAAATTATTATAATCCTGCAAACAGTGTAGGTTTGAAGTCCAACAGCAATATCAACATTTCAGTTGATCCATGAGCCAACATGAACGCAGCTGTCTCTTTCCCAACTGACATTACAGAGAACATAATTACATCATACTATACAGTATGTGGATATAAGATTATGGGGGGAGGGGTGAAACGGATGCATCACCCCACACATGCATGTGCACACATCACAAACAAATACTGCCATTACTTATGCACCACTACGTGTGTGTGTGTGTGTGTGTGTGTGTGTGTGTGTGTGTGTGTGTGTGTGTGTGTGTGTGTGTGTGTGTGTGTGTGTGTGTGTGTGTGTGTGTGTGTGTGTGTGTGTGTGTGTTAGTTATAGTGAGAGAGTGGTATGATGCTGTTACTGCGTAACAATGGGTTAGATGGGAAGTGAGCTAAGCTCATAACACCCCCCTGGGGACTGGATCTAATTAGGTGGAAGCACAACAGATGTGCGGGAATTTGACATGTGTAGTGTGGAGTGGAAGATGGAGCATAAAGTAACTCTCTGTAGTGCATATGATGCAAGTCTGTGTGTGCAAGAGGGAGAGGGGAGGAGGGGGGGGAGTAAAATCAGCGGTGGAAAGTAACTAAGGACATTTAATCAAGTACTGTACTGTACCGTACAATTTAGAGATATTTTTACTTTAATGGAGTATTTCCAATTTTCAGTACTTTTACTTCAACTGCATTACACCTCAGAGGCAAATATTGCACTTTTATTGTACATGTATTTGAAAAGTTTAGTTAATAGTTACTACTTACTACTTGATTGTTATTACAAAACATACATTGACCACTTCAGACAGAGAGAGAAAATCAACAGACAGGGAAAGGCCAAGAGATCATTTGATTTGATTGAGTTCAGAGGCTCCTCCTTCCTTGGAGTCCAGTAGTTGTTGTCATGGAGAGTGAAGCTGTCATGATGATGTCATCAGATTACAGCATGCTGGCACCAAACCCCACTGAGCAACTTAAAGCCATAGTTCTATTAACTGACCTCTTTGGTGCAATATAAAGTGGCATTCCATTCTGTCATCCCAAAGACCTTTTGATGTTTGGGTTGACTTGACATACTGAAATTTAAGGTTTATGGAATGGGATTATTCTGAAAATCTCTGATGACTCTAAGCCTTTTCAGCTTTATGGAGATATGACATTGAGGAAGAGAGACATGACAGTAGGGAATAGAGACACGATGGTGAAGGAAGAGAGACATGATAGTGTAGGAAGAGAGACATGACAGTAAGCAATAGTGCCATCACTGCCATGATAGTGAAGGAAGAGACATTGTCGAGGTGCAACTCAGTAGATGTAGGACCCAAGTGCAGAACAGACAGTCAGATGCAGAGCAGGTCAAATGGACAATGATTTATTCTCCCAAACTAAGGAACACATGAAATAAACGCAAGCACTATACTGTGAACAGAACATCATAACAACAATTGCACAATGACAGTGAGGGTTTAAATACACACAGGGATAACCATACACAGGTGAACACAACTGACAATCAACACAGGGATAGGCTAGGGGACTAACCAGACACAAGTGGAGATAACTAGTAATCACAGAAAGGTGAGACAACGCAGGTAATAGTAACAAAGTAAAACAGGAAACGCTAGGACGATACCACAAATGAAAAGGTACAAGACAGATCCTGACAGACATGGAGGTGAGAGAAGAGACATGTGACAGTGAGGAAGAGAGAAATTGCGTGAGGATAAATTGGTGACTTGCAACATAGCTCCTGGGGTGGGAATCAAACTGGGAATGTTGTGGTCATGCACTACCTGGTGTGTGTGTGTGTGTGTGTGTGTGTGTGTGTGTGTGTGTGTGTGTGTGTGTGTGTGTGTGTGTGTGTGTGTGTGTGTGTGTGTGTGTGTGCGCGTGTGTGTGTGTTTAGATTTAGATTAGTTTTGATTCTGTTTAAGAAATTGTTTTACACATTTAAAAAAAGCATGGTCTCTAAAAAGACACTTTAGGGGAAAGAAAGAGAGTCAGCTGTTGGTGAGAGAAGAGGTATTCTGACTGAAATGGAAGGGGGGGGGGTAGGGGGACATCAGAGAGACCGAGGGTCAAAATGGACTGAAAAGTTTGATGCTCTGCTTTGAAGGAAACATTAAATTGGACAGGTTGTCTTGTTCATGCTGTCTGTACCTATTATTTCAACCTGGGGAGAAAGAATGAATGAAAACTTAGCGTTTCTATAATTTGGCCCTCTATAAAACTGCTCCAGTCCCAATGAAATTGTGATGTCTGTGTGTGCCTGTCTCTCACTTACACCAAGACACATACACACACAATTATGGTAGCCTAGTACTCCTAAGTCTATTAAAGGTAGGGTAAGTGATTTTCTTTGGTTAAAATAAGTGTTAAATAGCTCTATATTCTGATAGTACTCATTGCTATAGAGTGTTTGTTCAGTAAAAGGAGTCTCCTTGTCTCTCCAGCTCTTTATAAAACAGAAAATGCATTTTCGTTTCAGTTTCAGTTTCATTTCCAATTTTATCCAATCAGGATAGAGAACTCAATCAGGATATAGATTAAACAAGTGAAATTGGAAGTGATGACACTAAGAAATGAGCAGGCAAAATTGGAACTGGAACACTATAAAAATGAAGCTTAAAAATGGGTACTTTCTCCTGATTGGCTGAGATTTTGACACCTACCGGAAAATGTATTTTCTATTTATTAAAGAGCTGGAGAGACGGGGAGACTCCTGTTACTGAACAAACACTAGCAATGAGTACTATCAGAATATAGAGCTTTAACCTTTTAACAAAATACTTTTTGTTTTAACCAAAAAATATCACTTACCCTACCTTTAACCACTTAAACCCATAGAGTTAAAAATAAGCTTAAACCCTATTATTCTCAGTTGACGGGGGTCCACCAGTGCTCTATGCTAGGTATGCGAGTATTTCCATCTACACCAAATCCCTTTCCCAAAAATATCCGAGCTACAAGTTCACAAGCAACAAGCTGTGAGTTTGTAGATCTTCTGTTTTCATGTCAAGGATAGACAAATGTATATGAATTACGCCACAGACCCCCATCTGAAAATATTTTGTGCCATGGATGGACCCCCATACAAGATTTGTGTTGTATTTTTCAAGATGAGTTTTTCTCAAAATATCTGATGCATAGTGCTAATTAAAGTGGTTAAACTGATTTTGATTCTGTATTAACTAATTTTGATGGGGACCCCCTGGAACACCCCCAAGAACCCTTGGGGGCCACTGGGCCAGAGTGCAGTAATGATTACATTAGGCTATAGGCTAACACAACTATGTCCCACTAGATTTAACATAGGTCAAACGTCAACTCTTTCCAACACACTCTAATACACAAAGTATATGGACTCATACAGAGTAGTAGCTCTTATCTTGGACAGAAATCAATTAGAGTGCATCACTACCCCAGTGACCTACATCTAACTTATGAAGAGCTGAGGGATGGAGAAATGATGTAGGCCATTACAGACCAGTGACAAAATATAATGAGCCACAAGCCCAGATTGATTTAACTGCCTCTGTCAGACTGAACTAACGGAACCTCAGCTTTACTTGGTGAGAAACTGATATGAGTAAAGTGAGCTGCTGCTTCAGCAGCCCTAAAACGGTCCACTCTAGCATCAGAATTGATGGTGTGTTCTGCCTGATACGAAAAGCAACATGCCTGAATGCAACCGAACAACTCAACTGCATCATATTCAGGGTCAGCACCATGGGGAGAGCATTTTGACAGAAATAAATTATGTTTTTTTTTGTTGTTGTCCAATTATTGACAAGTCACCATTCAATTTATTTCACAGTACCTTGTGCATTAAATCCTCGTCGTATGCAAGAGCGATGGGAGTCTTCGGGCTCTCAGTGGTCTCAGATCCGTAAGTGCTATCGGGATGGATCTCAGGGTAAGCCGTGGTATAGTACGCCGAGATCGGCTCCATGGATTCCATCCGCTCCATTGTCCTCCCGTCTCCACGTTTTTAAAGGAAGAGCCAGAGGAAATGCATCTAGCTACCACTCCACGCCGACTCTCCTACTCTATCCCTCCCCCTCTCTCTCTCTCTGTCTTTCTCTCTCACACACGCACACGACTGCGTTTACTTGGGTTGGAGCTCCTCAGCCAACCGGCTTTGAGCCCTACAATAGCCTCCCCAAGTGCTGCTAGAGTGAATCACCAGCCGTAGACTCTGCTGCCTACAGTCGTGACCAAAACATATCACACTAAATCAGCACCACGGAGAGCTCCGGCTGGCACGCGCGCGCACGCGCGCGCGCGCGTGTGTGTGTGTGTGGGGGTGATTAAGTCCCGCCCCGGCCCCCGCCAAAACAGCTGGGACTGGACCTAACCTCGCGTCACCAGTCTTTCCACCTCAGACTGGACCTATTCATCAATGTGAATCCATTCCCTGTAGACAGACGACAGACGACCCACCCCCTCCTCTTTATTGTACATATTTTTGGGCGGTGAAACCGCCCCTATAAGTGAGGTTTGGATATTTGTACAACAAATCCTGCACTATGATTGGCCAAAAATGTACAAGTGAGGTTTGGATATTTGTACAACAAACCCTGCACCGTGATTGGCCAATCACAGTCTATTCAGGACTGTGATTGGCCAGTGTCACATGACACATGTGCATAGCCCCTATATAAGAAACAATAACGTAAACTTTTTTTTAAGTTATGGTTTCTTCCATCATAAAGAGTGTTTCAATAAATGTATTTATTTTTTGTACATGATTGGTTGACTCCATTCAGTATTGTGATTAGCTAGCAAGACACTGCCCACTTCACACAGGGTGTGATTTCTTTTATTTCCTCATGCTTTTTTTGTATGTAATTTTTATTTTTCCATGCCCCCCCCCCTTTTTTTGTACATATTTTTGTATTTTGTCATGCTTTTTTTGTGTACACATAGTGGTATTTTTGGGCGGTGAAACCGCCCCTATAAGTGAGGTTTGGAAATTTGTACAATTATCTTGGGCAGTGAAACCGCCCCTATAAGTGAGGTTTGGAAATTTGTACAATTATCCTGCGCTGTGATTGGCCAATCACAATCTATTCAGGACTGTGATTGGCCAGTGTCACATGACACATGTGCATAGCCCTATATAAGAAACCATAACTTTAAAAAAAATCAAATTTGTTTTTTTAAAGTTATGGTTTCGTCCATCATAAAGAGTGTTTCAATAAATGTATTTATCTTTTGTACATGATTGGTTGACTCCATTCAGTATTGTGATTAGCTAGCAAGACACCGCCCACTTCACACAGGGTGTGATTTTTTCTGTATTATCTGTATTTTCATGTTGATTTTTGAACTGTTTGGTTGCTACTATATATGTCTATGAAATTAATTCAAGGACCCCAACGGAAACAAGTCTGCAAGGACTTTTTTGGCCGGACCTTTTAGACAAAAGCATCATAAATGTAACTGTGTTGTTTTACATTCTTTTGCCTAATAAAAATGTCAATCAATCAATCAATCAATCAAAATGCGATTTTGCCATGAAATAGGAGTTTTTAGGTACGATTCAGAGTAGCAGTCTAGCAGAAAGAGTTCGGTTTCATTGGTTCCCCATGCCTTGGCCACCAAAACATTGTAGGGTGCAGCACCCTATTGTAGAAATAGTCTGTTACAAGTACAAGTTCGGTATTCCAATTTCACTTGAGTAATAGTACAAAAGTATTGGCATCAAAATATACTTAAAGTACCAAAAGTAAAAGTACTCATTAAGTCATTATGCAGAATGTCCCATTTCACAAGTTCAAAATGTATACAATACAGATTGTGAGCTTGTAGATCAGCTATTTTAAAATGGCAGTAATAAATATAGGGCTGAAGTGGTTAGTGTGATTTGTAATAATAATCAAAATCTACAAAGTAACTAGTAACTAAAGTTTAAACATAATTGTAGTGGAGTAAAGGTATAGCCTAATATTTGCCTCTGAGATGTAGTGGAGAAGAAGTAAAAGTACAGAAAATTGGAAATACTCCAGTAAAAAAAAAAAAAACTCAAACTTGTACTTAAGTACAGTACTTGAGTAAATTTACTTTGTTACTTCACACCACTGGTCAAATGTTACTCAACTGCAAATGAAAGTTGCTCAGTCAAATATGTACTTGAGTTAAAGTACTGGAGTACTTGGTTATAAAGCAGCACTATGTAACTTTCCTCTTCTACCCCGGATTTAAACCCGGTTTTCCTGTTTAAGCGCGGTTACCATTGAGCAAATTTTGCTTGCTCAGGGGATAAATTGAATCTTGACCATCAGGTAAAAATTCATGTCAGATCCTGTGTCTAGGTGAGACATGACCTTTGACATGATCTAAATATCTCAATAGAAGAGCAGGGAGACAAAATATAACCACCCCAATTGTACAAGTACTATTGTATTAAAATACTCTACCACAGTGGTTCTCAACCTGTGGGTCGGGACCCCCAGGGTGACAGTGAAGTGACAATTTAAGGAACTTTAAGACCTTTTTTAATACCTTAAAAAAATATATATATCCTGCATCAAAAGCAGTCAACAAACTATACTTTAACTATACATAACTATTCTTTTCAATATAATTTGTCATTGTCATTTGAATTAAATTTAAAAATGTACCCAAATAAAATCTAAGATGTTCCAAAAACACAGGCCATCAAATTGACGTATCAGATAGGGTTAGGGTTAGGACTTAAGTGGTTAATTCATAATTGTCACTCTCTATATAAATCTAGTGGACTAAAAAGTACTTAGAAATGTAGTTGAGTGAAGGTCAAGTATCCAAAAATACAATACTCAAGTAAAAAGTAAATGTACTCCATGGTCCACCACTGAGGACTGCCATTTGTTGTGTATTATGCAGTGGTTCCCAAACTTTTTTGCTCAACACCCAAAAGAGAACCCAAACAAGTGAAAATAGCAGATCTACAAGCTCACAACGCGTCACTTCACATCGCGTTGTGAGCATGTACATCTGCTATTTCCACTACTACTTAAACTTTTTATTCTTTATTTATGGAAATTATTAGATTGTTTTTATTCATGAAATACTTAATACTTAATCCAAACATGGGGTCCCGACCCACTGTTAAGGAAACAGAGTATTAATGTGTTCATGTGCTTCTTCCACAGCTCCTCGAGGAAGACTCGGAGTCAGAGGAACAGCCATAGTATCATCATTGTCTGTAATCAAACAGACAATGTTTCTTCATAATTTGGTTGACTGAGGCCTATACTGTATGAACCTCAAATAAAATTCATGGCATGCAAACATGTACAGTAGCTTCTCTTGTTTTTTTGTGGTGAACATGCTGCAAGGCCAGGCAGTTTTATTTGTATATAGCTCATTTCAACAAGACTCATGCTACATATCCCTCTTGATCACTTGACTATAGAGATAATGTGTACCGATTAGCGTGATGTTTGGACACCATTTTTAGAGTAATATTTTAAAAAAGTGTGCCGAAATCAGCCTCCTGGTGGCGCTATAATAGGGCAATGTAGTGTGGAATTCGTTCCTCAACATAGTACAAATCTGTGTGCAAAGTTTCACCGCAATCGGACGCTGCATTCATGATTTGCGGCATTTTGTTGAAAACTTTAGATGTCAATGTTTACCAATCAGGAAGGAATATGAAAAATCTAACAGCTGTCTTGTTCACATGACTATAGAGATCATGTGTACCGATTTGCGTGAAAATTTGGATAACATCTGAAGGAGTAATATCAAAAACTGTGCTTTACATAGGTTGGCCTCCTGGCGGCGCTATAAAAGGCAAATGCAGGGCAAACGTTTTTCTTTGGCCTCTAGGGAGGGCGCATACAAATTTTTTACACAGATCGGTGCACCAAAGTATCACATAATATTAATCCAAGTATACAAATGATACAAAATACCAAAACAGTACATTCATATCTTCTTTCCTTTCTTTTTCTATGGAAATAACAACACGATTTCCAAACAAATTTCACCCACTTTTTGACTTCTGTAAACCTGTGATGTGACAATAAAGCTGATTCTGATTCATTCGTAGTAGGCTACAGCCAAAAGTTAGGCTAAAACCATAACTAGAGTTGTCCCGACACGATACCTGGGTCGGAAATGTGTCCGATACTCTTTTATTTGGTCATATCCGAATCGGCGAGTACGCCAGTCTATGCACCGATCCGATACCAGTGGTTGACACTAACGGTTGCCCGACTGCCCGTGGCAGCTAAATAAAACTTTCGGGCAGGTGGAGTTTGCTTTCAAGTTGTTGCACGTTTGAGTGGGGACAAAACTATCTTTAGTTCGCTATAAACACAACACGAGATATCTGTCTAAACACCTGAACCTCGCCAGAGCGCTCTGTCTCCCCCCTCTCTCGCCCTCTCTCCCAATTATAATTTGAGGACAGCCATGTTTTTAGAGTGGATAGGGAATACAGATCTTTAATGGCTGATGGTAGAGCATTCCACATTTTGTTGGCAGTAGTAGAATGGAATTTCCCCATGTTTAAAGGAGAACTAGGTCAGAGGAGCTGACTGGTGTAAAGCCCAGTCCACTAGTGATGGGTCGTTCATGATCTATTCGTTCAAAAGAACTAGTTCATTGCTGTGAACGTAAACGAGCTCGTTTGCGTCCTGAAACTATTACGTTAACGCTATCGTTCATGCCCCCATCCCCTCCCCCCGTACACAGGACGGGAGAACGGGCTGTATGCGCGACGTAATAATAATGCTCCCGCGATGGTGTTTTTCACTAGAAAATAACGTTACTGAACGAGAACGTGAACGAATCATTTGAACTAATCATTGCCGTGAACGTGAACGAAATCGTTCATTCACTGAAATTAACGTTTTTTACCACCACTGCAGTCCACACGTATACTAATTTAGTTGCAACTTGCAAAGAAATTGTAGTGGTCTGGACTGACCAGTTGCAGACCGGTGCAATTTGGGGATAATGGTTGCAAGTAGTTCCAAGTGGTTGCAGTTGCAACTAGTTGCGTAGGTATGGATTGCATGGCTTTATGCCCATGGGCACCTCTCACTCTAGAGAAGTAGACAGGTACTGTACAGGGGCACTGGATGATACTGGAGTACTACGGTACTCCTTGCCTGGCCGCGTCGTTGAAGGGGAGTGACCAGTTTGTGGCTGGGGTGGTGCATGTCTTTAATGATAAGTTGAGCTTGGACTATAACTATACCCCATTTCTCGTACAACTTCTGGAGGGAGGGAAGCTCCCCCTCTGCTGACCACACCCAGGGACGCGGGAAGTGGGGTGCTGAGGGTGCTGCAGCACCCCTGGTGGTGGGGAAGAGAGAGAAAAAAAAATTGAAAACATTTTGAATATTTTTTTAGATTTTTTTATTTTTGTAAATTAAACAAATATATATCATTTTTAAAGTCTATATACACACTTATATATTAAAACAATGATGTATTTAACTTTGGGGAATAAAATATTTGTTGAAAAAGGTGAAAAAACGTGAAAAATGTGAAAAAAATCGCGGGACATATGTGAAAGAAAATCGCCCCCGCCCAGCACAGCCCCCCTTGCCATAAATGACTTCCAGCGTCCCTGACCACACCACCTGCTTATCATCATATAATAATATTTTTCTTATTTGCAAACATACATTGATTTGCATGTTTGCATTTCAGCACACCGCAATTAATTATAACTATTATTTAATTAATTAAATAATAATAATAAAAAGGATAAGGCCATGTTGCCAGTGGAAATCCCTATTCTGGAGGAACTTTGTGTTGTGCATGGAGAGACCCTTGTTCAAACTGCCTGTTGACAGACAGTAGAGATGCGCGGATCGCGGTTTTAGCCGCGGTTGCTGCAGTTAACCGCAGTTTGGGTGGATTCGGGTCAATCAAATATAATTATTAATTAATATCGGATAAACCGCGGGTGAAATATTGCGGTAAATAAATTAATGACATCTAATATATCTATCCATAAAATAGCTAAATCTCTGCATGCTTGTGTCTGTGTGAGTGTGTAGAGCAGCCTCTGTGCGATGCGATCACAAAATGCATTGATTTAGCTATGGAATGTCGGTGTGTCTTTTTTCTTTTTTATAAACCGGTGCTGCTCTGCTGCGTGTTCAGCGCAGCAGAGCAGCACCGATCGCATCGCACAACTAATACTAAAACTAACGGGAATACCAGAAAATAATAATATTTTGACATACGGGAAAAGCGGTTGGTGCGGATGCGGATATTTAAATTGGATAATATAATTATTGCGGTTGGATAACGGGCGGATAATTAATTTGTACATGCGGATTCGGGTGACGTGAGAGGCCATCCGCGCATCTCTAACAGACAGGCTTGGAGTGTAGTGTGTTTGTCCTTGTAGTCCTTGTTCTACTGTAGCACACACGTGGACTCCTCCTGGTACACACACACACACACACACACACACACACACACACACACACACACACACACACACACACACACACACACACACACACACACACACACACACACACACACACACACACACACACACACAGAGAGAGAGAGAGAGTGAGAGAGAGAGAGAAGACATGCATCAGTTAATTTTACATACACAGGAAAGCATTTCCATACACATTATAATCATGAGCAGGATCTCTAGCTTGTCTACAGCTTCTACAGACATCCCACCTCTCCCGGAAGTTCCGGGAGTGTCCGGGAGCGGACGCTAATTCCCGGGAGCCTGCGCACATGAGACTGCACACATGAGGCACACACAGACCGGATCTGCAACCTGCAATGCCTTTTTTTTTTTTCGGTGCCAGCCGCTCTACATTTGACCATGTGTGTGTGTCCGTCCGTCCGTCCGTCCGTATGTGTGAGCACGGCAAAGAAGTAACACATGCACACACATGCACACACACACACACACACACACACACACACTGCACACATGCTCGCATGCACACACACACACACACGTAACATGCGGTCGTGCAAGGCGCACCGTTTCAACACATGCGCCACTTACAGACACACACACACACACACACACACACACACACACACACACGTAACATGCGGTCCTGCAAGGCGCACCGTTTCAACACATGCGCCACTTACAGACACACACACACACACACACACTTAACATGCAGACCTGCGAGGCACACCGTTGCAACACATGCACCACTTAAAGACATGCACACACAGGCTGGCGCACACGCACACACACACACACACACACACACACACACACACACACACACACACACACACACACACACACACACACAAAACGACCGATCTACAATGTGAGTAAAAATTATTAAAAGTAAATAACGTGAGTACAAATATTTAAAAGTAAATACCTTGAGTGAAAATACTTAAGAGTACTTAAATTGAGTAAAAATACTTAAAAGTACTCAAAATGAGAAAGAAATACTTAAAGTTGAAAGAAATAGTAAAAATACTTAAAAGTTGAAAAAAGAGCAAACTTACTTAAAAGTTGATATAAAGAGTAAAAATACTTAAAAGTTGTAAAAATTTGTAAAAAATAATTGACAGGAAATAAAGTGATTAAAAATACTTTAAAGTAAATACATTGAGTAACAATACTTAACAGTACTTAAATTGAGTAAAAATACTCAGTAGTACTTCAAATAAGTAAAAATACTTAAAGGTTGTTAAAATGAGTACAAATACTTAAACATAGTTAAAATGAGAAATAATACTTAAAAGTTGATCAAAAGAGTATAAATACTCTTTTAGTACCGCCTCAATACCAGCACCCACACATCAAATAGAGTAGTACCGTCTGAATGCCAGCGCCCACACATCAAATAGATTTATACCGCCTTAATGACAGCACACACTCATCAAACCGAGTAGGCACCGCTTACTCACACTAGATGTGATTTTTTTTTTACTTCTTCTTTGTTCTCATTCATCGCTGAAGTGTCAATCTGACAAAATGAATTAATGTCATTCGCTTTGGGAAGAGTGGGCGTCTAAAAGTGACCAACCACTGGTCTCAGCAGAGACGGAGAGAAAAAATATATATACACAGTACTCAAGAAGTTACCCGTGTCTAAAATAATGACACTTTTGCCCGTTGCACTGTATGTAACAGTGACTTCTCAATTGCTCATGCAGCTCACGGAGGCCTTAATGACTGCAAAAGGCACGTCGAGGTATGTTAAGCTGGCAGCATTGTTGATGAAGCTCAGCTAAAACACTTATGTCCTCTTTGTAGCTTTGATTGAATACTTTATCAACAGTTTGCAAAAAAAGCACAGCACAGCGCAACTGCTGCTGCTGTTGCCAATTTATTATCTACATCAATTTTGATGAGATAGATCAAAGCTAAAACGTGTGGCGAATGCATTCAAATAGCCTAGTGAAATTAGAAGATCTACAAGCTCACGAGGGGTGTGAGCTTGCCTTGTAGATCTGCTCATGGCTTTAATAGCTACACTAATGATGCCCAAATAACTAATACTCCAGGCTGAAAGAGTTTAAAGTGACTGTATGGGTATAGATAAAGATCTGTTTAAGTGCTTGTAGATTTGCTAGATAACTGATTCAGTGTATATTGATCAAATAAGAGATGGAATGGTACTTGGGAGAGATAGATAAAGATCTAGTTATGTGCTTGTACTGTAGAGCTATATTGGTCAAATAGAGATGGTAAAATCAGGCAAAAATAAGAATTAAATAACATTTAAAAAATATATAATTAAAGAAAAAAACGAATTAATTCTGGAAAAAAAGTACCAAAACCCGGGAAAAAACGTGTGTGCATGCGCGTGCACCTCCCGCAAATTATTTTCTCCAGGGTGGGATGTCTGCTTCTATACAGTATGTCATTCATATCAATGTTTTCCAATGCATGATTGTGTGAATGAGCATCATGTATGAAATGTGCAGAGAAAGTTGGCTGACCTGTAGTCACCCTCAGCTCCACGCTCCTATTCTCAACTAATCACATACACACTTCACTAATAGCACATTAAACATCTAAACAGGGAAGTTTACTTCATTTACTTGTTTGTTGTGTTGTGTCTGTCATGATGCTGCTGCTGCTCTTTTAGGAATTACTGCTCACCCTCCACTACCCAAGCTATCACCTGTTGTTTTGGACCTATACTTTTATGTAGGCCTACTATGGGGGGATTCAGAAGGCCCTAATTTAGTAGGGGAGATGTTTATTTGTTAGGATCCTCATAAGCTGTGCCCTAAAGCACCACTAGTCTTCCTGGGGTCCACATATAAAAACAATACATACATTTAAAAAGACAAAACATAAAGAAAAAAGAAAAGTACATTAAACTTTATAGTCCATATACAAAATAATTTTAAGAACATATATAAGACTAATTAAAATGCATTAAAAACAATCTAGAACATCCTACAACAAATGTAATGTAGATGTAGTGTGCTCCACACATATAGCTGCATGCGTGTGTGTGTGTGTGTGTGTGTCATGTGTCCCCCCACAGCTATCAACTTCTTTTTTTCACAAAAAAAAAGAGAAAAGAAAATGCTGTCTCTTTTTTTCCCGACCGGCTTTGATCTAGCACCTCACTCTTCCTATTGTGTTGCGCTATCGTCATTGTGTATTGGCTGCATGCTTGCCTCTCACCGCAATGACCATTCTATTACTGGCTACAGTTGCGCTCTCAACTCGATCAACTAGGTGTCAGACAAGCTAATACACAACACATCCTTGTTCTTTGTAAACTGGCTGTAGGTGTGAAATAAGGGGGGCTCGGGCTGCTAAAATCATGATAGAGATAGACTGACTGACCAGGGATGATTACTGCAGCAATATAAAGAGCGCAAGCACAAACGATACCTCTGTGGAATCAAAGTGCACCATGGCATGTGTGATCATGGATTCCAATAATCGAGGTGAAAACATGCAATTTTATGTCATTGTCAATGTCTCTTATTGTAGGCTGCTACAGTTAGGCTAGATTTCATATAGCTGACATCTCGCCTACTGTGTTAGAACAGCATTTACTTGAGTAAAAGTAGAAAAGTATTGGTATCAAAATGTATTTAAAGTACCAAAAGTAAAAGTACTCATTATGCAGAAGGTCCCATCTCACAAGTTTTCAAATGTGTAAAATGTATACAAATCCTTTGAAAATAGCAGATCTACATGAAGCTCACGTGTGAGCTTGTAGATCTGCTATTTTCAAATTGCCAAAGTATACTGTATAAGTGGTTTTGTAATAATAATCAAATTCTACAAAGTAACTAGTAACTAAAGTTATCAAATAATTGTAGTGGAGTAAGTATTGAAATACTTGGAAATACTCCAGTAAAGTAAAAGTACCTCAAAATTGCATCTCAATTCTTCTATATGGTATAGGTTTTTTTAATACATTTTTATCCCACGGTTTTGTAACCCTTATTTTTCACCCGGTGCCAATTTTCTAAGTGATCCTGGGCGCTACGCTCCCCTCACCAGCCTAGGGAGGCCAGGGCTCATGCCTCCTTCAATGAGAGCCAACTGACCTTCTTGTCACCTGACAGGGAGTTTCCCTGGTTGGAAGTAGCGCGTGGAAGGAACACGTTATTCCAACCAGTTCCCTTCTCCTCCATCAGGCGCCGCGGCTGTCATGGGGGAGGCGGTATAGCGACCAGGATTACTACATGTTTTTGTGAGGGTATTAACTACCTTGAGAGACACGGGGAGAACATGCAAACTCCACACAGAGTAGGCCCTTTCGCCAACCCCACCTAGGGTATGGGCGCTGATGACACGGAGGAGAAGACACGCCCCCAGCGCCCACAGCGTCCCCGTCGGGAATCGAACCCAGGATCTTCTAGCTGTGAGGCAACAGCACTACCGACTGCGCCACCATACCCCCTATTATTATTATTATTATTAATGCATGTCATAAAAGGTTTGGGAAACACACACACTTCATTTAGATTAAATTCTTTAATCAGAGCTACTTAAACAATTGTCATCTAACAACACATTAAAGTGCTTATTTTAGTTAAAGTCTAAAGTCTGAGGTGTCCATAAGTCCATTTGGTTACATGTGTGCGCTATTAGGAGCTACACCAAAACGGAATGTGAGAGTCATGACGTCACAACTTGGCCACGCCCACCATGACGTCATCATTGTCCCCCCACTATTTAACCCCTTCGGCGTACCTGGTGTGTGTGCATGTGTGCTTGCAGGTGTGCGTCGTGAGCACATGTATTTTCCTCTCACCAGTTCCTTGACTTTCGTTTCACTCTGGGGCAGCGCCTCGGTCGTCTCCCTGACTTTCCTCTCACTCTGGACCAGCTGGTTGGTCTTCAGGGCCTCTGCCGTCTCCTTCAGTTTCCTCTGACTCTGGGGCAGCTGGTTCTCCTTGGGTTCCCTCTCACTCTGGAGCAGCTGGTTGTTCTTAGTCTTCAGGACCTCTGCCGTCTCCTTGAGTTTCCTCTCACGCTGGAGCAGCTGGTTGGTCTTCAGGGCCTCTGCCGTCTGCTTGAGTTTCCTCTGACTCTGGAGCAGCTGGTTGTTCTTAGTCTTCAGGGCCTCGGTCGTCTCCCTGAGTTCCCTCTCACTCTGGAGCAGCTGGTTGTTCTTAGTCTTCAGGACCTCTGCCGTCTCCTTGAGTTTCCTCTCAAGATCGTAGTTTTGAGCCTCCAGCTGGAAGGAAGGAATGAAGGAAGGAAGGAAGGAAGGAAGGAAGGAAGGAAGGAAGGAAGGAAGGAAGGAAGGAAGGAAGGAAGGAAGGAAGGCTCTGTTTAAAAAGCCCAAATGTCAGTTTCACACCAGCAGAGGGCAGTCATAGAAATCCAAAGTAAACCATGATCTCCACCACTGTTTACATTTGAATCTCTCTAGTGACAGATGACACAGAAACTCACTTTATTTGGCTGTTTATGAAATTATTCAACTTTGGAACAAACATCCATTTGCATTCAAGGATGTACTGATTAGGATTTGGTGTTCAAAGATCAGAAGGTCACTTTGATCACAAAACACATTTCATACATTTTAGTTATAACTTCCATTTGGTTAAAAATACACTTAACATATTGTATTAAATTCTTTCACAGTCTGCTTGACATAATATATGAATGTGGACAGACAGAAGTAAATGCAACTTGTTGGCAGAGACATACATCCGTGATAGAGTACCGTATGTCTAGTATGTGTCTCTAGATACAGGTTCAGTGGGCACCTTTACCCTTCAACTTCTTGTTCATGCCCATAATGACTGGATAGCCACAGGTTGTGTGGCAATTAATATTAGGCCTTAAATGTCAAATGTTCAAATCATGTACCTACTTTACATTACTTCAGACAATTTTCTAAATTCTTTATTTATTTTTACATTTTAGAAGAAATGGCCCATTTAAGAATCGAGGTGCTAACTCCTCCTGGACCTGTGAATCAAAAGTTTGAGGGTGCTTTTAATTAATTGGTTATGTGTCTTGCTCATCGACACATTGCCAGGACCGGTAATCGATCCTGGGACCTTTTTAGCCATTCAGCTATGGCTGCCCTAGCCTATTGTGTGCATGAGATTACTTACATGCACTTGTGCGTGTGCATGCACATGTGCATTCATGTGTGTGTGTGTGTGTGTGTGTGTGTGTGTGTGTGTGTGTGTGTGTGTGTGTGTGTGTGTGTGTGTGTGTGTGTGTGTGTGTGTGTGTGTGTGTGTGTGTGTGTGTGTGTGTGTATGTGTGTGTGCACACATGTATTTTTCTCTCACATGCTTAATCGTCTCCATGAGTTTTGTGTCTTTCTGTTGCAGCTGAATGTTCTCCACCCGTAGCTGAAAGAAAGAAAGAAAGAAAGAAAGAAAGAAAGAAAGAAAGAAAGAAAGAAAGAAAGAAAGAAAGAAAGAAAGAAAGAAAGAAAGAATAAAAGAGAGAAAGTCAGAAAGTCAAAAATGTACTATCATTTCAAAAAGAGTTCTGGCTCTGTTTAATAGAATTAAGCTATTAGTCTCTCTTTCTCTGTCAGGAGAGGACATAAAACTTAAGGATTGAAGCTTTAATTTTATTACTCACAAAAAGTGCAAAACAAAGATGATCAAATTATTGCACCATATGGCGTAGGGTGAACACAATGTTTGCATATTTGCATTTCATCTTAAATTATAAAATGGATTAAGTAAATATAGAAGCCTCCTTGCTTTATGGTTTCCTGATGTCATTAACACCCTAGAATGAACACTGCTGCTGATACATTTATATTAATTAAAATGAGTGTGATTGTTGTCAAACCAATGTTTCATTTTCATCTCTCACCTTCATCACATCAGACTCTGTCTGGTTGGGAGCTTCACTAATGGTGTCATATTCTGAAGCGTACGCCATTGGTCCAGGATGACTAGTCTTAAGCCAATCAGAGACCTTAGCAGGTGACAATCTGTATAAACTCTCTGTTTCAGATGGTACTCCTCCACTCACTGGAACAGAAGAAAACACACAGCAAGACTTTTACAATGATAATAATATTACAAGAAGAAAGACCTGCAACTGATCATCATTATTATTATTTATATAAATATCAATAATTGTGATGACGAATACTCCTCATCCTACTACTACAACTACAACAACAACAACAACAACTACTACTACTACTACTACTATTACTACTACTAATAACTAACAATAACAATAACAATAACAATGATAGTAATAGTAATAATAATAGTAATAATAATATATAATGCATAATTGCATGCTGTTAGTATTTACACATTTAGAATTTATTTATCGCTGAAAAGAAGAACAATCAATTACATTGATACTCACTACTTGGAGGACAGTATTCTATGCTCTTGCTTTTCTTGGCAGCTGGCAGGGTTCGTTCTTCTGGCCCCGTCTCCAACTCCAGGGGGTGAACACAATGTTTGCATAAAAACTGCCCACAAAAAGTTCGGAAATGTAACTTTGGTCGATTATTTCTCCCCTTTAATAATACCAATTGGTATAGTGTTTTATATATTTTTTATCGTTGATCACCTTTACAACGAGGTACAGCTTGGGCTTTCGTGGAATGAGTAACACAGTTAAACGCGTGAGTAACGCCCCCCAAAATGTTGCCAAAATCCCCCGATATGCTTCTGTTGGTAATCGCTCTCGTTTTGAGCGACCTGTCAGCACACACTTGCTGGCAGGTGTGTGTGTGTCTGAGCATGGGTTCTGCAACTTTGCTGAGTTTGTGTATGCTCCAAGCAGCAACACTGCCCCCATGGAAAGATGCCACGTTTGTCCCTTCAGGATAAGGGCTGTGCAACAGGGCAAGTGAAGCTGGTGTTCTGTTCTGTGAGACTGGTCAAAGTTATGGCGGATTCACACTATGGTCCCGGGTGCGCACCCTGGACCACTTGGCTGATGTTGTGATAGTGTGAACGTTGCGCATCGTTCCCCGAAACGGATCACCGTACCGTACCCGAGACCACCTCCGGAGGTAGTCTCGGATCCGGATCATGCGTACTGCGGTACGGAACGATGCAATGTGAATCCATCCATACCAACAGGAGGAAGTGGACTGCTAATCATATATCATTTATATATTTTTATAATGACACATTATTTTAGCTGGGTTATACCTTCTCATAGTTCTACTTGAATGTTGACAAGAAATAATAATCCCGCTAGTGTTTGAGTAGCGCGAGCAGTGAAACAACATAAACAAAAAAACACATGTGTAGCGAACGCTGCCACTAGGATAAATATGCCAAGGATTAGTCCGTGACGTCACTGCTAAAATACCAAGGATGCATTAGTGACGTCGCTATCATATTGATAATAACAGAGACGCGAGAGACGACGTTACATTTTGAGGTTTCAAAGACCAACGCACACACTGCTTTGGTTGTGTATTGTTGTTATTATTATAACTCAAGACAACGTCAGGAACACAGTCAAACTTTATTATTCACTCTACACTCTGACAAGTGAGTCTTCTTCTGTGAATGACATTCTCTATCTCGAAAAAGCCCCATAGTCAACAGCGCCCCCATGAGGCACATATTTACCATTACTGTTAAATTAAATGGTCTCGGGTGCGAAAGAATCTTGGCCAATGTGAATACTGGCCCAGCTGGGAGAGGCCAATCGTACTCGGGAACGGTTCGAATCAATCGGACCCAGTCTGAATCCGCCCTTAGACAACAACCCAGGAAGACTGGTTCCTCACCCTTGCTTCACTGAGGAACCATAGGTTTTCTTCCAGAGATTTACAGGCAAGATTTGCACAACGGTACCAAAGACAGATGTCAAAGTTGCAGGACCCATGCTCAGGTGCCAGTCACACACCTGTGACTGGCACACACCTGCCTGCAAATGATACCCGGACTGACATCAAATAATATGTAATCTGCATAACGGAACACCAGCTTCACTTGCCCTATTACACAGGCCTTATCCTGAAGGGACAAACGTGGCATCTTTCCATGGGGGCAGTGTTGCTGCTTGGAGCATACACAAACTCAGCAAAGTTGCAAGACCCATGCTCGACTGGCACACACCTCTCAGCAAGTGTGTGCTGGCAGGTCGCTCAAAACAAGAGTGATTACCAACAGAAGCATATTGGGGGATTTTGGCAATTGTTTTGGAGGCGCTACCCACACGTTTAACTGTGTTACTCATTCTACGAATGCCCGATCCGTACAAGCTGTACCTCGTTGTAAAGGTGACTAATCAACGATATTATTATATAAAACACTATACCAATTGGTGTTATTAAAGGGGTGAAATAATCGACCAAAGTTAAGTTTCCGAACTTTTTGTGGGCAGTTTATTTGCATTTCTTCTTAAAGGGTCTACACCATGAAAATCACTTTTTTCTTGGTTTTTTGTATTTTTTGGGGTCCCCAGTGTCTCTTGTACCCAAAAAAAATAAATTCAGTCATTCCTTCTCATTTCATGGATTTCCAGAATGGGCGTGTCTGAACAGGCGATCTCAGAATGGAAATGTTTATGATGTCACAAACATTATTGATGGCAAACCCAATGTTAAATGAAAAGTGCCCGAATCGCTCCGAAACTTTTTCTACCCCCCCTAAGTGGGGGTCTACGAACAAATACTTCGGGCTCGGATTTTGGCTCCGCCCCCCGGAAGTGGGTGAAACAGGCACCTCAAACACTTGGTGGAATTGTTCAAAAATGTTCAAAGTGTTTTTTTTTCGATTTTGTATTTTTCTTAGATGCTTCTTTTTATGCAGACTTTTTCCTTTTTTTCCCCTTTTTTAAAATAATTTTTTAAAATATTTTTTTGTATTAACAGACAGAATTGCTCAGTAGCCCCCCCCTGCCCAAGAGGACGTTTTGGTATTGCAGCTGAAAGCGCTGTATAAGCCAGAGACAATTGACTTGGGATGAGTATATCTGAGTGATGATTTAGGCTCAAACCTTTTGAAAAAGGTTTGAGGGACATACACCATATGATATTAAATATCAAATATTTGTTTTAAATTCATGGTGTAGCTCCTTTAAATAATAAAATGGATTAAGTAAATATAGAAGCCTACTTGATTTACAACCTAGAAGGAACACTGCTGCACACAAAACACTGATACATGTCAATTCAATTGAGTGTGATTGTTGTCAAACTATAGTTTCATCTTCATCTCTCACCCTCCTCTTGGGAGCTTCCTCCACCCTCCTCCGGGAGCTTCGGAGATTCCTCCTGGGAGCTTCACTCATGGTGTCAGGTGACCATCTGTATAAACTTGCAAGACATTATTTTACAATGATAATTATACAAGAATAAGAAATACCTGCAACTGATTATTATTATCTATCTAATTATTATGATAATTTAGGGCAGCCGTGGCCTAACGGTTAGAGGCGTAAGAACCCCTGACTGCTTCAGTAGAGCTGTTCAGTGGCCAACAGAACTACAGAAAGACCCAGCTAGAAGGGTTCTGCTCAATATGAAAAAAAAAATTTGGACTTAGTTGGGGACTTAACTAAGTTAACCTGTGTTGTTTTTGTTGATCACTCTGTTTCACATTCATTTAAAATTCACCACCAAAGCAAGACTGCAAGTATTACCAACTAAGTAGAATCTGACAATCTGACAAAATGTTTACCATCTAGTGCAAGAAGTATAAACATTCAATAGAGCTATCGGAATGGTCCAATGGACTAGGAGGTTTAGTCAGAAGCGCTTTTTAGTACTTTTCATTGGTTCAACATTTGTAAAACCCACACACAGACGTAAATGGTGTTCAATGGCACTGATATTTTTTTTTAATAAAAAAGGTTGAACAATGGAGATGGCTTTTCGAGGTTTTTGCCAGTTTGTGGCGGGGGGCTGCAGAGGCGTGGGGCCCTCCTCACTGCACATTGTTGTCCTCCCCTCATCGGGGAGGTGGGATCCGTGCTAGGGATTTTGCTGCGCCCCCCCCTTCCCCCATTGAAGCTTTACCACTTGATAACTATCTTTTTATTTTCTGTATGTACACTGTTTTGTATGTAGGTCTGAGCCTGTTGTAGTCTTGTCTAAATGTAAACTGAAAAATTGCTAAAATAAATGATTATACAAAAATGTAATACAAGGTCAACTGAAAAAAAAAAAAAGATGGAGATGGCTCTTTTCTGCCCGACAGCGACGATATATTATTATTCTGCATGTGGTTGTATTTTGTACTTTGATGTAATTTGAATTCTAATTGCATTATTGAAAGAATAGTAACTTTTCTCTGCTTACCTGCCTAAGGTGTGAATCAATAGTCCTAAGCTTCAGTCCTCCAGGCTTAACGTGCACTGAGATCTGATCAACAAGAAACAAAGTCCCTTTGTTCTCCAGCTCCTGTGTCAGTTAGGCGGGCAAATGAAAGTTCAAATGGTGATACTGAAATTTGGCGCAAATAACCTTTATACCCAGAGATGGGAAAAGTACCGACATTCTGTAGGGCTACTCGAGTAAAAGTACAATTACTTGTGTAAAAAACGACTTTAGTAAAAGTAGAAGTACTCATTGAAATCATAATGTTACATCCCATGGTATGTACTGTATGTAATGTGTCCTGTCTTATGCAAGTTTAGTGTGTGATGCCAGACAACTGACTGTGTCTGCAAATTCTATGCAAATCTAGTGTGCTATTCCCGACCGGCTGATGGCATCCAGTTCTCTGTCCATTCCATTGGTCCGTGGCTCTCCAGCGTGGTGGGCCAATCAGAGAGCACCTTCAGTTACCATGTGGTCGATTGGTGGGGACATCTCAAGCTACTATGGACCAATCATGACTTGTCTCATCCTCCATATAAGCTGACTGTTGTTCATGTGTAGAAAAAGGACTCTCTCTCTTTGCATCTAGGCATGTCCAGGTTTGGACATGCTGTTTCTCTCAGGTCCAGGTTTGGACATGCTATTTTTCTCAGGTCCAGGTTTGGACATCCTATTTCTCTCAGACCATGTTTGACCTTATGACAAGGGTAGGCAAGGTAAGCTTGGGGAGGCGACATTCTGCACACATGTAGGGTTGTAACAATAACTTGAGTAAAAGTAAAAAAGTACAGGCTCTGAAATGAGTAAAAGTAAAAAGTATTTTTACAGGATGTTTCTGTGCAAAGCCAACTGTAACATAAATTGAAGGCTATTATACTTAAGAGATCCCCACCAAACACACATCTTAAAACTGGCCCAGGATTGGTTTACAAACTGTGATGTATCATGCAAGTAGACCCGCCTCTTGAAATCTAATACAGCAGTGGTTTTCAACCCTTTTAGACTGAGTACCACCTCAGAAAATATTTGTCTCGTAAGTACCACCATTATGACTGATGTTAAAATAAGACCTAACCCACACATTGGCAACATACGGCCAGCCCTTGGACCATCTCAATCCGGCCCTCAAAGTCCTCAAGGAAAAACGAAATGACCCCCCAATAAGCTAATCTTAAAAGGCAGCATTACTGTATGTTAATGATTTTTAGGGAAATTAATTTAACAACACTCCAATTAATTAATACATATGTACCATTTGTACATACCTGCATCCATATTCCATCCGCATGTTCTTAAATGTTTATAATGTGACAGTGACAGTCTGCCATGGATCCATATTTATAACATAATTTAATGGGCCCTATTTTGTGTGGCGTCTTATGGCTTATGAGTTATGACTAATCTTATAAGGATTATTATTATTTTGAAAAACATTTTAAAATAGTGGAAATGGACGATCTACAGCAACGCGTTGTGAGCTTGTAGATCGGCTATTTGCACCATTTAAAAATGTTTTTCAAAATAAAAAATATTATTATTAAAAAACAGTCATAACGAATAAGACTTATAGGGAATATGTCTGATAATGTGAGTGATACAGTACAGCTGTAATATATATATATATATATATATATATATATATATATATATATATATATATATATATATATATATATATATATATATATATATATATATATATATATATACAGCTGTACTGTATTACACACATATACAAACATATATATATATACATACACATATATGTATATGTATATATATATATATGTATATATATATATGTGTGTGTGTGTGTGTGTGTGTGTGTGTGTGTGTGTGTGTGTGTGTGTGTGTGTGTGTGTGTGTGTGTGTGTGTGTGTGTGTGTGTGTGTGTGTGTGTGTGTGTGTGTGTGTGTGTGTGTGTGTGTGTGTGTGTGTGTGTGTGTGTGTGTGTGTGTGTGTGTGCATATATATATATATGTGTGTGTATATATATATATATACATATGTGTATATGTATATCTCTGCTGTCCGGCAGGAACCAGCTAACTCCCAAAACATGTTTTACCAACACACAGACGTAAAGGGTGTTCAATAGCACTGGTTTATGGAAAAAAATATGCAAAAGCGGAAAAATTGAGTTAGCTGGTTTCTGCCGGACAGCAACGAGATTATGTATAGTAGCCACCCATTGTAGCCAAACCGGGAGCAGTACTGGCAGCGGACGTAGGGGGGTTTTCCGGTTTGAATGGGAAACATGGCCACAGGCTGACTAAATAAGCGATTTAAACGGGTAGTTTGACTCCGGACCTAAAATAGGTCCGCCGATTCTGGTTGAGAACGACATAGAACCTCATCTCGGAGCTGTATAGCGGAGCGAGAGGTTCTTTATGGAGCTAGGTTTCATATCGTAAATATTAACTTTGACCAAAGTCTTGCGTTTATATTCCACGTGTTCTTGTTTACATTTCCTAAGTGGTGCTGGTGACGTGAGGTTAGTTTTACAGACCAGCGTCCTGCTGGCGGCATCAACACAACACTTCCTCTAAAAACAAGGAAAAACGATAAAAAATAAAATAAGAGAATCTTGTAATATATGTATAAGATTAGTCAACACAGTTTTATTTTTTTGTCTAGTTACAGGAAGTAGGTGTGTGTTAGCTGTAGTATACAACCCTCGTAGACGTATTTACGATTCTGACGTCTTCGATTGAAGACGTCAGAATCGTAAATACGTCTACGAGGGTTGTATCCCAGCCAGCACGCCCACGTGGGACCCATATGGGCCCAATGCGGGCTACTTGGGTACCAAGTGGGCATGGGCTTGAACTGGGCAAATTATGAGGGTCCCAGGTGGGCTGCATGTGGGCTAACTGGGCGTGGGTTGGAAGCGGGCAAGCACACGTGGTTCCCGCGTGGGCTGCATATGGGCTAACTGGGCGTGGGTTGGAAGCGGGCAAGCCCACGTGGTTCCCGCGTGGGCTGCATGTGGGCTAACTGGGCATGGGTTGGAAGCGGGCAAGCCCACGTGGTTCCCGCGTGGGCTGCATGTGGGCTAACTGGGCATGGGTTGGAAGCGGGCAAGCCCATGTGGTTCCCGCGTGGGCTGCATGTGGGCTAACTGGGCGTGGGTTGGAAGCGGGCAAGCCCACGTGGTTCCCGCGTGGGCTGCATGTGGGCTAACCGGCATGGGTTGGAAGCGGGCAAGCCCACGTGGTTCCCGCGTGGTCTGCATGTGGGCTAACTGGCATGGGTTGGAAGCGGGCAAGCCCACGTGGTTCCCGCGTGGGCTGCATGTGGGCTAACTGGGCGTGGGTTGGAAGCGGGCAAGCCCACGTGGTTCCCGCATGGGCTGCATGTGGGCTAACCGGCATGGGTTGGAAGCGGGCAAGCCCACGTGGTTCCCGCGTGGGCTGCATGTGGGCTAACCGGCATGGGTTGGAAGCGGGCAAGCCCACGTGGTTCCCGCGTGGGCTGCATGTGGGCTAACCGGCGTGGGTTGGAAGCGGGCAAGCCCACGTAGTTCCCGCGTGGGCTGCATGTGGGCTAACTGGGCGTGGGTTGGAAGCGGGCAAGCCCACGTGGTTCCCGCGTGGGCTGCATGTGGGCTAACCGGCATGGGTTGGAAGAGGGCAAGCCCACGTGGTTCCCGCGTGGGCTGCATGTGGGCTAACCGGCATGGGTTGGAAGCGGGCAATCCCACGTGGTTCCCGCGTGGGCTGCATGTGGGCTAACCGGCATGGGTTGGAAGCGGGCAAGCCCACGTGGTTCCCGCGTGGTCTGCATGTGGGCTAACCGGTATGGGTTGGAAGCGGGGAAGCCCATGTGATTCCCACGTGGTGTGACTGGTTAACTGCTGGCTAACTGACATGTACATATGGGCTAACTGGGCATGGGTTGGAACACACACACACACACACACACGCGCACTCAATCACTCACTATAAATCGTATAATGTGTAAACAGATTTGTTTTTGTTTTTTGTTTTACCACTGCCAAACTAAACACTAATGCCAAAAACAGCCAATCTACAAGCTCACAAAGACGGACAAACTATTCAACCCCATTTTAAGTTGTACTATATCTTCCTCTTTTACCCCAGATTTTAACCCAGTTTCCTGCACAAATGCTGACATATTTTACCATTAAGATAGAGCCTGTCTGCTCAGGGGATGATTTCAATCTTGACCATCAGGTCAGAATTTGTGTCAGATCCTGTGTCTAGGTGAGACATGACCTCTGACACAATCGAAATGTCTCAATAGAAGAGCAGGGAGACTAAATGCAACCACCCCAATTATATATATAGTATAAATTATATTGTATGAACATACTCTACCATACAGATTGGACATTACATTGTATTTTTAAGTATTTAAGTATTTGTTTTTATTTATTAGAGATGGCCATGGCAGGTTAACTGTTTAACTGTTAACCGTTTAACTGGTAACCATTTAAAGGATCCCTGGCTAATAAACCAATGCTTGTAGATCGGCTATTTTTGGCAAAGAGGTTTGGTGTAGAGAGGGGAAAAAGAGCAGACCAAGTACAAGTTTACTAAGGGTTTAAGTGGTTAAAGCCCAACTCACTTTTTCTTAGATTTTAGCAAGTATAAATGTGTCGTTTGTGATAGGGAGCAATGATAATACAATTTGTTCATAAGCTTGTGGATTCAGAGCTTTCTGCTTTATTTCAGTTACATGTGCTGCTTCAAGTCAAACTACATTTGTATTCTCCAGTTCAAGTCCAGACTAAATCCCCTCCCCCTGACTGCCTGTTAATGGCCCTATCTGAGTGTGACCCTGTGGGGGTCACACACAGATAGCAACAATGGAACAATGGGTATTCAAATTATCACTTCAAGGCATGCCAGACTAGTCTGGGTTTGGAGGGGTGGGTGGTTTAGTTTATTTATTTCTTTAAAGTTTAGTTTTAATTTTTTATTATAATATGGATTAGTCAGAAACGTTTTTTTTTTTAAATAGCCGATCTACAAGCTCTTTTTCAGATAGATTGTTTTAGTTAACTTTGAAAATACACAATCCTGTTTCAGTTAGTTATATTTTTTGTAAAGCCTTGTTTCTTGGCTTAGGCAGCAGTGGGGACACACATATCTTCCTTTTAGAAAGACAGAGAGTCTTTTTTTAAAACATAATGAAAACAAGAAGTACAGTTGGAGGGGGTACAGCATTGTGTTAAACAGAGCTGTGTGTGTGTGTGTGTGTGTGTGTGTGTGTGTGTGTGTGTGTGTGTGTGTGTGTGTGTGTGTGTGTGTGTGTGTGTGTGTGTGTGTGTGTGTGTGTGTGTGTGTGTGTGTGTGTGTGTGTGTGTGTGTGTGTGTGTGTGTGTGAGAGAGAGAGAGAGAGAGAGAGAGCTCGGGTGTTCATTTAGAAAGCCGAATGTTTACATCAGCACTGGTTGTTTATAAAGGCTGGTGATGTTTGCTTTAATGCAGTATTACACACTTTACTTAAGACAGGCAAGGCCATTGTATTTAGTTTTCAGTTAGTATTTTATTGTTATTTATTTATTGTTTATTTGCTCAGGCATTTCTAAGGACAGCTAAAGGTCCTGCTTGCTTTGGGTCCTAAAGGCCCCCTCTGTTTGTCCACTAAATTCAAATTTAAACTGACAAAGGACTCAAGGAGCAAAGCAGAGAGGAGGATTGCCTTGTGATGGATTTCTGCTTTCATAACTAAGTAAGTAAATATTTAAATGCAGTACTGATCTCTTTAAGTAGTAGATTGTGCATTACTCTGTTCTCAAGCTAAACTTTATTTTCATGCTGTTTTATGCTGCTCAGTTTGGGCATTCTTCCTGCTTGTCTTGGTGAATCATTGTGTGTGTGTGTGTGTGTGTGTGTGTGTGTGTGTGTGTGTGTGTGTGTGTGTGTGTGTGTGTGTGTGTGTGTGTGTGTGTGTGTGTGTGTGTGTGTGTGTGTGTGTGTGTGTGTGTGGAAAGTTTCATAATTCTATAATTTCTAACAGTTGGCTTCTTGTCATTTCTATTAGGAGGACTGAAGAACACAAGGATGCAGAAGAAGGCTCTCTCCAAGTGGTTCACTGGGGCTCGTGATAGAGGTGGAAACAGAGTTTGAGCTCAGAGACAGCGTCCACAACTGGATGATGCACCACCCCAGTAGACAAAGTCTCTGTCTCTCTTTCTCTCCCCTTAGCAGCACAATACTTGGTTGGTTCTGTCACTGGGGATTTAAACAGAAAGGCTCAAGAGACACCCACGTACACATAGGGCCCAGATTCATCTGCAACATGAAACTGGATCTCAGAATCCCTCTGCCCTGTTACATGGACAATTGAAGTTTTTGATGCACCTCTTATACACCATTTTTATTCTTATATTTTGTTTCTGTTAATAGTCTCTGTGGAGCATTGTCAGAATATTATGTTGCATTTTTGTGATTTTATGTATATACTGTATGTACACTTGCACGTGTAATGTGTGTGCCTTCTCTTCCTGCACCTTTACACTACTGCTATATTTATTTCCATTTGTATTTTCATTGTATTTTCATTATCTTGTAATATTGTTTTTAATAAATTTGTCAAAATATATATTGTCTATTTTCATCCTGGTAAAACTGAAGACGTGTAAAATGTTATACCAAATTTTTATTTTAGGTGTGTTTACAAGAATTAACACGGTTCATGTTTGCTGCTTAATCTATTTTATTTATATTTAAATCTTATTAGGACCCACGTTGGAAATCAAAGGAACCATTGCACAAACAAACCCAGTTAGGACCCACCTCTGTCCCATATAGACTTGCCTAGTTGGGGCCCACCTGGGGCCCAGGTAGAACCCACCTAAAGCCCACATGGGCATCCCAGTTGGGACCCACCTCGGTCCCACATAGACTTGCCTAGTTGGCGCCCACCTGGGGCCCAGGTAGAACCCACCTAAAGCCCACATGGGGCCCATGTGGGGCCCAGGTAGAACCCACCTAAAAGCCCACATGGAGCCCACGTGGGGCCTAGGTAGTACCCACGTAAGGCCCACATGGGCATCCCAGATGGGACCCAAGTGGACCCCGCTGACATGCCGACATGGGGCCCATATGGTTTAGCCCACCTTGAAACCATATGGGACCCACCTAGGGCCCCGGTGGAACCCACCTAAAGCCCACATGGGGCCCATGTGGGGCCCAGGTAGTACCCACCTAAAGCCCACATGGGGCCCAGGTAGTACCCACCTAAAGCCCACATGGGGCCCATGTGGGGCCCAGGTAGAACCCACCTAAAGCCCACATGGGGCCCATGTGGGGCCCAGGTAGTACCCACCTAAAGCCCACATGGGGCCCATGTGGGGCCCAGGTAGAACCCACCTAAAGCCCACATGGGGCCCATGTGGGGCCCAGGTAGTACCCACCTAAAGCCCACATGGGGCCCACGTGGGGCCCAGGTAGAACCCACCTAAAAGCCCACATGGGGCCCATGTGGGGCCCAGGTAGTACCCACGTAAGGCCCACATGGGCATCCCAGATGGGACCCAAGTGGATCCCGCTGACATGCCGACATGGGGCCCATATGGTGTAGCCCACCTTGAACCCATATGGGACCCACGTGGGCGTGCTGGCTGGGATACAGTGTCACTCTGACACTCTGACGTTGCACCAGCGAATGTATTCATGAGTGCTTCATTTGAGAGAGAGAGAGAGAGAGAGAGACCCCCCCCAGTGGGTCCCAACATGATTTTGGTGGGGTCCCCAGATGACAGTGAAGTGACAATTTAAGGACTTTTAAGACCTTTTTAATACCTAAAAGACCATTCTTGCATCAAAAGTAAACTATACTATAAAAACTGGTCGAACATTGGCCAAATTGTCAAATGATATAAGAAAGAGGCAAACATTGCGAAAATAGACAATATAAGCTCACAGGAGGCATTGTGAGCTTGTAGATCTGCTATTTTCACAACAAAATATAATGCCTCAACCCCTACAATTCCAAGTGCTTGTTAGGGTGGGGAGTCTCAAATAGGATTATTTTGGGAGATCACTGCCTGAAAAGGTCGAGAACCATTGAATTAGACCACATGGTTTTCAAATGATGTGCTGACACACTGGTGTGCCTTGGAATTTTCTGACTACCTCACATTATTGCAATACTGTATGCAACTCCACAAAAGTTGTTATTATTATTTTTATATGAGTACTTTGTGCACACTCATTTCCCAATACAGAGGCAAATTCTACACATAAAACATATATTTTAACCACTTTCGACCTGGCATCCATATTTTGGATGCCAAGTTGTGAATGCATATGCATGTGATTGCATTGGATACAGTATGTCCTATGTCCTATATGACCAGTAGGTGCAAATGTTGGATGATGATGAATAGCCAGAAGAACATGTTTATGTGTAACCCGGAGGCCAAGACCGAGCTGGTAGAGGTCATCAGCCATAGAGAGAGCTGCGTTTGTCACCTTGCAGGTCAGCTGTGAAAAGCTGACCTTTTTCTTCTGTATTTCGAGCTCTCTGCTCAGCTTTCCAGTACATTTACTCAAGTACTGTACTTTTTACAGTACAATTTTGGAGGTATTTTTACTTTCCAGTTTTCAGTACTCAACTCCACTACATCTCCGAGGCAAATATTGTACTTTTACTCCACTACAATTATTTGAAAACTTTAGTTACTAGTTACTTTGTAGATTTAGATTATTATTACAAAACATACATGAACCACTTCAACCCTATATACATTTCGGCCATTAGAAAATAGCCGATCTACAAGCTCTCGCGACGCATTGTGAGCTTGTAGATCTGACCGGGTCAGCGGTCAGTAGGACACTCCGCCGGTCATCAAATTATTGGCTTAGGAATGCGACAAAAACAAAATAACCTCCAGAAAATAAGCAATTTTTGGGGTTAACTACTTCTTTAAAGCACATTTTGATACCAATACTTTTGTACTTTTACTCAAGAGTATAACAGATTTTACAAAACCAAGTGGGGCATGCATTCACAACTTGCATCGTTCCCGAGTAGACAAGTGCCCTGCGTGCACCTGTCTAGTAATCGTACAGTATATTGGCAAGAGCATAACAAAAGCTATTATGGCACATATGTTATTTTGCCATGTGGTCATTGTATAAAAACATTGATTTAATTGTATAATTGAAAGAATAGTAACTTTTCTCTGCGTACCTGTCTAAGGTGTGAATCAATAGTCCTAAGCTTCAGTCGATCAACATGCACTGAGACGTTATTATGGAAATCAACAAGTCTAAACATTAATCATTAACCTGCTGTGAGGAATAATATCTGACCAAAGTCCATACATTTGTGATACAGCTTGATTGATTGATTGATTGGAATAGGGGGAGACCGGAGACAAAAGTAACACTTTTTGTATTTGCCTTCATAATTCACAGACTACTTGAAATATCCTAGTCATCTTTTGCTATAAGAAACATCTATATGTGCCCTAATTAATAATACAATTTTTAAGCTTTCACTAATAAGGACAAGACTAAAATATTAATTTGAATGCAATGAGTCACAGTGTTACAATTGCCCCGTGACGGGGGCAGTTGTAACAGTGGTTGGGGGCAATTGTAAAGGTCCTTACACACCGGCGAATGTGGCGAATATACGCAAAATTCGGACTCGTTCCGAATAATTAAAAGACGCTTTTTCGCTTCGCTTTTCCGCTTTTTCGCGCCATGTACGCTTGCATTGACTTTATAAGGTTTTAAAAATAAGCGTATTATTCGCACGAAAAAATCGCCCCGGTGTGTAAGGACCTTAACACTGTAAAAATAATTCATATTAACTTTATCTCAAATAAAAGCACATCACTAAGTAATATGTATTTTTTATAATTCAACATTTTTACTTACGAATGTTTTATATACATAATCACAATTATTTTGTATTTTTATTCGAATGATTTTATTTGTCAATTTAGTTTTTTCAAATGTATGTCTATTTTCTATTAAATGTATTTTTACTTTGAAATGTAGTGACATTTTGTGAAATATGTTCATTTACTAACATAAAAGTATGTAATCCCAGACAAAAAAATCAGCTTGCATTGAAAACACATTGTTACAATTGACCCCGGTCACTTTGTTACAATTGCCCCCGATGGGGCAACCATGATAAAATCCCATATTCTAGCTAGAAACACCTATACTAGCATAGGCTGCTGATGTTAATTTGTGACCAATAACATAGAGATACTATTAATCTAAGTTTAAATCAGCTGACATCTTATCTTTATTCAGCAGAGGGAAAATACCGTACACAAAAAAAAAAGTTTACACCTCAAAATCAGTTTTTTGTTGAAAACTTCTGCTGAGATGAAATTATCATTCTATCCTTCCATAGGCAGAAAGAGGACCCTACTGAGCATGTGCACAAGAAGTCTCACCCTTCTAGCTTGTTTCTAATTAGAATTTTTGAGTGTGTTACTTTTGCCCCCTGTTACTTTTGTCCCCTATCTCCCCTACTTTTATAGAAGTTTGCAGAAAAAACACACATGACAGTACAGTTCAATACAAGGTCAGCTAATAGGATTTAAAACCCAAGAAAGCCTATGGCTTGTTTCCATTGGGGTCCTTTGTACTCAATTCATAGAGACATTAAATGACAGACAGACGCAGAACATCATAAAAACTGTTTAGAAAAATAAATAAAAAACATGTACAGTAAACAGTTCAAGGGGGGGGGGGGGGGTAGGCATCCAGTGTCAACCTTCCCCAGAGAAGTGAGCTGGGGATCAGAAAGCAACTGATGATTAATCTGGGCAAAAGTCCACAAACGTATTTGATTTGATCTTATGTTTTATACCAAAGAGCTGTGGTACAGCCTGTACCTCGTTGTGAGCTTGTAGATTGGCTATTTAAAAAAGACAATTTGGCCAATGTCTGACAAGTTTTTATATTATAGTTTGTTGATTACTTTTGATTCAGTCTTTTTCTTTTCTCTTCTTTTCTTTTTGGGTATTAAAAAAGGTCTTAAAAGTCCTTAAATTGTCACTTCACTGTCATCTCTGCTATTATCCCCTCCCAAAGACCGTCCAGCTCCATGTGTCACAGGCACTTAAGGGACCCGCATGCTACCAAATGAGGTGGTCACCCTATCACCCTTTAGGTGATAGAGAGAGCGCTCTCTATGATAGTGAGAGCTCTCTCTATCACCGTTGGTGATAAGGTGGTAAGGTGACCACCGAAAATGGTAGCATGCGCACCCCTTAAGAAGTGAGCCTTGTAAAGAGCCCTGTAAATCAGCTCCTTGTAAATGCCTGGGGTGCTGCTGGGGTGGGTGGAGGGTTGTTTTTGGCCATGCCTGCAGAACAGGGCTCATACAGGGCCAGATGTGGCTTAGGGAGTATAACGTCAGCTTGGGAATCAGAGTAATTGAGTAATGCGTAATGCCTCAACTCCTACGATTCCAAGTGCTTATCAGGGTGGGGGTCCCCAGTTCAAATATGATTATTTTGGGTGGTCACAGCCTAAAAACGTTGAGAACCACTGCTCTACCAGACAGACGACCTGAGATCCTCCAGCTCCTACTCCTTTGTCATGAGAGGGAGGGGGAAGAGGAGGCTGCTGCTCCCGCTCACCATCCGGGTTGTAAAACACGTCGTCATCTTAGAGGTGAGGTCCTCCTGCTCCAGCCTCCTCATGGAGGGCCAGTTGTTTGGGAATTTCTCTGTGTCCCGGAAGGCGGAGATTTACAGTTTGATATTTTGGACTCCAACCTGGAGCCCACCACTATGATTCATGTTCTCCTTGTCAGCGCCCTCGTGTCTGCTAAAAAACATGTTCTTCTTCAGTTTGGAGCTGATCTTGTTTGTCAGGGACAACTTCAAGGCTGTTAAGGCTCTGACGGAACATTCTGAGGACCATGGTTTTCCCTCAGAGCCTTTTCTCTTCTGTATCTCGTCCAGGGACGTGCACAGATAGACACTAGGTGGTGCTAGACCAAAAAGTGCCCTTTTGAAAGTTTGGTTGTTTTTTTTTTTTACAGGGTACATTATGTGGCCCATGGTGACATCCATCAATTGTGGATTAAAAGCTTCTAATATATGAACAATGCCCCAACTCCCATGCCGTGCCCCTCCCTCTCAACGTGAACGCACAGTCAGACAGAGTCGTGCTGCAGCAGCTTGAGCAACACACACACACACACACACACACACACACACACACACACACACACACACACACACACACACACACACACACACACACACACACACACACACACACACACACACACACACACACACACACACACACACACACACACACACGTCTCCTCCCCTCCCCTGCCCGGCCTTTCCAATCTCCAGAGTGCCCTGGTACGTGACGACCAACCAGCCAGGTAACAAATAAATCAATTGTATTGTTCTCCCCCCCCCCCCCCAAGTCAGATGCCAAACTATAACTTCACTTGCATCCATTTTGTCTCGTTAAGAAAGTCTCATCCTTAACAAGCCAGTCATAAGTCAATCAATTGATTTAACGTTAGATGAACACCACACGACCAATGTCGGTAGAATTTGATGTTGGTAGTCGAGCATGTGAAGCTATCAGTATACTTTTGTTGAATATTTTGTAGTAGTAAGTAACCTTATACGTTTACATTAATGTAATCTACTGATGACAAATAGGCAATTCCAAATTGCCTGCAGAAAAAGAAGCCATCTGGCTTGTAACGTCACCACCAGGCATCAACCAAGCAGTAGTAGTCCACTAGCCTATAATATCCATGCTGTTAGTCTATTTCTGGGAGATTAAGCCTTAATTATCATGCACAGCAGAACATTGATTTAGCTCGTTTACCACTTGCAGCATAATGCCCAGAAAATAAAGAATAAAAAAAGAAAGAGCTACGGCAGGCAGCCCAGGGAAGCAGCATTCTGCTCTCCTGGATCAAGCCTACCAGCAAGGAGGATCACACTATTAAGGCAGCCGGCGGTTCCACGCGCCGCACAGGGTGCCCTTTTTTCACTTGAGCACCTGCTCCTCAAAATGTCAAACACTACTGGAACACTGCTGTAGCGCCCCATAATATTATATACATGACTGTTCTCATGGCAAACCCCTGAACAGCATTTGTGCCAAGTTTAGAGAGGATTGGAGCAACGGTGTGTCTGTGGCCACCGGGGGCCCCTGATGTGGCCCCTGGTGTGACTATTCTCACCCATGAACAGTGTTTGTGGCACATTTGGTAAGATTTGAGCAACAGTGTGCCTGTGGCCCCTGGTGTGTGACTATTTATTGATCGATCTACAAGCTTGTTGTGACGTGTTGTGTCGGCTATTTTCACAATTTTACTTTGTTTTTTGAGCGGTGTAGCCGCTCCTATAAGTGGGGTTGGGGTCGCTGTACTTTGATTGGCTGATAAGTATTCATACCCTTTGCTCAGTACTGTGATTGGCTAGCGAGACGCATGATGAAATTCATAACCTGTACTGTGATTGGCTGATAAGTATTCAGACCCTTTGCTCAGTACTGTGATTGGCTAGCGAGACGCATGATGAAATTCATAACCTATAAATAGCACCACGCACTTCAAAAAAATCACACCCAGTGTGAAGTGGGCGGTGTGGTCATCACAGTGGTCATAGTAGGGAGAATTAAGCTTTAAAAAATTGCCAAATCGTTACATGGCGGATAATAGCATGACATTTTATACAGATGTCCCTTGGGTCATCCTAAAACATCCTAGAAGGGGTGCCCAAAAAAATCTTAAACAGGAACAGGAAAAAAAAATGTGTCCATGGTGTCACTTCCTGTTTCAGATTATTTTGGGCACCCCTTCTAGGATGTTTTAGGATGACCCAATGGACATGTGTGCCAAATTGTATGCTTTTTGGAGATTCTTTTGGTGTCTTTTGAGTCAATGGTCAACAATTTAGGTGGCCATTTTGAATTTTGTCCATAACTCACCTCCTGTTTAAGATTTTTTTGGGCACCCCTTCTAGGATGTTTTAGGATGACCCAACATCAAATTTAATGCTATTATCCGCCGCGTAACGATTTGTCACATAATTCCCCCTAATAATATGAATGATGCACCTTCAAATTCAACCTTAAGAGATGGCTTAAAGCTAACCAAATTTGTAACCATGGGTAATTATCAGCTCCATTAATCACTGGTGTCTCTTCTCATATTTTACTGTTGTCTTCTGTACTATGTTTATTTGTCTTGTACTGTATTGATGTCTGTTTTTGTATGGATAACTATGCCACCATTTTTTAACAGCCTGCTCAGGGACTACAGATGAAAATTAGCCAACTCTGGCTCATTTACGTGGATGTGAATAACTGACATGTTGATCAATGTGCACTGTCCCTGATAAATAAAATAAAAATAAAAACTATATTTTTCACAAATGTGTATATACATCATATATCAATAGCTTTTAGGTCAAATGACGTGAACAGTCCAACCTTTATTCATTTTGCTCATTCTCCATGCCTACATGATGTACACCTTTTATTTGGTCAGTTTAAAAAAAAACATCCATTTAATTCAATAGCTTTTAGATCATGACTTTGGCACCCTAAAAGTTGTTCATATTGTCCATTCCTATGATGTAGGCCATTACAGACCAGTGACAAAATATAATGAGCCGCAAGCGCAGATTGATTTAACTGCCTGCCTTACTTTGTCCATTTTGAAAAAAAATGAAAAGAAAAAATAATTAAATACATTCTATAGGACTCATTGTCAATTCTGCAGGCCCATGTAGGGTGTTTTATTCACTCTTACCGGGTATGTCAGATTGTCTCTTGGGGTCTGGAGGCCGCGGTTCCATTGATTATGGCTCCTATGCAGTCTTGGTTAGTTAGTTACTCAGGAAGTATAATAAGTTACTCTATCCTTATTAATTCGCTGCTCCCCCCTTACTTGAGTGTATATAAATCATAATTTTCTTCAACCAGCGCTCAACAGGGGTCTTTCAGGTGATTATATAAAGAACAGACACTGAAAATTATTATCATAAATACAAATTCAAAATGGAGACCATAATTTGTATTGTACATAATACAGAACATCAACATGCTCTGTCTGTCTGTGTTTATGTACAATCAGGTTGCAGAGTACCTCATGTTCAGTATCATGGTCAGTATCGTATCAAGGTTAGGCATGGTCAGTATGTCAGTATCATGGTCAGTAGCATGGTGTCAGTATCATGGTCAGTATCATGGTTAGTATCACGTCAGTGTCATGTCAGTATCATGTCAGCATCATATCAGTAGCATGGTCAGTATCATGTCTATCATGGTCAGTATCATAATAATAACGAAAAAACATCACATGGATGCACCTGGGACGTATCATCAGTGTTGTAGCCTGGGGTCATCGGGTGTTTCGGGTCTCGCAACATACACCCTCGCCCAGGTGACCCAGCTGAGGTTGATCAAGCCCCGACTTACGTCCCAGTACCCTCGGTCAGTCCTCTTAGGGAGAGACAGGGCCACTCAGTCCGCTTCTCTTCACAATATCAGTGATCATTGTGTGTGTGTGTGTGTGTGTGTGTGTGTCTGTCTTCCATCTCCTGGAAGACCGGGAACACGAAGGGTGTAACAAAGTTGAATAAACGACTGAGAACCTTTTGTTCACATGCCTAGTGGGGAGGAAATCATAAGGTCTCAAGGCACCCAGATGAAAAACACAAAAGTTATGATTCAGGAAAGTTGGAAATCGGACAGATTTCTTAAAAGTTATGATTATGTGATGACTACTCATCATATTACTGTTTTACTTTGGTTGGTGTTATCAAAAAACTGCATATAAAAGATAGTGTCAACTGTGTGTCTTTTATACCCATCTACTGGGTATGTAAAAGCAATAATGTAATAAAACAAATCTTACCGCAGCAGGGTGAGTAGAATGAAGCAGCTGGTGTGCTCTAAGACAAGTTATGAGGACTGTATTGTACTTCCTCACCTTTTATAGATGTATGGAGTATTTGTAACTTAATAAAGATCGCTCTTTTATATTGTCCATCATTGTCTATGATGCTTTCAGGTTCTGGCATTACCTACAGTTATGTAGAAAGGTAGAAAACACATTTGTTACAATACTAACCGTACCAAAATACTCAAATCTTTAAAAATGTTCACTCACTTTGACAATGCTGCAGCCAGATTCAGGTTTAAAGTAACAATAGTCCAATCTTTCATTGTTTCCAGCAGGATCCACAGCAAATATCTACCCCAAAGAAAAAGTAAACAAGAAATACCTGCCCGGCTGCTTTGTGCAGATACTGTGGGGGGAAAGATTTGCTTTATACAAATAAAACTGTAATTGAATGCAATGATTAATTGTCTTGCCTATTGATATGTTCTTGTAAAAAAAATACTCAACAGAAACTTCCAGTGGTTGTTAAAGTTTACAAAACTAATAACAGCACTGTATAGACCAATTATTTGTTTGCTAACATTGAGACTGGACGCACAAGTGATTGTTTCACGCGATCAATTCCCAACCTGTTGTTTTGGGGTGCGCTGGTTTCAGCACACCCCAGCCCCCTCTTGTGTGTTGGCTAGTGAGGTGCGTCCTAGCGAGACCTGATAGAATGGGTTTCATTGCGCGCATACTGGTTGCACGCATACTGGTTCTTATCAGTGTGACGTCGTCTGTTAAGGGGTCTATTCCTTGAAGTTCACCTAAAATTGAGCGTTTAATTCTCAGCGAACTTCTCCCCAAAACCCATCTTGAGGCCAACAGGTGTCTGCTGGGTTTGCCTTCTCTATTCCATGTATGGCTGTTAATATTTGTTATAGAGTCTTTGAGACCCTTCTAGACTAAAAAATAAAATAGTGACAAAGTGGGATAAACATGTGAGGTCACACAATAAAAATGTCCAATATGAATACAAAGCCATTATAAGAGCTAGAAAATGTATACAATCTTAGCTTGGTAAATGAAGTTAAAGGGATTCTAGGCAACTTCAGAGATTAAAAAAAAGGAAAAAAAGTGTTAAACTTAGGCTTCAAGTTACCTAGAATCCCTTTAATGTTTATGGGTCGGTAACTGTACCAATTTCTCTAAAGCACTGGTTCTCGAAGTGGGGTCCATGGACCCCCAGGGCACCTTGAGGGGTTTCCAGGGGTTCTCAGCAAAATTAAGGATTAGTTTAAACAGTAAAAGCCCTAATTTAATGGAAATGCTCAACGCTAAAAGGTTAGTAATTTTGAAAAATCTAATGTCGATAATTATTCCTCTTTCAGGGTATGATCAATTTGGTCCTTGAAATGTTTAAGAACCACTGCTCTACACAGTATCAGGTCAGGGTGCAAGTAGCTACATTTTTTAGGTAAAATTAGGCCCACTCAACAGGATCCCTGTAGGAAATCACTAGTGCAGTGAGTCGAGATCACCCTCCCCTCCCGCAAACACGGCCAAAATGTGTTCACATTTACAGACCTGAACATGAACCACCCTTGGTCAAAATTCCACTTGCTCACAATCTACTGTGCAGATTGTCATGAAACCTGCTGAGTGCTTTCAGTCTCCCTGGAGGATTAACCATCCCCATTTTGAGGAACCTCAGTTTCCTCTAGAACCACCCTCAAGCCACACAGGATGTTGCATAATCACTTAGTTGTAGGATTAACTGATTTTGGTGTTCTTTCTAACCATCATTTTATATATGTAGCAGGGGGGATTTTTAAAGGGAATAATAAAATATACAATGCCTACTAGACTACGCCACCTTTTTCTAGAGGGAAGGTCCTCTTTAACAATGCAATGTACAGGTTCGTTTAACCAAGGATGAGCATGGAAATAAGACGTAGAATGATTTTAAAAAGACTGTTTATTCTTTTCCCTTCATAAACATCTTCATGAACACAAATATTCAAGCTTGTAAAATGCACACTGGACTAAAACCCAACAATCATATAAATAACCAACACATACAATACCATATATTGGACTGGCTTAACAGAGGAGGAGGAGCACAGCAGCATGGAATAAGGGCATACTTTGTACCATACTTACTAAGTCACCAGGCGGCCTATATGCCGATACATTTAGAAAAGCCATGCCTTCCAGCTCTTGTCCTCCTCAGGTACACCAACCTTACAGCAAGCTAGGGGATCTCCTGAATGAAAGCAGCCCAGCCCTTTTATCTCCTGTGACAATAAACCCCACCCTTAATTTGAAACAAGGAGCACCTGGCTGATGCTGCCATAGTAACAGGTCTACCTGGTTACATATAGGTGTTCCAATGAACTCAAAGGTTAGATGTTGTGGTGCCACCCAGTGGCGTCAGTTCAGAAAAGCTAGGGTATGGCAGGGTTAACTGTCTGGGGCGCGCGGCGAAGGGCCCCTTATTTGGGGGGCCCTTTTTCGGCCGCACGGCTTGTCCTCTGCTGCTTGCTAATTAACAATAATGCATTGCACCCGTGTTGAACCTGGGATTCCCAGGCTGGGCCTGGGAATATACCATTTGACAAGATAGGGGAGAATAGGGGAGATACAAGCAGTTGTGAAGAATGAAATACCCTGTGAAAGCAATCATTTTGCATTGGTAGTTATTTTACTGAAATTTAATAAGAGAATAATCAACGCAGATAGACAGAAACATTCATGGATTTATTTTTTATAAAAAAAAAAAAGAATAAAAAAAAAATTATTATATATATATATATATATATATATATATATATATATTTTTTTTTTTCCTGGAGCCAGGGTATGGCAGCTGCCATACCCTGCCATACCCAATTGACGCCTCTGGCACCTTGGTGTGTCGACAACTAGAGATGTAAGTTCATTGTTTTTGAATTATTATGTCGGTTCATTGTTTATGTCAAATTAAATGCAAAAGTGTCCTGCAAGTCCATATGGGCTGGGCTTCCTTGGAAGCATGACCGTTAAATAAAGAAAAATCAATCAATCATGTAACGATACCATTTTCTCCTTCCCGATGCAGATCCCCATAACTTGCATATCGGTCGATACTGAGTACCGAGTATCTAAACTAGGACAGTGGTTCTCAAAGTGGGGTCCAGGGACCCTCAGGGTTCCTTGAGGGGGTTCCAACCTTGAGGGGGTTCCAAATGGACCTTTACAAGTCTGTAACTCTGAGAATGTACAAATGGAACTAAATGGACCCCTACAAGTCTGTAACTCTGAGAATGTACAAATGGAACTAAATGGACCCCTACAAGTCTGTAACTCTGAGAATGTACAAATGGAACCAAATGGACCCCTACAAGTCTGTAACTCTGAGAATGTACAAATGGAACTAAATGGACCCCTACAAGTCTGTAACTCTGAGAATGTACACATGGAACCAAATGGACCCCTACAAGTCTGTAACTCTGAGAATGTACAAATGGAACCAAATGGACCCCTACAAGTCTGTAACTCTGAGAATGTACAAATATTTGCACACTCAAGAGTTATGGGGGTCCTTGAAATTAAAAAGTTTGAGAACCACTGAAATTCCATTAATTGTTGAAGTGCAGCTACAAGTTAGTCAAATAATAAAGTAAATAGTACAGTAAGAGTATAAAACAGTAGTGCGACATCAACGGAAGCATTCAAAACAATTGATGACTGTAAATGGTATATCATCATGTGATAAATTACATGGTATAGGAATGGCAGAGAGTACAGGCAGATTCAGCTGCGGAACTCTGAATCTGTCTTTAGAGAATAGAACTCTAACAACAACAACACACTGAATCAGAATGTAATTTAGTTTATTAGCACATTGTAATATAAAATAGAAACAATATATATCAAAATAAAACACGTTATTGTGTAAGAAAAGGAAGAAAACAGCAGGCTTATTTGGAATCCTTTCCTTAATGGAAGAGTCATAAAATACATACATTATAAGTTCTAATAAGAACAATATGAAAGGATACAAGTTTACAAGGGGAGCAGCAGTGCAATAAAGAAATAAAAACACAAACTGCACAAAAAGTAAAAGACAGAAAAACTAATTTACACATCAGAACTAAATCATATGGACTACAGTGAGGAAGGATAGTGATGACTTAAGTGATGCGTCTAGAGAGCTCCACAACCGAGGGCCTCTAAATTTGATGAAAAATGTATGTTTAGAAGTACGACAAAAGGATAAATTAAAATCTTTCTCTTTATCTTGTGGGGTAGGAGTGAATGTCAGAAGTAAAATGAAAACAATATATGAAAAGAATAGGGAATGTCTGTTGCATTTTTTTCATTTGAACATAAACAGGATTGAAAAACATTTACCTTATCTATAGACAATAATGAATATTTAGATAGCTAATTAAATCATTCTCATAAATCTTTTTTTAGTTTTGAATGATCAGAAATTTTGTTAGATATGAAGGATATGCAGCAGCTCAAACAATATTTCAGTAAGTAATATGGGGGGAAATTAAGCTATAATAAAGAGTTAAATGAGACGAAGGATGAACCATCGGACAGATTTTTCTCAATATAAAATATGCATTTTCTGTTGTGGTGTAAAAGAAAACAAATAAAAAGAACAATTTTTGTACTGTACAAAACCACACAACCAATACAAATTAAATAATAATGATTATCTTGGTGTGACTGCAGGTAAACCTCATCCATTACACTGTACAGGAATAAACTAGTTAAACATATCTATAGAACACTTAACATGCAAAACCAAACAACCAACAATCTAATGATAATAATGCAGCTGAATCTAATGCTGATAATGAACAAACAGGTGTCTCTGAGGCTTATGGTCTTCTGTGCATGTGCAGGCAGGGCAGCCTGATATAATGGTGTGGCCTTTTGATTTCTTTTTATAGATTTTTTTAAATAAACGATAGAACATTTTGATTAACTGTTGCAGCCTCAGTCTACTTTAATCTTGTGAAAAAGGCAGCTAAATTACTTAATTGGTAGTCGATTGGCAATGGGCCACTCAGCCTATCACAGTTTAAAATAACTAGTTTGCCAGTTAAGTTAGGCCAATCAGCTTTAGCTGTGTTTTAGATGGTCAGCTTAATAAGAGCTGGTTACACCTGTTGTGTTCTTCTGCATGTTGATCAGCCCGAAGTGTGCACATTTTTGTTGTAAGTATTGTTTGGTTGTTTAATCTGAAATACTGAGCATACGGTGCAGACATTTGGATTTGTTCGAGTGATTTTGAAGCTGACTGTTAGATTTTTGCATGTTATTTAGGCAGGTGCTACAGTGCATAGAAAACAAGTCTTTTGCACACCTACAAAAGGCAAAAGGTGTGTAGGAGAAGACCAAAAGAGGGCCTAAACGTAATGAAAGAAAAAACTCCCTCACACTGTCAAATGCAAGTAAAGATATTTAATGGGAATATAACAAAGTTTGGGTATCTTAAAGAAGGTGATACAGTGCAGACATTTGGGTTTCGTTTGAGTGATTTTGAAGCTGGCTGTTTAGTTTTTGCATGTTATTTAAGCAGGTGCTACAGTTAGTTTGGTGTGGTCATTTTGTGGCATTTGCAAAACCACACAACCAACAAACCCTTTCTAAACGTTGTGGATAATAAACAAAGCTGATCCATCACTAAATATTCAAATTACAATGACTTAAGTTGATCACAAATCAAATCAAGTATCGATTCAAACATAATATAAATATGAAATAACATACGGTACTGCAATATGAACCTGTAACTCATTTCAATAAAATTTCAACTAACGAACCACAGCTTTAGTGGTTTGCAAAAATGTGCACCTTTTATAGTATTTCTTTTTTATAGCATCTTTCTCTTTTTTTTTACCATTTCAGTCAATGTTCAGCAGCTATAGACACAATGTTGCCTAGTATTGAATGCTGAAGGCCCAAAGCCTAGGAATCCTATAGTCACGTCAGTGTACAATGCATCTCTTATTCAAGCTGGGATCAACATTATATGTACAAAATGCATCTTTACATTGTTTGTCTCTAGATATTACATTCATGACATTTTCATTTATACTGCATTTTGACAGGTTTCTGTGTTCGCCAGCAGAGGGCTCCCTGTCTTCACGTAAAATGTTAATTTGTGTATGGATGGGTTGATTTCTTGTTCAACAAACTGGACTTTTGGTTTTGAATAAGAATGTATTCACTGTTTTACTAACCAGTCATTTGTTTTATTTTTTACATTGCAGTATGAATGACTACTGGTTCATAATAACACTTTACACTTATACGTTTGTATAGTTTAAATGCTGGAACTGACTGAATAAGCAGCTGAATCGAATGCTGATAATAATGAAAAAACAGGTGTCTGATTAAGCAGCTGAATCTAATGCTGATAATGAACAAACAGGTGTCTGATTAAGTAATATAGCAAGAGTGCATGTGCAGACAGGGCAGCACAATGTTTGACCTTTCTAACAATAGGATAATGTTTTGTTTTCCAGGACTTGCTGCCCAACTGACATATGGCGACAGCTTGCTTCCTTGGATCTGCTTCGTCTAACGGTAAAAGTGATTTATTTATATATGCGCTATATTTGAGAAGCGCAGTATATTGGCGCTTGACATGTTGAGAAAACCATGCGTGCCAACGTAGTCTTTCTCCCAATGGGGGATGATCGGCTGACGCTCCTCCGTCATGCCACCAAAGGTGAGAAGGTGAGCTTGTAGATCTGCTATTTTTGCATTGGCACTGCTACGCCTGACACAGATTATTTAACAATGATGTAAAACCAAACTTACATTTCCACTCAAAGTGGATTTTTTTTTAATACATTTATTTTTCATCACCCTCAAGCTGCAAAAGATGTTGCATAATCACATGGATTTTAGGATTAACTGATTTTGGTGTTCCGTCAAGCATCTTTTTTTTCCTAATAAGTTTTGTTTTCCAGGTCTAGCAGTCCACGGCTCACCATATTTTGACCCTCTTTGTCACCCTGCAGGCTTTATCCCCAGAGTGGGTGGTAAGTTATTATCTATAAATAATCGAGAAGTGCAATTATTACATTTTATTAAAATATTTTTTTCAAAGTTTGATTTTACTCATCAGTGGTCGATGCAAAAAAAAAAAAGTATTTATAAAATCGACTAAATCGATTAACTGTTGCAGGCAGTCCTATTGGATATCACAGTCCATTTATGCTACTGTATTTAAAGATATGTACAAACATAGGAACATAGGATGTATTTATCCGTTTGTGTGTATATATTATATATATTAAATTGAACATTATGTGTAGATTATTTATGTGATGTGTAGATTATCATTTGTGATGCATTTTTTATTTATTTTTTATAATCGATAGAACATTTTGATTAACTGTGTCTGTGTACAAAAATGGCAGATCTGACTTGGCGCCACGCTATGAGCTTGTATATCTGCTAGGGCTAGGCATCCCTATTTTGGGCATATTGGTGGCATCATTGGTGAAAATATTTGGTTACTTTTTTCTTTTCTTTTCTTTTATGGCATTACATTTTTTAGATTTTCCCCCCAAAAAAATATACAAAATAAATGAAAAAAGTAATTGAAAAAACACGGTCTCCTCACGTATTAGAAGGACAACATCAGTCACCAGAACCAAGGACGGGTGTTTCTGATGAATCTAACATGGTTAAAATGGAGTTTGAAGTTACAATGACAGGAGCATGTGATCTGTCGCAGCATGAGGCGGAGTGAGTTGCAGATAGAGAAGCGGGAGAACACTGAAGTCCGTGAATCAGAGCCTGTAGCCAGCACCTCAACTGAACACATGGATTGGACACGGAATCTGACATCACTGAAGAGGAGTGCGAGGAGACTCAAAGAGAAAAAGAGAAGTACTGACCTGACCTCAGAGAGCTATATGGACTGTCCTAACTGAACATTTGATCTTTTTGGCACTTTTCATATTTATTTATTTTTATTTATTAATTGTTGTTTGCACTATGATGTGGTTTGCACTGTCTTGTCCTGTCTTGCACCAGTCCTGTTGTAAACTGTGCTCCACTGCATCAAACCAAATTCCTAACATGTCTACATGTCATGGCAATAGTCTTCTGATTCGGACCTTAAATATTGTATTTATTTTAGAAATAGTTAATCTTTCACTCAATAGGGGCAATGCCCGTCACAAGTTGATGTCATTTGTCCATGTGTGGTCCAGCCCTATGGAAAATAAAAAACAACTTAATACTTCTTAAGGTTAATATGAGCATCGAATCAATATTTTAAATGTTTTTTTGCAAATGCATTCCATATATTTTACTCCATTTTGAACCTCATGAAAAACAACCAAACCTTTTGGTTTTGGTCTGTGATCGCTAAATTCTCTATTTCTGTCTTAAGAAAGCCACATCTATTCGTGGAGATGCAGGCGCATGGAAATAGTGAAGAAGCTGGAGAGCCTGGAATGTATTGGTAAGTAATTTGTAGTGCTCTTAATAGAGGTTTGGTACTGGTGTGATACATTGATCCATCAAGTGATGAGTCCTTGAATCTTCATATACTGTCACATTCACTGAATGCTTTATGCCTGAAGGTCTATGACCGAAAGCTTGCAATACAATATCAGATTGTTGCACAACTTTGAGTGTGTGCAGGCTGCCTTTCTTTTTTATTACTTTGAAAAAGCAAAATATTGTCACCCTTTTCTCCCAATTCAGTCGTTATGCATGGTTTAAAGTTCTCTGTCACCGTGACTGATTTCAGTCATTTGGATCCCATAGAAGCCAGCATGTCTGCTATTATATGGAAGCATGCCGTGCACTGAAAATGGCTGATCTGAAAGTTCACAACGCACCGCGATGCATTGTGAGTTTGCAGATCGGCTATTAGTTATTTTAAGACTAAAGAGTATTTGAAGTGGTCAAACTAGCAACAGAATACATGTTCAGCTGCATCTTCTATAAACTGAAATGGTGTGGGATATTTCATTAAAGCTAATCGAACGCCGCCAATTGTGTTTGCACCTAAATATTGTGGTATTGCTTGTGGTACTTAACCTGGCATACAGTGCCACAGAGTCCACCCTCCAAGCTGCATTTGGGAAAGCGATTTACATCCGGATTCCACAGGAATATGGCAGATCCAGAGGCTTTGCTTTTGTACAGTTTGATAGTACAGAGGACGCCAAGGAGGCAATGGAGAGTGTCAACAACACTGAAATTAAACTGCAGACTGTCAGACTTGAGTACAGCCAGAAGAGGATGAGAAGAGACGGAGGCAACCAAGGAACTGTATCTATATTTCTTTATGCTGCCATTTGATTGTAAGTGTGGGTGCACTAAACAAAATGTTGTGTGTTCCATACAGTGACAATAAACATCTTATTTTACCTATATACGAACCACCCTTAGGCCAAAATTCCACTCGGATGCAGTACATGCTATCTCAAATTCTGCTCTGCAGATGGTCATTAATTTCCCCTGTATGATGAATCCTAACTATTTGTGTACCCCATCCATTTTCACCACCCTCAGGATGCACAAGATGTTGCATAATCACATAGATTGTAGGATTAACTGATTTTGGTGGTCTGTCAAACCATTTTTTTTTTTCCTAATACATTTTGTTTTCCAGCTTTGTTTTCCAGCTTTTTGCTATTTAGAGTCCTGAAGAACAGGGGTTACTCCCGAACCCTCCTCAACCAAACCAAAGCCACCTTCCTCAACCTGAAACCACCCTCAACCCAACCCCTCCTACCCCTCATCACCACCTTCCACCCATCCTCGGTAGAGGCCGCAAAAACCCTCAGGAACAACTTCATTAGAGCGGACCTCTGCCCCCATTTCATCCCCAACAGGAGGATCCTCATTGCCCACCGCAGGAACCCCAACCTTAAAGACCTCTTGACCCGCAGTAAACTCCCCACCCTCAACCCACGTCCCCCTTCAGACCCCCACCCACAGTTCCACCAGAATTATACCCTCATTCATAATGACCGGATTATCCGCACCCCCCAACAGGCCTCCCTCCGGGACCAGAACCTGGTTTATCTTATTAGGTGCACTCACTGTGGCCTAAAATATGTAGGGGAAACCCAACAGCCCCTCTCCACCCGCCTCTACCAGCACCTATACAACATATCTAACAAACACAAAACCGATACACCCCTCGTCCACCATTTCATCACCCACGGATCCAATAACCTCAATTTCCATCCTGCAACACAACCCCACCTGGACCCCTACCTTCCGTAAAAAACAGGAATACCGCTGGATCAAACTTCTAGACACCCATGCCCCCAAAGGACTTAACCTCCGGTAACCTCCCCCCTGGACATACCCCTCCCTTGGACCCTGAACTTTACTATACCATTATCTGTAAATATTGTACATATCTCTGACCCAATGTTCCTCATCTTAACCATTGCTTTCCTGGTTAAAGTTCCCTGCTGATCATCCTTGTGCGTCATATATGTCAAGCTCAAGGCTTTAAAATGGGCATGAACTTCAGTGAGGACGACCAGGGAGGGCATATCAGTGGCTATATACGCCAAATCAGGCCTGTGAATGAATTACCTTTGGCCCACGGAATGATAACTAATTAGTACTAGAACTGGCCCCCTGATATATTGCACGAACCACCATAATACAAGTCCGACAATGCACTGTGAGTGCAGTGGCACATATCACATACTATGAAAGCAGTGATGGGTGAGGATCATAGAACAGGAAACTGAGCTCAATAATAATGCAATTTCAGTTTTAAATGCATTTCATTCTTTGCTGTTTGCCTGGGACTTCCTCATGACCATGGTGCCTGTGTGTTGAAACACAGTCCGGACCTTTACTTCTACCAACTCTGTATTTTTGCCCACTGTGTATTTGAGTTGGACATCCTTGTTATATATGAATAAATACTGTTCTTCTTTTCTTTTACTATATATGGTATATATTATTATATTATTATTATTGTTATATACATTATTATCATCATTGACCAATCACATGACAGCATTATCACATGACCAAAGCCGACCAGCCGGCATGGTCATGCAAGTGTCAAGTAAGTTATCATCTTTAAAAAATGGAGAAGTGCAGTTATTGAATATTTTATTTTCCGTATATATCAATGAGTCTCCCTAATCTATTTAAATAATCAACTACATCTATTAGTTTGAACTGTTGCAGCCCTATTGGACGTCGCAGTCCATTTGTGCTACAGGATTTAAAGTTGGGTACAAACAACATGGGATGTATTTGTTTGTTTGTGTATATTGAATTGAACATTTGTAGGTATAATTTTTATTTGGCCCTTTGGGCCTCGACAAAAAGGTTTGTTATTGCTATTGCTATTCAAAAGGACCATATCATTAAAGTTAATTTGTTATTTATTTTGTTTTCTAGAGAGCAGAGGTGGTGCTTGAGCAGTTGAATGAGCAATCCCAACATGCCCAACAAGTCATTCTCCCAATGGGGAAGAAGCATCAGCTTCAATTGGTTGCTTTGTCTGTAATGTGTCTGATATTAGAAGAGGCTGCCAAGAAAATTGCTGCAGTGCATGAGCGTGAGAAGCAACATCTTCAGACCGAACTTACAACACTGGACATGAAAATCAATGAAATGAAGCAGGTCTGTGAAGACCTGAGGAAGACCTTTAAGTCACTATTTCCTTCATTATTCAACAGTGCTGAAAACTGAAAAATGGTCATTTGTTAACAGTTTAACAAATGACTGGCGTAAACCTGTCCTGTAGAACACTAATGTCCTAACGAGTCATGTATTTCCCCAGGCGACCTTGTACCTCACGCAGCCCTGGCGCGGTCCAGAGTCGGACCCTTTCTCAGCACGGTGGGTGCTCTCTCAAGTTCAATACAAAAAAATAACCAGTGGCTTATGGATTAACCCATCAAGACAGGGAAAGCAAGACGAGAAGAGTATGGCTGCTGCAGATTCTGATTCTGATGAGTTGACCTACAAGATGGATAGCTGCCGCGAGAGCTAAATGAATGTACAAAAGAAAAGTTTTGGTTTGGTGTGATTTTGTGATTGAACCAGTAAATAAATGCTCCATGCAACAAAAAAAAACAAAACAAAAAAAGACAAAAGCATCTGTCATTTTAGATTTCTTTGGCTATTCAATTGTGAGCTTGTAGATGTGCTATTTTTGGCAAGTGTAGGGATGCTAGGGTTCAAATCCCTTAAAAGTGGTGATTAAGACAAAGCCTTTCCTTGTTTTTTTTTGCATCCGCCTTTGAAACTTGAGTCTATATACTGTAGGAAGTGACAGTTCATATGAATGGCCTGTAGATTCGCTGTTTTACCTCTGCTGGTGTCAGAAGAAATAACTCGATGCAAGTGGGTGGGTTTTTTGACCAACTTCAGACTTGATTTTATTACCTTAATAAACATTGTCATAAATACGATATGCTTCCAGTCGCTAGTTTAAAGTCTTCTTTCAATCACCATGATATGCGTTTTGGTAAATTATGGTCCCATTTATTTTAAAATTGATGATAAAGTAGGGTATGCTCTAGGAGGGGCGGGATGATTTGATTGACAAGTTACACCACCAATTGCATTCATTCCCCGCCCCTGCTCTTGATTGACATGCTGTCCAATCTTTTTACAGCTTGACAAAGAGAATCTCGATGACGACCAGTTGGAACTATTCAACAAAGTGGCCACCCAATGCATGTCCTTCCAAGACCGCATCATCGGCTACAAAATAACACAAATGGCAAGCATTGATTGAACGGCGCACACAAGCTGCCGTACACACACTTTTTTTCTGTTAGCTTGAAAAATATTTGGAAAGCCTGGTAATGAAGTGTTGTTTAATTATAGGATAATAGAGGGAAGCAGGCGCAAGAGCAGGTAAGCATGTCCGAACCAAACGTATTAATGCCGAGACACAGGTTTATCATGTTTTTTCTGATGGTACATTCCCTGTCAAATCTCAAATGAACCTAACTTGCTCTCTCACTCTCATTACTAGGACATGGAAATGCGCCTCGACTACGACTGGCAGGTGGCGGGTTAGTATAGTTCTCATTTTTGTTATCAACCACTTAATGGATCCCTGGCTAATTAGCCAAATGTGCCTTAATACAAACACCTTAAATATTTTATTTATTTTAGAAATAGTTAATCTTTCACTCAATAGGGGCAATGCCCGTCGCAAGTTGATGTAATTTGTCCATGTGTGGTCCAGCCCTATGGAAAATAAAAAACAACGTAATACTTCTTAAGGTTAATATGAGCATCGAATCAATATTTTAAATGTTTTTTTGCAAATGCATTCCATATATTTTACTCCATTTTGAACCTCATGAAAAACAACATAACCTTTTGGTTTTGGTCTGCGATCGCTAAATTCTCTATTTCTGTCTTAAGAAAGCCACATCTGATTTTTTTTCCACTCTGACGGAGTTTAAGGAAGTGATTCCGTAAAACCTTTCATTTTTCACAAGGACTCAGGAGGACTGACTGCCTGGTAACCACCAAAATGACACAACAACATATCAACCCATGCCTGAAGCGCGTGTTCACCGCGTTTAACATATTTTTTGCGATTGTGGGAGGACTGATCCTTGCCCTTGCTGTGTTGTGTCATGCCGTGACCCGTTCAGCTGGCGGACTAGAGTCTAGCTATGGAGGCCTCATCTTGCTGTATGTGTTGGGTTCTTTCACCATGCTCATCTCCATCCTGGGAGCGTATGGCGCTCACAAAGAGAACAGGGTGTCCCTCATCCTGTTCTTGGTGTGTATGATTATTGGAAGCCTGGTCATGCTGAGAGCTGGAGTCCCTGCTGCTTTTGTTCGTTCTGAGCTGGATGAGGTGATGGAAGAAAAGTTCAAGTCTTTGGTGCCATTGGATGAGACTACACAGGAGTACAAGAATATGGCAAATGGAGTGCAGGAGTGGCTCCACTGTTGTGGTCTGTTCTCCTACAAAGACTGGGAGAACCAAATCCCAGACTCCTGCCTGTGTAACGCTCAGGAGGAGATGGATGGGCAGTGCAGGACCATAACCTACAACTCAATGATGATCGGCCTGGCGAGGAAGTCCATCCACAAAGAGCCCTGCTATCCTCTCATTATGCACTACTTCAACTTGGTGGCTGATGTCGTGTTGGGTGTGATCTTCACTCTGGCTATCCTGGCGGTTCTGGGCATGGTGCTGTCCTCCATTCTGATCTACCAGCTGCGCAATGTCACCAGGACAACCATGGTGTTTACAATGCCACCTGTCTTCAGCCCCCATCCTCCCAAATACCAGGAGCTGTACAACACAGCATAGTGTGCTACACTACACTGTGTCTAGTTGTTCAAAAAAGAAAAGGGGGGGGGAAGGATGAAAGGGGTGATATTGATCTTACGTTTTTGTTTTTTTCATTTTTAGATTTGGCAAAATCTGCAATTTATATGTAAAAGCTTAGTTTTCCAATCATCTTATATAAAAAATTGGCCTAAGGGAGGTTCGGCCAGCAGACCACGTCGTCACGCTCATGTCACAGATACATATATGGGCATATTGGACAGATCGGCGGTGCGACGTAGGTGTGTGGCCCGAACCTCTAGTTCTCTGAAAAAGTCATCATTGGATTTTTCATGTGGTAAACGTATTGAGCACTTTAAAAAAAAAACACACATTTGGCCACTCCTACCAGCTAGTAGCTCAATCTTTGAGAATTGTGTAACTGCTCAGACGATTTAAAAACTAAAGCTTTCTTTCTAGCAGGTGAAATAGAAAGGGAATTCTGTTAAAGCACTGAAGGGAGGGGTTGTGCTAAAACATTTTCTTTCCCAGATTTAATACCAATAGTAAAGAAGATCCTCATTTTATAATTTCTGGCTGACAGTAACTGTTCAACCTGTTAATATTTACCATTTAAAATATTACACATTTCTGACTTGTTGGCGTTGCCTCATTGAATGTGAAGTGTGAGTTCACATTATATTGATGTTTCTTTTTTTTTTTCTTTTTTTTATATTCCGTCTAGGACATATGAGGCATTTTAGCTTGTTAAGCCCCTGTAAATACTCTCAAATTCCTTCCACATTGTCTTTATATAGTGTTGTGTTAAGGGTCAGAAACATTGGGAAATTATGCTTTAAACTGAGTGCTGTGATTTTGTGTGTTGTGAAAATGTGACGGTAGTCATACTGTTATCCCCTCTGCCAGTGTAGATGGAGATTTAAAGTCAAATCAGGAATTCGACTTGAGATTTGGCTGTGATTTTACGCATTGTTTTGTTTAACTTTGTACCGTTTCCTTGGTTTTGACTATGACCGTGAATGTAACAAAGGGATTCTAAATGCCAAAGAATGCATATGGCACTGAAAGGGCCAAAACACTTGTGCCTTAAAGGGTTAGTTCAGATTTACAGAGTATTTTCTGTAGGAAATACTTACCATTAATGTAGTGGTTGCAAAGGTATTAATTGATTGTCCGAGTCCCGTGGTCAGAGTTATGGTCCGGTTCTGATGAATATGAAGTAGTTCCGGTAGATTAGTAGATTTGGTGGGGGCCGCTCATTAAAAATAAATTAATTTAAAAAACTAGCGTTATTTGTATTGTTGACCTATTTCTACCATATAGAGCAGGTTTCGTTCAATTTCGACCCCTCTGTCACATGGTACTATTTTTTGTGTCATATATTTTGTGCGTGAGTAGGCTGCCGCGGCGCAGTGATTCTGGACACAAACATTAGTACCATGTGACAGAGGGATCGAAATTGAACGAAACCTGTTCTATATGGTAGAAATAGGTCAACAATACAAATGACGCTAGTTTTTTTAATTAATTTATTTTTATTGAGCGGCCCCCACCAAATCTACGAATCTACCGGAACTACTTCATATTTATCAGAATCGGGCCATAACTCTGACCACGGGACTCGGGCAATCAATTAATACCTTTGCAACCACTACATTAATGGTAAGTATTTCCTACAGAAAATACTCAAAAAATCTGAACTAACCCTTTAAGGGACCCAGGCCCCTCGTTTAAGAGATTATTTAGGTTGTTGATATTAAAACTTAACGGTTTCGTTATTTCCATTTCTGCTCTGATATGTACGGGTGTGAGCTGTCCTTGGATGACAATAAAGTTGACTAAATGTAAAAAAAAAAAAAAAAAAAAAAAAAGAAAGCCACATCTATTCGTGGGAATGCAGGCGCAAGGATATAAAGAAGCAGCTGTATTGGTACTGGTGTGACTTCTGCAGAGAAGGACCTGGTCGCCAAATTCTAATCCTTCAAAGAGAAAATCATCGGCTTCAATAAAAAAAAAAAAGTAAGCATTGATTGAACGGCGCACACAAGTGCTGATGTTGATTATGATAGAGATAGACAAAAGAGTTAATGCATAATGGTGCTGTATCCGATTTTCTTTGTTGATGCTGCTATTTGATTGTTAGTGGGTGCACTAAACAACATTTCGTTGTATGTTCCATACAGTGAAGAAAAGAAACTCCCCCGACCATGCACCTTCGAACCACTCGGACCCTACAAGCGGATGACCCGGGACACCCATAAAACCTGACCCGGCTTCAAAATCCTCACCCAGACAGATACTTCGGACCGGATAATTCTGCCCCCCTTACATAGTTTTCATTTCTCTGCTTATGTTCTACACAAACCATATATTATGTTATTTTTCTATTCATATATCTTTCCCCATATATATTGATTGTACCTTTGAACATGTTAAAATTAATTTGTTATTTTTTAAGTTGTATTATTCATGGCTGTTCTTGCCTCCTTTGCGTTCCTCCCCGTTGGGACATCCGGCATTTTAAACATTTGTTATGTTTATAAAATAAAAAATAAATTAAACAAAAAACATATACCCTAATGATGACACTATATGGAGGACTTGTCCCGGCCTAGCGCCATGGGACTATAAGTGTACCATACCATTGTTGAAGGGTATTAGTAACATAAATAAATTCCTTAAAGGATAAAAAGAATAACCCCATGGGAATAAGGTTGCCGAGGACGCAGCCCCACCCGGCTGCTGGGGTTACCCCATGGGACAAAACGCTCGCCCAGGACTAACAGCCGTTACCTCGCTGATGGGATTTTTTTGCCTGAATGGACCAATGGAGGTGGGCGCATTGGGGCGAGAGCAAGACCCTGGCGGCATCTAGAGCCATGCAACATCTAGGGGATTCCATAGAAAAACACATAAGGTTATGTGTGTATGACTACACCACCAGAAAGCTCTATGCTCTCCAAGTTGTCACTGAAGATACAAAACAAAGCCTTGACTCAGGACGTGACGCTGCTGAAGCTGAACAACAGACTGCTACAGATGCAAAACGTGGCCCTTCTGAAAGAGATACAGACTAAAATTTGACCTGGCCACCAGCAGGGGCACCGAGAGAAGGAAGGGCAGCAAAATGTTTGACCTTTCTAACCAACTGACATTTGGCGACAGCTCACTTCCTTGGATCTGCTTCGTCTAACGGTAAAAGTGATTTATTGTCTCCGCCAGGCCGAAAGGCATAGCGAGAGAGTATGTTTTACCCTCCGTCCGTCCGTGTGTGTGTGTGTCCGTCCTTCTGTCTGTGACCAGCTAATCTCCGCCACCGTTGGCCCGGTCGCTGTGAAACTGTGCACACACACTCCCTGGATGCCACAGCAGAACCTCTGCCCAACATTTTTCAGATCAGCCTGTCATAGCGCCACCATGAGGCCAACTTTTGCAAAACTATGTTTTTGCTATTACTCCTACAGATTTTGTCCAAAAAACACGCGAATCGGTACACAGTATCTCTATAGCCATGTGATCAACACGGATCTGTCAGATATTCCATATTCCATCATGACTGGCTAAAATTGGCTTCCAAAGTTTGCAGGATTGGTTCATTTTGAACAAAATGCCTCAAATCATGAACGCAGCATGCGATTTCCTTGAACTTTTCCACAGAGATTCCCACTTGGCCCAGGAAGAAATGCCACTTGAAAACGTTCACATCAGCCTCATGGTGGCGCTATAACAAGCCGATTCACGTTTTTAGCTATAACTGCACCGATCTGTGTGAAACTTTGCATGCACACTCCCTAGAGGCCAAGGAAAAACCTTTGCCCTGCATTTTTCACATATGCCTTTTAGAGCGCCACCAGGAGGCTGAGTTTTGTAAAACACATTTTTTGCGCTTACTCCTTCAGATTCTGTCGAAAAATCACGCAAATCGGTACACAGTATCTCTATAGTCATGTGATCAAGACAGATGTGTCAGATATTTCATATTCCATCCTACTTGGCTAACATTGGCTTCCAAAGTTTGCAGGATAGGTCCCTTTTGAACAAAATGCCTCAAATCATGAACTCAGTGTGCGATTTACGTGAAATTTTGCACGCACATTCCCACTAGGCCGAGGAAGAAATGCCACCCTTTTCACATTGGCCTGTTATAGCGCCACCAGCAGGTCTAATTTAGCAAACCACATTTTTGGAACAAAATGCCTCACATCATGAATGCAGTGTCCGATTGTCGTGCAAGGCCTAAGAAGAAATTGCACCCTTTTCACATTGGCCTATTATAGCGCCACCAGGAGGCCACAATAATCTACCTGACCTGGCGGAGACTTGTGCTCCGAGGAGCACTTTTTCTAGTTTGTATTTGCTTTCATTGTACAACGCAAGTCTTTTGCACAACTATGAAGGCGACAGGTGCGTATGAGAAGACCAAACGAGGCCCCAACGCACTGAAAGAAAAAACTCCCGCACACCTCATTAATCAACGCGGTGTAGACCAAATAATGGGCGTACGGTGAGATCACCGCAACTTTCAGCATTTATCAATATATCCTGACTTTGATTTTAGCGTACGGCCCGCTCAGATCTCACGTCAGGTCGGAGGCAGTTGTTGACTTTGGCACCCGTTTGTTCCATTGTAGACCTGCAGAGCAGCATTGTCTGACCATCTGACAGGCATCTGGACACATGTATCCACTCCAAAATGTATATCTATCACACTAACAAATAATCCCTGAGAAAATAAAACATTTTATAAACTCATTTAAACAGCTTTCACAGATCTGCTGCATTGGCTATTTGAAAATAGCTTGTAGATCTGCTATTTTCAAAATATACGAGCGCTTATGCGAGAGCATTTTCGGGACTGGCGCGCACCGCCGGGGGATCGGACATGTAACCATCCCAACGCACACCAGCCTTCATCCATTAATGTTTATGCATTAATTCATCAGTCACTCCATAAACGTTCAGATTATGAGTGCCTCTCCAGTCCAGGCTATCTCTCATTAAAGTGGCGGCACAGCCGGGACTCACTGCAGCCCGAGTCTCACGGGCTGCTTGCATGACTGCTTTACTTTAGCGTAACTCAACGCATGGGTTAAATCATTTAATATACAAACGTATTCCATTGATGTCGATGTGATGGTGTCATAATCTGTCGTTCATGTAGGCTGCTAGCCTACTTTTTTTTTTTATTTAAATTTTTATCCCACGATTTTGTAACCCCATTTTTTACACCCAGTGCCAATTGTCTATGTAATCCTGGGCACTACCTTCCCTCTGCCAACCTAGGGAGGCCAGGGCCGAGCTCATGCCTCCTTCAATGCATGAGAGCCAACTGACCTTCTTGTCACCTGAATGGGGGGAGTTTCCCTGGTTGGACGTAGCGTGTGGAAGGAACACGTTATTCCAACCAGTTCCTTTCCCCTCCATCAGGCGCCCCGGCTGGCCAGGGGGAGGCAGTATAGTGACCAGGATTACTGCATGTTTTTGTGAGGGTACCTACCCTAGGAGACACGGGGAGAACATGCAAACTCCACACAGAAAGGCCCTTTCGCCAACCCCACCTAGGGTATGGGCACTGATGACGCGGAGGAGAGAACACGCCCCCAGCGCCCACAGCGTCCCCTGCGGGAATCGAACCCAGGACCTTCTAGCTGTGAGGCGACAGCGCTACCGACTGCGCCAGGCGCCACCATGCCCCCGCTGCTAGCCTACTTAACAAAGATTGTACCGTTACGGAATACATAAAGTGTAGGTAAGAGCGTGTGTGTGTGTGTGTGTGTGTGTGTGTGTGTGTGTGTGTGTGTGTGTGTGTGTGTGTGTGTGTGAGACTTGACAGGCAGTGAGGCGGGCGGGGGATTATATTGGGAAACTCTTCTCCATGCTTTTTGTATTAGGTATTCCGGTTCTTCATGTCATAAAGTCGGGGCGTTTCGAGAATATTTAAGGGCGGTTTCAGCCGTCAGATTTATCAAAGCTCCGACCAAATGTATGCTAGGATTGGCTGGATAAATGTCACTTGGACGTTGGCCTAAGGGGGGAATTTAAGGTAAAAAATACGCCGTTTTTTACACTTCATTGATAAAGGAGGGCCACTGTCTTTAAATGCAATTAGAATAATTGGGAATAACAACGTTTCGGTCTGTTAGACCTTCATCTTTAATAACCTGATGAAGGTTACCGAAACGTTGTTATTCCCATTAAAACTTTTTAAATTGCATTTGAAGACAATGTGCAGGAGTTTTTTCTTTCAGTGCTTTAATTGTACAAAAACAAAACAGCAATGAATGAAATTAGTCTGCCCTCTGCAGGTAGCTACAGATCAGTTTTTTCTTTCTTTTTATAAGGATAATTCCTTTAACAGGTCCGTTCGAGAAAGTCCTCGCGGTCTTGTTTCCAATGAGGGCCTGTGAGCAATTAGGGGTTAAGAGTCTTGCTCAGGGAAGTCAGTCAGTGAAGACTGTATTTTGTGTGTACAGTTACAGTATGTTTACGTGCTCATGTGTGCATACAGGCTGCATTCTTGCTGGTTGTGAAAAGATCATGCAAATCAATGCATGTTTCCCCTGCTTTCCCCCTCAACGCTGTATACAAATATCATGGACATCTGCATCATATTGACATCAGCACCCAAATGCCTAAACATTGACGTTTACATCACAGGTGACGTCGTGCCTACACCAGAATGCTAAATGACGCTTACATCAAAAGTGACGTCACACCTACACCAGAATGTCCAAATATGGACACCTGGCATAAGTGATCAAGTCCCATGGAGGATATGTCATAAAACATAATTTCGGATTAATAAAACGCCACGAAAAAAAACGCAGCAGTCTGCAAGGACCTTTATGTCTCGTCTTCCCTTCTGCTCCCATTGCCATTGACCTGAACCTCTCTCCAGTGAAAGCATGCTGCGAGTGAGGCCGCTGCTCTGCCAGTCTTCGAGAAGAGGATTCAAGACCTTTCCCTGTGCAGCTATTGAGGTAAAGAATGAACCAATCCTGGGATTCAATGAGGGCAGTCCAGAAAGAACAGAGCTCCTGAAGGCCTTGGATGACCTGAAAGGGAAAACAGAGGAGATTCCCTGTGTGGTCGGAGATGAACATGTATGGACCAAAGACATCAGATACCAGCTATGTCCTTTCAATCACTCACATAAGGTTGCCAAGTTCTGCTATGCTGACAAGGAGTTGCTCAACAAAGCCATCTTGGCCTCGGTGGCAGCACGGAGAGAGTGGGACCTGACGCCAGTCCAGGACAGAGCCCAGATCCTCTTCAAGGCTGCTGATGTCATCAGCGGGCCCAAGAGAGCTGAGATCATAGCCAAGACCATGATTGGACAGGGTAAAACCGTGGTACAGGCAGAGATCGACGCTGCTGCAGAGCTGATTGACTTCTTCAGGTTCAACGCCAAACACGCCATCGAGTTGGAAGGCCAGCAGCCATTAGATACTCCAGGGGTCACAAACACTGCTCTGTATCGTGGACTGGAGGGTTTTGTAGCTGCCGTTGCTCCTTTTAACTTTACAGCTATTGGCGGAAATCTGGCTGGCACCCCCGCTCTCATGGGTAATGTAGTACTGTGGAAGCCCAGCGACACAGCCATGTCGGCTAGCTATGCTGTCTACAAGGTCCTGCGGGAGTGTGGCCTTCCCACCAACATCATCCAGTTTGTCCCAGCTGATGGACCTGTGTTTGGAGACACTGTCACCTCCTCAGAGGACATGGCAGGCATCAACTTCACTGGCAGCGTCTCAACATTCAAACATCTATGGAAACAGGTAGCTCAGAACCTGGACGTCTATAAGAACTTCCCTCGTGTAGCAGGAGAATGCGGTGGGAAGAACTTCCACTTTGTTCACTCATCTGCGGACATTCAGAGCGTGGTGACTGGAACTATACGTTCGGCATTTGAGTACGGTGGCCAGAAGTGCTCAGCCTGCTCTCGGATGTATGTACCTGACAGCAAGTGGCCCCAGATCAAAGAGCAGCTCCTGGCCATCCACAAACAGATCAAAGTGGGAGATCCTGTGGAAGACTTCAGCACTTTCTTCTCAGCTGTGATTGATGATAAGTCTTTTGCCCGTATGAAGAAGTGGCTTGATCGGGCAAAGTCCTCCCCTAACTTGACTGTCATCGCTGGGGGAAACTGTGATGATAAAAAAGGCTACTTTGTGGAGCCCACCATCGTCGAAACCAAAGACCCACAGGACGCCATCATGTGCGAGGAAATCTTTGGGCCTGTTCTGTCGGTCTACGTTTACCCTGAGAAAAACTACAAAGAGGTGCTTCATCTGATAGACAACACCTCCCCATATGCCTTGACAGGGGCAGTGTTTTCTCAGGACCAGACTGTTATTGATGAGGCAGCCAAGGCCTTAAGAAATGCTGCAGGGAACTACTATGTGAATGACAAATCCACTGGCTCTGTTGTCGCTCAGCAGCCATTTGGTGGTGCCCGAGCTTCAGGAACCAATGACAAACCGGGAGGTCCCCACTACATTTTGAGGTGGACATCGCCGCAGGTAGTCAAGCAGACTTTCGTCCCACTCACAGAATGGAAGTACCCCTACATGGGCTGAGAAGTTAAAGGTAGGGTAAGTGATTTTCTTTGGTTAAAATATTATATAGTGTTAAATAGCTCTATATTCTGATAGTACTCATTGCTATAGTGTTTGTTCAGTAAAGGGAGTCTCCTTGTCTCTCGTTTATATATGCGCTATATTTGAGAAGCGCAGTATTTTTATTTTCAAAGTTTGATTTTACTCATACTGTAGGTGGTCGATGCAAAAAAAATGTATTGATAAAATCGACTAAATCGATTAACTGTTGCAGGCAGTCCTATTGGATATCAGTCCATTTATGCTACTGTATTTAAAGATATGTACGAACATAGGATGTATTTATCTGTTTGTGTGTGTATATATTATATATATTAAATTGAACATTATGTGTAGATTATTTGTGATGTGTAGATTATCATTTGTGATACATTTTATAATCGATAGAACATTTTGATTAACTGTGTCTGTGTACAAAAATAGCAGATCTACAAGCTGACTTGGTGCCACGCTATGAGCTTGTATATCTGCTATTTTTTTTAGGTGCTCCCAAAAGCCTGAGTAGACGATAAAATGACCATACGTTTTTTTAAAGTGAGATATCCCTTTAAGTCACTATTTCCTTCATTACTCAACAGCGCTGAAAATTGAGGCCTCAGCTGAAGGGCTCACCGGACCCCAGATCACATTCTACCTCTCCCTATTCGGAGGGTTCATTGAGGATGAAACAGCGATCCAGGATATCGATGGAACAACCTGGTTGCTGCATTTCGGGAACCATGAGGTATTGCATCACAACAACACTGTAACACTGCTATTCAAAAGGACCATATAATTAAAGTTAATTTGTTATTTATTTTGTTTTCTAGAAAGCAGAGATGGCGCTCGAGAAGTTAAATGAGAAATCCCAAGATCACGCACATGTCATTCTCCCAATGGGGAAGGACCATCTGCTGAAGCTCAGTCTCGCCACCGAAGGTGAGAAGTGTCGCGCTATGAGCTTGTAGATCTGCTATTTTTGCATTGGCACTGCTACGCCTGACACAGATTGTTTAACAATGATGTAAAACCAGACTTAAATTTCCACTCAAAGTGGATTTTTTTAAAAGTAGAGATACCTGCCGATTCCCTGTAAGTAATTAACAATAATTTTGTTAAAGGTAGGGTAAGGGGGTTTTTTGGGGTTAAAAAGGTTAAAGTACTATATTTTGATAGTAATCATTGCTACATTGTTCGGTCACAGGGGTCTCTCCAGCTCTTTAGTAAACTTATAGTACATTTTCAGGTAGGTGACAATATTTGAGCCAATCAGGAGAGAGCACTGAAAATGCATTTTCTGTTAAACAAAGAGCTGGAGAAACATGGGAGACTCCTTATATGGACAGGACACTATAGTAACGAGTACTATCAGAACATACTCCCATTTTGCTATTATTTGAATAATTGCATATCACTTACCCTACCTTAAGTATGGGCTTCAGACAAACTAACAGATTAACAAATGAATGGCGTAAACCTGTCCTGTAGAACACTAATGTCCTAACGAGTCATGCATTTCCCCAGACGACCTTAAACCTCACGCAACCCGGGAGCGGGTGTTGGTCGCAGTCGCACCCTTTCTCAGCAAGGTGGGTGCTCTCTCAAGTTCAATGCAAAAACTAAATGCAATTGGTACAATGTAAGCAGGGAAGACCACACCAGATAACAATCTCCTCCCCCTCGTAATCGCCTCCAATCTGGCCGATATCAACTCCTCCCAAGCTCACCTGCTTGCGATGGCGTTGATAACTCCTCCCTTATCTCCTCCTACCAAACTAATCAAGGGTTGTATTTATACCACGCCATGCCCGCTCTCATTCATGCTCAGTGTTTCTTGCATCCCGCCACCTCTCCTTCTCCTCCCCATGCTCAAAACTAACCTTGCTAAAAACTGACCTGTTCCTCCTCTCCCATACATGTTTCCTCTAGGTCTCCAAGGGGGGTCTCTGCGCGACCAGGTCGCCGACAGGCCACGGGCCCCAAAGCCAAAGTACCCAGAGCCAAAGTACCCAGGGTCCATGCCCCAGACCGCCCAGCCCCCCGCCCCTCCTCCCTACCTCCCCTCATCCCCTTTCATCCTCCTCCCCATCACCTTCTTCAGGCCCCTCATCCCACCACTCATCCCTCCCCTCCTCCCCTTCACTCACTCACTCAGTCGCCGCCCAACCACATCATCCCGCCTCCATCCTACCACCTTCATCTCACTACATCCTCCAACCCTCTTCCTTTTCCCCCCCTTCACGCCCACCTTCCTCACACACTCCCAACAACGGGACCCCCTACTCCCAACAACGGGACCACCTACTCCCAACAACGGGACCACCTACTCCCAACAACAGGACCCCCTACTCCCAACAACGGGACCCCCTACTCCCAACAACAGGACCCCCTACGCCCAACAACGGGACCCCCTACAACCCCTCACGCCCACCTCCCTTGCACGCTCCCAACAATTGGACCCCCTACTCCCAACAACGGGACCCCCTTCTCCCAACAACAGGGCCCCCCATCGGGCCCCCGATCACGCCATTCACACTAAGGCGTCCCTTCCCCTCAACCCAACAACCCTCTAACCCTATCTTCCTCCCACAGCGGCACCACACAATAACCAATTCTCTCCACAAAATCATCGGCTTCAATAAAAAACAAAAGGTAAGCATTGATTGAACGGCGCACACAAGCTGCCGTACACACACTTTTTTTCTGTTAGCTTGAAAATATTCAGTCGTTATGCATGGATTAAAGTTCTGTCACCGTGACTGATTTCAGTCATTTGGATCCCATAGAAGCCATTATATGGAAGCATGTCGTGCACTGAAAATGGCTGATCTGAAAGCTCAACGCACTGCAATGCATTGTGAGTTTGCAGATCGGCTATTAGTTACCCTAATGATGACACTATATGGAGGACTTGTCCCGGCCTAGCGCCATGGGACTGTAAGTGTACCATACCATTGTTGAAGGGTATTAGTAACTAAATTCCTTAAAGGAAAAAGAGAATAACCCCATGGGAATAAGGTTGCCGAGGACGCAGCCCCACCCGGCTGCTGGGGTTACCCCATGGGACAAAACGCTCGCCCAGGACTAACAGCCGTTACCTCGCTGATGGGATTTTTTTGCCTGAATGGACCAATGGAGGGGGGCGCATTGGGGCGAAAGCAAGACCCTGGCGGCATCTGGAGCCATGCAACATCTAAGGGATTCCATAGAAAAACACATAAGGTTATGTGTGTATGACTACACCACCAGAAAGCTCTATGCTCTTCAAGTTGTCACTGAAGATACAAAACAAGGCCCTTGAATTTCTAAATTCTGCCATTTTTTGCAGTTTTTTTTCTTCACGCCTGGTCGCTGAATTCAAATCCTTCAAAGAGAAAATCATCGGCTTCAATAAAAAACAAAAGGTAAGCATTGATTGAACGGTTATGGTTAATATTTCACTCAATAGGGGCAATGCCCGTCGATGTCATTTGTCCATGTGTGGTCCAGCCCTATGGAAAAAAAAAAAACGTCTTAATTTTTTATTTTTATTTCCTTCATTATTCAACAGTGCTGAAAATTGTGGCCGACGCTGACGGGCTCACCGGAGGTGATTTTGTGGTTTTTTACCTCTCCCTATTTGGAGGATTCATTGAGGAGCAACCAGCGCTCCAGGAAATCAATGGAAGAACATGGTTGCTTCACTTCAGGACCGCTGAGGTATTGCATCACAACAACACTGTAACACTGCTATTCAAAAGGACCATATCATTAAAGTTAATTTGTTATTTATTTTGTTTTCTAGAGAGCAGAGGTGGTGCTTGAGCAGTTGAATGAGCAATCCCAACATGCCCAACAAGTCATTCTCCCAATGGGGAAGAAGCATCAGCTGATGCTCAGTCCCGCCACCGAAGGTGGTGAGAATTGCCGCGCTATGAGCTTGTAGATCTGCTATTTTTGCATTGGCACTGCTACGCCTGACACAGATTGTTTAACAATGATGTAAAACCAGACTTAAATTTCCACTCAAAGTGGATTTTTTTTTAAGTACAGATACCTGCCGATTCCCTGTAAGTAGTTAACAATAATTTTGTTAAAGGCAGGGTTAGTGATTTTTTTGGGGGGTATTTTTTTGGTTAAAAGGTGAAAGTACTATATTTAATACTACTATAATCATTGCTACATTGTTCGGTCACAGGGGTCTCTCCAGCTCTTTAGTAAACAGAATATAGTACATTTTCAGGTAGGTGACAATATTTCAGCCAATCAGGAGAGAGCACTGAAAATGCATTTTCTGTTAAACAAAGGGCTGGAGAGACATGGGAGACTCCTTATATGGACAGGACACTATAGTAACGAGTACTATCAGAACATACTCCCATTTTGCTATTATTTGAATAATTGCAAATCACTTACCCTACCTTAAGTATGGGCTTCAGACAAACTAACAGATTAACAAATGACTGGCGTAAACCTGTCCTGTAGAACACTAATGTCCTAACGAGTCATGTATTTCCCCAGGCGACCTTGTACCTCACGCAGCCCTGGCGCGGTCCAGAGTCGGACCCTTTCTCAGCACGGTGGGTGCTCTCTCAAGTTCAATACAAAAAAATAACCAGTGGCTTATGGATTAACCCATCAAGACAGGGAAAGCAAGACGAGAAGAGTATGGCTGCTGCAGATTCTGATTCTGATGAGTTGACCTACAAGATGGATAGCTGCCGCGAGAGCTAAATGAATGTACAAAAGAAAAGTTTTGGTTTGGTGTGATTTTGTGATTGAACCAGTAAATAAATGCTCCACGCAAAAAAAAAAAAAAAAAAAAAAAGACGAAAGCATCTGTCATTTTAGATTTCTTTGGCTATTCAATTGTGAGCTTGTAGATGTGCTATTTTTGGCAAGTGTAGGGATGCTAGGGTTCAAATCCCTTAAAAGTGGTGATTAAGACAAAGCCTTTCCTTGTTTTTTTTTGCATCCGCCTTTGAAACTTGAGTCTATATACTGTAGGAAGTGACAGTTCATATGAATGGCCTGTAGATTCGCTGTTTTACCTCTGCTGGTGTCAGAAGAAATAACTCGATGCAAGTGAGTGGGTTTTTTGACCAACTTCAGACTTGATTTATTACCTTAAAAAACATAGTCATAAATACGATATGCTTCCAGTCGCTAGTTTAAAGTCTTCTTTCAATCACCATGATTTGCTTTTGGTAAATTATGGTCCCATTTATTTTAAAATTGATGATAAAGTAGGGTATGCTCTAGGAGGGGCGGGATGATTTGATTGACAAGTTACACCACCAATTGCATTCATTCCCCGCCCCTGCTCTTGATTGACATGCTGTCCAATCTTTTACAGCTTGACAAAGAGAATCTCGATGACGACCAGTTGGAACTATTCAACAAAGTGGCCGCCCAATGCATGTCCTTCCAAGACCGCATCATCGGCTACAAAATAACACAAATGGTAAGCATTGATTGAACGGCGCACACAAGCTGCCGTACACACACTTTTTTTCTGTTAGCTTGAAAAATATTTGGAAAGCCTGGTAATGAAGTGTTGTTTAATTATAGGATAATAGAGGGAAGCAGGCGCAAGAGCAGGTAAGCATGTCCGAACCAAACGTATTAATGCCGAGACACAGGTTTATCATGTTTTTTCTGATGGTACATTCCCTGTCAAATCTCAAATGAACCCAACTTGCTCTCTCACTCTCATTACTAGGACATGGAAATGCGCCTCGACTACGACTGGCAGGTGGCGGGTTAGTATAGTTCTCATTTTTGTTATCAACCACTTAATGGATCCCTGGCTAATTAGCCAAATGTGCCTTAATACAAACACCTTAAATATTTTATTTATTTTAGAAATAGTTAATCTTTCACTCAATAGGGGCAATGCCCGTCGCAAGTTGATGTAATTTGTCCATGTGTGGTCCAGCCCTATGGAAAATAAAAAACAACGTAATACTTCTTAAGGTTAATATGAGCATCGAATCAATATTTTAAATGTTTTTTTGCAAATGCATTCCATATATTTTACTCCATTTTGAACCTCATGAAAAACAACATAACCTTTTGGTTTTGGTCTGCGATCGCTAAATTCTCTATTTCTGTCTTAAGAAAGCCACATCTGATTTTTTTTCCACTCTGACGGAGTTTAAGGAAGTGATTCCGTAAAACCTTTCATTTTTCACAAGGACTCAGGAGGACTGACTGCCTGGTAACCACCAAAATGACAACAACATATCAACCCATGCCTGAAGCGCGTGTTCACCGCGTTTAACATCTTTTTTGCGATTGTGGGAGGACTGATCCTTGCCCTTGCTGTGTTGTGTCATGCCGTGACCCGTTCAGCTGGCGGACTAGAGTCTAGCTATGGAGGCCTCATCTTGCTGTATGTGTTGGGTTCTTTCACCATGCTCATCTCCATCCTGGGAGCGTATGGCGCTCACAAAGAGAACAGGGTGTCCCTCATCCTGTTCTTGGTGTGTATGATTATTGGAAGCCTGGTCATGCTGAGAGCTGGAGTCCCTGCTGCTTTTGTTCGTTCTGAGCTGGATGAGGTGATGGAAGAAAAGTTCAAGTCTTTGGTGCCATTGGATGAGACTACACAGGAGTACAAGAATATGGCAAATGGAGTGCAGGAGTGGCTCCACTGTTGTGGTCTGTTCTCCTACAAAGACTGGGAGAACCAAATCCCAGACTCCTGCCTGTGTAACGCTCAGGAGGAGATGGATGGGCAGTGCAGGACCATAACCTACAACTCAATGATGATCGGCCTGGCGAGGAAGTCCATCCACAAAGAGCCCGGCTATCCTCTCATTATGCACTACTTCAACTTGGTGGCTGATGTCGTGTTGGGTGTGATCTTCACTCTGGCTATCCTGGCGGTTCTGGGCATGGTGCTGTCCTCCATTCTGATCTACCAGCTGCGCGATGTCACCAGGACAACCATGGTGTTTACAATGCCACCTGTCTTCAGCCCCCATCCTCCCAAATACCAGGAGCTGTAACACAGCATAGTGTGCTACACTACACTGTGTCTAGTTGTTCAAAAAAGAAAAGGGGGAGGGGGGGAGGATGAAAGGGGTGATATTGATCTTACGTTTTTGTCATTTTTAGATTTGGCAAAATCTGCAATTTATATGTAAAAGCTTAGTTTTCCAATCATCTTATATAAAAAATTGGCCTAAGGGAGGTTCGGCCAGCAGACCACGTCGTCACGCTCATGTCACAGATACATATATGGGCATATTGGACAGATCGGCGGTGCGACGTAGGTGTGTGGCCCGAACCTCTAGTTCTCTGAAAAAGTCATCATTGGATTTTTCATGTGGTAAACGTATTGAGCACTTTAAAAAAAAAACACACATTTGGCCACTCCTACCAGCTAGTAGCTCAATCTTTGAGAATTGTGTAACTGCTCAGACGATTTAAAAACTAAAGCTTTCTTTCTAGCAGGTGAAATAGAAAGGGAATTCTGTTAAAGCACTGAAGGGAGGGGTTGTGCTAAAACATTTTCTTTCCCAGATTTAATACCAATAGTAAAGAAGATCCTCATTTTATAATTTCTGGCTGACAGTAACTGTTCAACCTGTTAATATTTACCATTTAAAATATTACACATTTCTGACTTGTTGGCGTTGCCTCATTGAATGTGAAGTGTGAGTTCACATTATATTGATGTTTCTTTTGTTTTGGTTTTTTTTATATTCCGTCTAGGACATACGAGGCATTTTAGCTTGTTAAGCCTCTGTAAATACTCTCAAATTCCTTCCACATTGTCTTTATATAGTGTTGTGTTAAGGGTCAGAAACATTGGGAAATTATGCTTTAAACTGAGTGCTGTGATTTTGTGTGTTGTGAAAATGTGACGGTAGTCATACTGTTATCCCCTCTGCCAGTGTAGATGGAGATTTAAAGTCAAATCAGGAATTCGACTTGAGATTTGGCTGTGATTTTACGCATTGTTTTGTTTAACTTTGTACTGTTTCCTTGGTTTTGACTATGACCGTGAATGTAACAAAGGGATTCTAAATGCCAAAGAATGCATATGGCACTGAAAGGGCCAAAACACTTGTGCCTTAAGGGACCCAGGCCCCTCGTTTAAGAGATTATTTAGGTTGTTGATATTAAAACTTAACGGTTTCGTTATTTCCATTTCTGCTCTGATATGTACGGGTGTGAGCTGTCCTTGGATGACAATAAAGTTGACTAAATGTAAAAAAAAAAAAAAAAAAAAAAAAAAGAAAGCCACATCTATTCGTGGGAATGCAGGCGCAAGGATATAAAGAAGCAGCTGTATTGGTACTGGTGTGACTTCTGCAGAGAAGGACCTGGTCGCCAAATTCTAATCCTTCAAAGAGAAAATCATCGGCTTCAATAAAAAAAAAAAAGTAAGCATTGATTGAACGGCGCACACAAGTGCTGATGTTGATTATGATAGAGATAGACAAAAGAGTTAATGCATAATGGTGCTGTATCTGTTTTTCTTTGTTGATGCTGCTATTTGATTGTTAGTGGGTGCACTAAACAACATTTCGTTGTATGTTCCATACAGTGAAGAAAAGAAACTCCCCCGACCATGCACCTTCGAACCACTCGGACCCTACAAGCGGATGACCCGGGACACCCATAAAACCTGACCCGCCTTCAAAATCCTCACCCAGACAGATACTTCGGACCTGATAATTCTGCCCCCCTTACATAGTTTTAATTTCTCTGCTTATGTTCTACACAAACCATATATTATGTTATTTTTCTATTAATATATTTTTCCCCATATATATTGATTGTACCTTTGAACGTGTTAAAATTAATTTGTTATTTTTTATGTTGTATTATTCATGGCTGTTCTTGCCTCCTTTGCGTTCCTCCCCGTTGGGACATCCGGCATTTTAAACATTTGTTATGTTTATAAAATAAATTTTTAAATTAAACAAAACATATACCCTAATGATGACACTATATGGAGGACTTGTCCCGGCCTAGCGCCATGGGACTATAAGTGTACCATACCATTGTTGAAGGGTATTAGTAACATAAATAAATTCCTTAAAGGATAAAAAGAATAACCCCATGGGAATAAGGTTGCCGAGGACGCAGCCCCACCCGGCTGCTGGGGTTACCCCATGGGACAAAACGCTCGCCCAGGACTAACAGCCGTTACCTCGCTGATGGGATTTTTTTGCCTGAATGGACCAATGGAGGGGGGCGCATTGGGGCGAGAGCAAGACCCTGGCGGCATCTAGAGCCATGCAACATCTAGGGGATTCCATAGAAAAACACATAAGGCTACGTGTGTACAGTATGACTACACCACCAGAAAGCTCTATCCTCTTCAAGTTGTCACTGAAGATACAAAACAAGGCCTTGACTCAGGATGTGACGCTGTGACGCTGCGACGCTGTGACGCTGCACAACAGACTGCTACAGATGCAAAACGTGGCCCTTCTGAAAGAGATACTCAAATTTGACCTGGCCACCAGCAGGGACAACGAGAGAAGGAAGGGCAGCACAATGTTTGACCTTTCTAACCAACTGACATTTGGCGACAGCTCACTTCCTTGGATCTGCTTCGTCTAACGGTAAAAGTGATTTATTTATATATGCGCTATATTTGAGAAGCGCAGTATTTATTTTTTCAAAGTTTGATTTTACTCATGGTGGTCGATGCAAAAAAAATCTATTGATAAAATCGACTAAATCGATTAACTGTTGCAGGCAGTTCTATTGGATATCACAGTCCATTTATGCTACTGTATTTAAAGATATGTACGAACATAGGATGTATTTATCTGTTTGTGTGTATATATTATATATATTAAATTGAACATTATGTGTAGATTATTTGTGATGTGTAGATTATCATTTGCGATAATTTTTTTATAATCGATAGAACATTTTGATTAACTGTGTCTGTGTACAAAAATAGCAGATCTACAAGCTGACTTGGTGCCACGCTATGAGCTTGTATATCTGCTATTTTTTTTAGGTGCTCCCAAAAGCCTGAGTAGACGATAAAATGACCAAAAGTTTTTTGAAAGTGAGATATCCCTTTTAAGTCACTATTTCCTTCATTATTCAACAGTGCTGAAAATTGTGGCCGACGCTGATGGGCTCACCGGAGGTGATTTTGTGTTTTTTTACCTCTCCCTATTTGGAGGATTCATTGAGGAGCAACCAGTGCTCCAGGAAATCAATGGAAGAACATGGTTGCTTCACTTCAGGACCCCTGAGGTATTGCATCACAACAACACTGTAACACTGCTATTCAAAAGGACCATATCATTAAAGTTAATTTGTTATTTATTTTGTTTTCTAGAGAGCAGAGGTGGTGCTTGAGCAGTTGAATGAGCAATCCCAACATGCCCAACAAGTCATTCTCCCAATGGGGAAGAAGCATCAGCTGATGCTCAGTCCCGCCACCAAAGAAGGTGAGAAGTGCCGCGCTATGAGCTTGTAGATCTGCTATTTTTGCATTGGCACTGCTACGCCTGACACAGATTGTTTAACATGGCGTTGATAACAACTCCTCCCTTATCTCCTCCTACCAAACTAATCAAGGGTTGTATTTATACCACGCCATGCCCGCTCTCATTCATGCTCAGTGTTTCTTGCATCCCGCCACCTCCCCTTCTCCTCCCCATGCTCAAAACTAACCTTGCTAAAAACTGACCTGTTCCTCCTCTCCCATACATGTTTCCTCTAGGTCTCCAAGGGGGGTCTCGGCGTGACCAGGTCGCCGACAGGCCACGGGACCCAAAGCCAAAGTACCCAAAGCCAAAGTACCCAGGGTCCATGCCCCAGACCGCCCAGCCCCCTGCCCACTCCTCTCCGTCCCTCCTCCCTACCTCCCCTCATCCCCTTTCATCTTCCTCCCCATCACCTTCTTCAGGCCCCTCATCCCACCACTCATCCCTCCCCTCCTCCACTCACTCAGTCGCCGCCCAACCACATCATCCCGCCTCCATCCTACCACCTTCATCTCACTACATCCTCCACCCCTCTTCGTCATGCATTTCCCCCAGACGACCTTAAACCTCACGCAACCCTGGAGCAGGTGTTGGTCGCAGTCGCACCCTTTCTCAGCAAGGTGGGTGCTCTCTCAAGTTCAATGCAAAAACTAACCAGCGGAAACGAAGTAACAAATTACCTCGCCCTATTCTGAGGGTTCATTCAGGATGAAACAGTGCTCGAGCATATCACGAAAGAACGTGGTTGCTGCACTTCCAGACCCCTGAGGTATTGCATCACAACAACACTGCAATTCCGAAGGACCACATAATTTAAGTTAATTTGTTATTTATTTTGTTTTCTAGAAAGCAGAAATGGCGCTTGAGAAGTTAGAAGAGAAATCCATGGCTTGAGAAGTTAGAAGAGAAATCCATGGCTTGAGAAGTTAGAAGAGAAATCCATGGATCACAATGCAGTCATTCTCACAGATTACATTTGACGTTGTTTTAATGTTAAATGCTATCGCTTGTGGCTCTCTCAGCCTCTTTCATTGTAGTGCTTTGTGTTTTGCTTTCTTCCAGATTCAGTCGTCCCAGGAGCGTGATTTGGGAGCGTACAGCCGCTGGACTCCAAACTGCGCCCCCCCGCTCGTATTGTTCAAAAGTGCTTGTTTTTTCGTATTGTTCAAAATGCAGTGCTACTGCATACTACCTCAACTGTTCTATGGGCGCTGTTAAAGCTTGTAAAGATTGGTAGATGCGGGTTGAGGTTTTTTGGGGCTTGTTTCTTAAGTGAGTCGCTTATTGCCTCGGTGGTTCTCAAATATTTTCATAAAAATGTTTTGTGCCCAGGGAGCATTTGTGTTGTTAGAATGTTTAAAAACATATCCCAACTATTCCACATTTTATTGCAAGAGATTTTGAAAATAGCAGCTCTACCAGCTCACAACGCGTTGCGAGTGAGTTTTTAGATCGGCAAGTGCCATTTAATTGACCTTGTATTTAAACTGTACTTTCTCTCTGCAAAAAAATCGTTTTGTTCAAAAGTGTTTGTGTTTTTTCGTATTGTTCAAAATGCAGTGCAGGATGGGACATTGCAGCCCGTCCACACCGTGGACTATCCTTCCATCACGCGCCCTGATATGCGCCATCGTGACAATACTACCTACAGGAAATCACAGAGATTGGACGTATCAAGTGGGAATCGAGTATGAAGTACGACATGGCGAGATATAGAAAGATGGCGGATTTGAAATTGCTGAAAAATAGGCTTCATTTACGGTCTGTAGAGTCTATAGAGTCTATGGGCTTAATGCTGTTCATTCTTTTTACAGCCTGTTGATAATGATGAGGTCATTAATTTCATTAACTGGAAAATTCAACACATGGTAAGCATTGATTGAACGGAGCACACAAGCTGCCGTACACACATTGCCTTCTGTTAGCTTGAAAAATATTTGGAAAGCCTAGTAATGAAGTGTTGTTTAATTATAGGGGAAAGTTGGACAGCTTGAGAAAGAGGAGGTAAGCATTTCCGAACCAAACGTATTAATGCCGAGACACAGGTTTATTATGTTTTTTTCTGATGGTACATTCCCTGTCAAATCTCAAATGAACTTGCTCTCTCACTCTCATTACTAAGAAATGCGACTGCAGCTTAACGCTGAATACAACGAGGCGGGTTAGCATAGTTCTCATTTGATATCAACCACTTAAATGGATCCCTGGCTAATTAGCCAAATATGCCTTAATACTATTGTCCACCAACTAAAATGTAAAATTAAAAAACACCTTAATTATATTGTATTCATTTGGTTGCTTTGTCTTTGGCTGTTCGTCTGTATTGTCTCCGATATTTAGAAAATGACCAGGCCACCATCGACGGCATTCGCCAGCACGAAATCGCAGCCAAGAACAATCGACTGGCGATCGTGCCTCAGTTATGACTATGACGTGGTTTGCACTGTCTTGTCCTGTCTTGCACCAGTCCTGTTGTAAACTGCGCTCCACTGCATCAAACCAAATTCCTAACATGTCTACATGTCATGGCAATAAAGTCTTCTGATTCTGACCTTAAATATTGTATTTATTTTAGAAATAGTTAATCTTTCACTCATAGGGGCAATGCCCGTCGCAAGTTGATGTCATTTGTCCATGTGTGGTCCAGCCCTATAGAAAATAAAAAACAACGTAATACTTCTTAAGGTTAATATGAGCATCGAATCAATATTTTAAATGTTTTTTTGCAAATGCATTCCATATATTTTACTCCATTTTGAACCTCATGAAAAACATAACCTTTTGGTTTTGGTCTGCGATCGCTAAATTCTCTATTTCTGTCTTAAGAAAGCCACATCTATTCGTGGGAATGCAGGCGCAAGGATATAAAGAAGCAGCTGTATTGGTACTGGTGTGACTTCTGCAGAGAAGGACCTGGTCGCCAAATTCTAATCCTTCAAAGAGAAAATCATCGGCTTCAATAAAAAACAAAAGGTAAGCATTGATTGAACGGCGCACACAAGTGCTGATGTTGATTATGATAGACCAAAGAGTTAATGCATAATGGTGCTGTATCTGTTTTTCTTTGTTGATGCTGCTATTTGATTGTTAGTGGGTGCACTAAACAACATTTCGTTGTATGTTCAATACAGTGAAGAAAATAAACTCCCCCGACCATGCACCTTCGAACCACTCGGACCCTACAAGCGGATGACCCGGGACACCCATAAAACCTGACCCGGCTTCAAAATCCTCACCCAGACAGATACTTCGGACCTGATAATTCTGCCCCCCTTACATAGTTTTAATTTCTCTGCTTATGTTCTACACAAACCATATATTATGTTATTTTGCTATTAATATATTTTCCCCCATATATATTGATTGTACCTTTGAACGTGTTAAAATTAATTTGTTATTTTTTATGTTGTATTATTCATGGCTGTTCTTGCCTCCTTTGCGTTCCTCCCCGTTGGGACATCAGGCATTTTAAACATTTGTTATGTTTATAAAATAAAAAATAAATTAAACAAAAAACATATACCCTAATGATGACACTATATGGAGGACTTGTCCCGGCCTAGCGCCATGGGACTATAAGTGTACCATACCATTGTTGAAGGGTATTAGTAACATAAATAAATTCCTTAAAGGATAAAAAGAATAACCCCATGGGAATAAGGTTGCCGAGGACGCAGCCCCACCCGGCTGCTGGGGTTACCCCATGGGACAAAACGCTCGCCCAGGACTAACAGCCGTTACCTCGCTGATGGGATTTTTTTGCCTGAATGGACCAATGGAGGTGGGCGCATTGGGGCGAGAGCAAGACCCTGGCGGCATCTAGAGCCATGCAACATCTAGGGGATTCCATAGAAAAACACATAAGGTTATGTGTGTATGACTACACCACCAGAAAGCTCTATGCTCTCCAAGTTGTCACTGAAGATACAAAACAAAGCCTTGACTCAGGACGTGACGCTGCTGAAGCTGAACAACAGACTGCTACAGATGCAAAACGTGGCCCTTCTGAAAGAGATACAGACTAAAATTTGACCTGGCCACCAGCAGGGGCACCGAGAGAAGGAAGGTTTGACCTTTCTAACCAACTGACATTTGGCGACAGCTCACTTCCTTGGATCTGCTTCGTCTAACGGTAAAAGTGATTTATTGTCTCCGCCAGGCCGAAAGGCATAGCGAGAGAGTATGTTTTACCCTCCGTCCGTCCGTCCGTGTGTGTGTCCGTCCTTCTGTCTGTGACCAGCTAATCTCCGCCACCGTTGGCCCGGTCGCTGTGAAACTGTGCACACACACTCCCTGGATGCCACAGCAGAACCTCTGCCCAACATTTTTCAGATCAGCCTGTCATAGCGCCACCATGAGGCCAACTTTTGCAAAACTATGTTTTTGCTATTACTCCTACAGATTTTGTCCAAAAAACACGCGAATCGGTACACAGTATCTCTATAGCCATGTGATCAACACGGATCTGTCAGATATTCCATATTCCATCATGACTGGCTAAAATTGGCTTCCAAAGTTTGCAGGATTGGTTCATTTTGAACAAAATGCCTCAAATCATGAACGCAGCATGCGATTTCCTTGAACTTTTCCACAGAGATTCCCACTTGGCCCAGGAAGAAATGCCACTTGAAAACGTTCACATCAGCCTCATGGTGGCGCTATAACAAGCCGATTCACGTTTTTAGCTATAACTGCACCGATCTGTGTGAAACTTTGCATGCACACTCCCTAGAGGCCAAGGAAAAACCTTTGCCCTGCATTTTTCACATATGCCTTTTAGAGCGCCACCAGGAGGCTGAGTTTTGTAAAACACATTTTTTGCGCTTACTCCTTCAGATTCTGTCGAAAAATCACGCAAATCGGTACACAGTATCTCTATAGTCATGTGATCAAGACAGATGTGTCCGATATTTCATATTCCATCCTACTTGGCTAACATTGGCTTCCAAAGTTTGCAGGATAGGTCCCTTTTGAACAAAATGCCTCAAATCATGAACTCAGTGTGCGATTTACGTGAAATTTTGCACGCACATTCCCACTAGGCCGAGGAAGAAATGCCACCCTTTTAACATTGGCCTGTTATAGCGCCACCAGCAGGTCTAATTTAGCAAACCACATTTTTGGAACAAAATGCCTCACATCATGAATGCAGTGTCCGATTGTCGTGCAAGGCCTAAGAAGAAATTGCACCCTTTTCACATTGGCCTATTATAGCGCCACCAGGAGGCCACAATAATCTACCTGACCTGGCGGAGACTTGTGCTCCGAGGAGCACTTTTTCTAGTTTGTATTTGCTTTCATTGTACAACGCAAGTCTTTTGCACAACTATGAAGGCGACAGGTGCGTATGAGAAGACCAAACGAGGCCCCAACGCACTGAAAGAAAAAACTCCCGCACACCTCATTAATCAACGCGGTGTAGACCAAATAATGGGCGTACGGTGAGATCACCGCAACTTTCAGCATTTATCAATATATCCTGACTTTGATTTTAGCGTACGGCCCGCTCAGATCTCACGTCAGGTCGGAGGCAGTTGTTGACTTTGGCACCCGTTTGTTCCATTGTAGACCTGCAGAGCAGCATTGTCTGACCATCTGACAGGCATCTGGACACATGTATCCACTCCAAAATGTATATCTATCACACTAACAAATAATCCCTGAGAAAAGAAAACATTTTATAAACTCATTTAAACAGCTTTCACAGATCTGCTGCATTGGCTATTTGAAAATAGCTTGTAGATCTGCTATTTTCAAAATATACGAGCGCTTATGCGAGAGCATTTTCGGGACTGGCGCGCACCGCCGGGGGATCGGACATGTAACCATCCCAACGCACACCAGCCTTCATCCATTAATGTTTATGCATTAATTCATCAGTCACTCCATAAACGTTCAGATTATGAGTGCCTCTCCAGTCCAGGCTATCTCTCATTAAAGTGGCGGCACAGCCGGGACTCACTGCAGCCCGAGTCTCACGGGCTGCTTGCATGACTGCTTTACTTTAGCGTAACTCAACGCATGGGTTAAATCATTTAATATACAAACGTATTCCATTGATGGCGATGTGATGGTGTCATAATCTGTCGTTCATGTAGGCTGCTAGCCTACTTTTTTTTTTTTTTTTTTTTTTTATCCCACGATTTTGTAACCCCATTTTTTACACCCAGTGCCAATTGTCTATGTAATCCTGGGCACTACCTTCCCTCTGCCAACCTAGGGAGGCCAGGGCCGAGCTCATGCCTCCTTCAATGCATGAGAGCCAACTGACCTTCTTGTCACCTGAATGGGGGGAGTTTCCCTGGTTGGACGTAGCGCGTGGAAGGAACACGTTATTCCAACCAGTTCCTTTCCCCTCCATCAGGCGCCCCGGCTGGCCAGGGGGAGGCAGTATAGTGACCAGGATTACTGCATGTTTTTGTGAGGGTACCTACCCTAGGAGACACGGGGAGAACATGCAAACTCCACACAGAAAGGCCCTTTCGCCAACCCCACCTAGGGTATGGGCACTGATGACGCGGAGGAGAGAACACGCCCCCAGCGCCCACAGCGTCCCCTGCGGGAATCGAACCCAGGACCTTCTAGCTGTGAGGCGACAGCGCTACCGACTGCGCCAGGCGCCACCATGCCCCCGCTGCTAGCCTACTTAACAAAGATTGTACCGTTACGGAATACATAAAGTGTAGGTAAGAGCGTGTGTGTGTGTGTGTGTGTGTGTGTGTGTGTGTGTGCGTGTGAGACTTGACAGGCAGTGAGGCGGGCGGGGGATTATATTGGGAAACTCTTCTCCATGCTTTTTGTATTAGGTATTCCGGTTCTTCATGTCATAAAGTCGGGGCGTTTCGAGAATATTTAAGGGCGGTTTCAGCCGTCAGATTTATCAAAGCTCCGACCAAATGTATGCTAGGATTGGCTGGATAAATGTCACTTGGACGTTGGCCTAAGGGGGGAATTTAAGGTAAAAAATACGCCGTTTTTTACACTTCATTGATAAAGGAGGGCCACTGTCTTTAAATGCAATTAGAATAATTGGGAATAACAACGTTTCGGTCTGTTAGACCTTCATCTTTAATAACCTGATGAAGGTTACCGAAACGTTGTTATTCCCATTAAAACTTTTTAAATTGCATTTGAAGACAATGTGCAGGAGTTTTTTCTTTCAGTGCTTTAATTGTACAAAAACAAAACAGCAATGAATGAAATTAGTCTGCCCTCTGCAGGTAGCTACAGATCAGTTTTTTCTTTCTTTTTATAAGGATAATTCCTTTAACAGGTCCGTTCGAGAAAGTCCTCGCGGTCTTGTTTCCAATGAGGGCCTGTGAGCAATTAGGGGTTAAGAGTCTTGCTCAGGGAAGTCAGTCAGTGAAGACTGTATTTTGTGTGTACAGTTACAGTATGTTTACGTGCTCATGTGTGCATACAGGCTGCATTCTTGCTGGTTGTGAAAAGATCATGCAAATCAATGCATGTTTCCCCTGCTTTCCCCCTCAACGCTGTATACAAATATCATGGACATCTGCATCATATTGACATCAGCACCCAAATGCCTAAACATTGACGTTTACATCACAGGTGACGTCGTGCCTACACCAGAATGCTAAATGACGCTTACATCAAAAGTGACGTCACACCTACACCAGAATGTCCAAATATGGACACCTGGCATAAGTGATCAAGTCCCATGGAGGATATGTCATAAAACATAATTTCGGATTAATAAAACGCCACGAAAAAAAACGCAGCAGTCTGCAAGGACCTTTATGTCTCGTCTTCTCTTCTGCTCCCATTGCCATTGACCTGAACCTCTCTCCAGTGAAAGCATGCTGCGAGTGAGGCCGCTGCTCTGCCAGTCTTCGAGAAGAGGATTCAAGACCTTTCCCTGTGCAGCTGTTGAGGTAAAGAATGAACCAATCCTGGGATTCAATGAGGGCAGTCCAGAAAGAACAGAGCTCCTGAAGGCCTTGGATGACCTGAAAGGGAAAACAGAGGAGATTCCCTGTGTGGTCGGAGATGAACATGTATGGACCAAAGACATCAGATACCAGCTATGTCCTTTCAATCACTCACATAAGGTTGCCAAGTTCTGCTATGCTGACAAGGAGTTGCTCAACAAAGCCATCTTGGCCTCGGTGGCAGCACGGAGAGAGTGGGACCTGACGCCAGTCCAGGACAGAGCCCAGATCCTCTTCAAGGCTGCTGATGTCATCAGCGGGCCCAAGAGAGCTGAGATCATAGCCAAGACCATGATTGGACAGGGTAAAACCGTGGTACAGGCAGAGATCGACGCTGCTGCAGAGCTGATTGACTTCTTCAGGTTCAACGCCAAACACGCCATCGAGTTGGAAGGCCAGCAGCCATTAGATACTCCAGGGGTCACAAACACTGCTCTGTATCGTGGACTGGAGGGTTTTGTAGCTGCCGTTGCTCCTTTTAACTTTACAGCTATTGGCGGAAATCTGGCTGGCACCCCCGCTCTCATGGGTAATGTAGTACTGTGGAAGCCCAGCGACACAGCCATGTCGGCTAGCTATGCTGTCTACAAGGTCCTGCGGGAGTGTGGCCTTCCCACCAACATCATCCAGTTTGTCCCAGCTGATGGACCTGTGTTTGGAGACACTGTCACCTCCTCAGAGGACATGGCAGGCATCAACTTCACTGGCAGCGTCTCAACATTCAAACATCTATGGAAACAGGTAGCTCAGAACCTGGACGTCTATAAGAACTTCCCTCGTGTAGCAGGAGAATGCGGTGGGAAGAACTTCCACTTTGTTCACTCATCTGCGGACATTCAGAGCGTGGTGACTGGAACTATACGTTCGGCATTTGAGTACGGTGGCCAGAAGTGCTCAGCCTGCTCTCGGATGTATGTACCTGACAGCAAGTGGCCCCAGATCAAAGAGCAGCTCCTGGCCATCCACAAACAGATCAAAGTGGGAGATCCTGTGGAAGACTTCAGCACTTTCTTCTCAGCTGTGATTGATGATAAGTCTTTTGCCCGCATGAAGAAGTGGCTTGATCGGGCAAAGTCCTCCCCTAACTTGACTGTCATCGCTGGGGGAAACTGTGATGATAAAAAAGGCTACTTTGTGGAGCCCACCATCGTCGAAACCAAAGACCCACAGGACGCCATCATGTGCGAGGAAATCTTTGGGCCTGTTCTGTCGGTCTACGTTTACCCTGAGAAAAACTACAAAGAGGTGCTTCATCTGATAGACAACACCTCCCCATATGCCTTGACAGGGGCAGTGTTTTCTCAGGACCAGACTGTTATTGATGAGGCAGCCAAGGCCTTAAGAAATGCTGCAGGGAACTACTATGTGAATGACAAATCCACTGGCTCTGTTGTCGCTCAGCAGCCATTTGGTGGTGCCCGAGCTTCAGGAACCAATGACAAACCGGGAGGTCCCCACTACATTTTGAGGTGGATATCGCCGCAGGTAGTCAAGCAGACTTTCGTCCCACTCACAGAATGGAAGTACCCCTACATGGGCTGAGAAGTTAAAGGTAGGGTAAGTGATTTTCTTTGGTTAAAATATTATATAGTGTTAAATAGCTCTATATTCTGATAGTACTCATTGCTATAGAGTGTTTGTTCAGTAAAGGGAGTCTCCTTGTCTCTCGTTTATATATGCGCTATATTTGAGAAGCGCAGTATTTTTTTTTTCAAAGTTTGATTTTACTCATACAGTAGGTGGTCGATGCAAAAAAAATGTATTGATAAAATCGACTAAATCGATTAACTGTTGCAGGCAGTCCTATTGGATATCAGTCCATTTATGCTACTGTATTTAAAGATATGTACGAACATAGGATGTATTTATCTGTTTGTGTGTATATATTATATATATTAAATTGAACATTATGTGTAGATTATTTGTGATGTGTAGATTATCATTTGTGATACATTTTATAATCGATAGAACATTTTGATTAACTGTGTCTGTGTACAAAAATAGCAGATCTACAAGCTGACTTGGTGCCACGCTATGAGCTTGTATATCTGCTATTTTTTTTAGGTGCTCCCAAAAGCCTGAGTAGACGATAAAATGACCATACGTTTTTTGAAAGTGAGATATCCCTTTAAGTCACTATTTCCTTCATTACTCAACAGCGCTGAAAATTGAGGCCTCAGCTTAAGGGCTCACCGGACCCCAGATCACATTCTACCTCTCCCTATTCGGAGGGTTCATTGAGGATGAAACAGCGATCCAGGATATCGATGGAACAACCTGGTTGCTGCATTTCGGGAACCATGAGGTATTGCATCACAACAACACTGTAACACTGCTATTCAAAAGGACCATATAATTAAAGTTAATTTGTTATTTATTTTGTTTTCTAGAAAGCAGAGATGGCGCTCGAGAAGTTAAATGAGAAATCCCAAGATCACGCACATGTCATTCTCCCAATGGGGAAGGACCATCTGCTGAAGCTCAGTCTCGCCACCGAAGGTGAGAAGTGCCGCGCTATGAGCTTGTAGATCTGCTATTTTTGCATTGGCACTGCTACGCCTGACACAGATTGTTTAACAATGATGTAAAACCAGACTTAAATTTCCACTCAAAGTGGATTTTTTTAAAAGTAGAGATACCTGCCGATTCCCTGTAAGTAATTAACAATAATTTTGTTAAAGGTAGGGTAAGTGATTTTTTTGGGGGGTGTTTTTTGGGTTAAAAAGGTGAAAGTACTATATTTTGATAGTAATCATTGCTACATTGTTCGGTCACAGGGGTCTCTCCAGCTCTTTAGTAAACTTATAGTACATTTTCAGGTAGGTGACAATATTTGAGCCAATCAGGAGAGAGCACTGAAAATGCATTTTCTGTTAAACAAAGAGCTGGAGAGACATGGGAGACTCCTTATATGGACAGGACACTATAGTAACGAGTACTATCAGAACATACTCCCATTTTGCTATTATTTGAATAATTGCATATCACTTACCCTACCTTAAGTATGGGCTTCAGACAAACTAACAGATTAACAAATGAATGGCGTAAACCTGTCCTGTAGAACACTAATGTCCTAACGAGTCATGCATTTCCCCAGACGACCTTAAACCTCACGCAACCCGGGAGCGGGTGTTGGTCGCAGTCGCACCCTTTCTCAGCAAGGTGGGTGCTCTCTCAAGTTCAATGCAAAAACTAAATGCAATTGGTACAATGTAAGCAGGGAAGACCACACCAGATAACAATCTCCTCCCCCTCGTAATCGCCGATATCAACTCCTCCCAAGCTCACCTGCTTGCGATGGCGTTGATAACTCCTCCCTTATCTCCTCCTACCAAACTAATCAAGGGTTGTATTTATACCACGCCATGCCCGCTCTCATTACAAGCTCACAACACGTTGCATCATGCACCGCATGTTGTGAGCTTGTAGATCAGCTATTTTCAGTGTGCACAGTGACAGCCGTCATGCGATGACGTATAAATCTGGCTTTAGTTGTGTGTTGTTCACTCACTGCTCACCTGTCTTTTGGAAGAAATTCGTAAGGAGTTGTTTCCCCTTAGTCTGTTTTCTTTCTCTTTCTATACGTTCTTTTCTTTTTTGAGACCCAGATTTTCCTTTTCTGGAAGGAGCCATGACTATTTACTTAGTTAGTTAGTATGATGTGCATCTACTGTGCTAAGTTGAGTTCAGTCATCAGTTGTCACTGACTTCAGTGTTTTGCTGCGCAGCTGACGGACAGTCTGTGATTGCGAGTCAGCAGCTGGCTTTCAGCCAATGAAAAGACTGCTTTCAATTACTTGTTCAGTGATCATATCAGTCTAGACACACCTACTGCATCCGGTAAGTTCACACACACACTCATAGATGCAAACACACTGATCATTTCCGTATCCGCTCTAAACCGGAAGTACAAACTGCAAAGCAAATAGATCTCTCACCCACACGTAGTAACACTAACAGCGCAGCGGACGAAACCTTTTTTGTCTTGAGAGGGGCCCACAGAGAAGCAGCAGAGAGAGAGCCTCAATCATTATTTTTATACAATGGTCGCTAAATCTGTTTTATTCAGGTAATTTTAATTCAGTTATGACACAAATAAAAAAAAATATTAAAAAAAAAATTGATTTTTTTTTTTTTTTTTTTTTTGGGGGGGGCTTTTTGAGGGCCCCCCCCTCCTTGGGCCCTAGTAACTCTGTCCCACTTACACCCCCAGTGTGACGCCCCTGAGAAGAGAACAGAATGTTGGTGTTGGAGGCTACACTCGCGCTGTTTCACAAATTACAGATTTGATCTTGGCCTGACAAACATCTTCAGTCATGAGATTTGTTTTTCTTTAATCCATGGATGACTGACTGACTGACTGACATTGATTGAATGACTGCATGACTGATTTACTGTACATTCATATCTGGGTACAATGTGATGGCAAACATTCTCTGTTGACCATTATTATTATTATTATTATTCACTGCAATTGTTTACATGAGAATACAATTATTAGTAATGGTGACTGCCGGCCCTCCCTCCCATTAACTCATTTCAATATAGTAGGACATTGTTGCGATTTTTTTGGGGGGGGGGGTTTAAATTACATTTGTTGAGGTCTTAAAAAGTCTAACATTTTATTTTCAAAATGGTGTTAGAACCCTGTGTATACACACCATAACGTATGTTGAAGGACAGGATGTTAAGTAACTTTTGTCCTCTTTCTACCCGTTATCCCCCGCAGATTAACAAAGAACAGAAATGGAGACAGGAGGTGAGAAGTGCAACCCTATGAGCTTGTAGATCTGCTATTTTTGAAAAATCTTGAAAATATGTGCACATCTTTGAATATATATGTCACAGGGTGAATGGAGATCCAGGGTGATTGAAGACAGAGCGCTCGTTTTTAGGCACGGGGCTCCTTCGGGGCGAGGCGGGGCTTTTCGAGACAGGGTTTATTAGCGAGGCTCGCGAGGAGGAGGAGGAGGACGGCGCTGCGAGGCGGGGGGTTATTACGCGAGGCTCGCGAGGAAGAGGAGCCTCCTCCTCCTCCTCGCGTTTTAAACCGTCCCGTCCTCTCCTTCTCTCCTTCTCCTCCTCCTCCGAGGAGGAGAAGGAGAGCGTGGAGAGGCGGGGCTTTGATGCGCCGACGGAGACCTGTCTTTTGTTGTTCCCCCCCACATAGCAACCAGGAAGCTAAGCTAGGGGAACCATAATATCTATGAGGGGAACGCTGAACACGCGTTCACACGCACGGCGCGCCGACTTAGTGGAGCTTGAGGCCGAGGAAGCGCGCCCTCGCGCCTCCAGGCGCGAGTGCCCGCGGTGACCGGCCGACGCTCCACTAGTCGACTCAGCGCCGTTTGATTTGTAAACCGATAGGGACAGAATAGTTCTTTTCATGGATCACTGTGTGTGTGTGTGTGTGTGTGTGTGTGTGTGTGTGTGTGTGTGTGTGTGTGTGTGTGTGTGTGTGTGTGTGTGTGTGTGTGTGTGTGTGTGTGTGTCAGGGAGAAACTAAAACAAAAGCCAGCAGAACACAATAAAAGTATCTTAACAGTCCATTGAAAGCATGAGCGCGTGTGCGTGCGCGCGCATGTGTGTGTGTGTGTGTGTGTGACTGTGTGTGTGTGGGTGGTCACGGCCATATGTGCTTGTGCACAAGCCTGGCTTGTGGCTCCCTCTAGTGTTTCTTCTACAGAATTGCTGGGTGGGTAAAAACGAGCGAGCCTTCTTCAATCACCCTGGTTCTCCATTCACCCTGTAACATATATATATTTTTAAAGCGATTTTTTTTAAATTAAAATCTTTGCTTCATAGAGTTCCCTGGAAATAAATATTTTAAGATGGGGGGGGGGGGGTCCGCAGCCAAATACATATAATTTTGGGGGTCTTTGATATGAAAAAGTTTGAGAACCACTGAGATTTTTTTTTCCAAAAAACTGTAGGATTTATAAAACATTTGTAGAATCCCCAGAAGCAGAAGATTTGAGTTACAAAAATAGCAGATCTACAAGCTGACTTGGTGCCACGCTATGAGCTTGTATATCTGCTATTTTTTTTAGGTGCTCCCAAAAGCCTGAGTAGACGATAAAATGACAAAGTTTCCTTCATTATTCAACAGTGCTGAGAATTGTGACCAACGCTGACGCTGACTTTGTGATGTTTTACCTCTCCCTGTTTGGAGGATTCGTTGAGGAGCAACTAGTGCTCCAGGCAATCAGTGAAAGAAGCACATGGTTGCTTCACTTCAGGACCCCTGAGGTATTGCATCACAACAACACTAACACTGCTATTCAAAAGGACCATATCATTAAAGTTAATTTGTTATTTATTTTGTTTTCTAGAGAGCAGAGGTGGTGTTTGAGCAGGTGAAAGAGCATTCCCGACATGAGGATATAGTCATTCTCCAAATGGGGGAGAATCAGCTGCTGCTCAGTCGCGCCACCGAAGGTGAGAAGTGCCGCGCTATGAGCTTGTAGATCTGCTATTTTTGCATTGGCACTGCTACGCCTGACACAGATTGTTTAACAATGATGTAAAACCAGACTTAAATTTCCACTCAAAGTGGATTATTTTTTAAGTACAGATACCTGCCGATTCCCTGTAAGTAGTTAACAATAATTTTGTTAAAGGCAGGGTTAGTGATTTTTTTTGGGGGGTATTTTTTTGGTTAAAAAGGTGAAAGTACTATATTTAATACTACTATAATCATTGCTACATTGTTCGGTCACAGGGGTCTCTCCAGCTCTTTAGTAAACAGAATATAGTACATTTTCAGGTAGGTGACAATATTTGAGCCAATCAGGAGAGAGCACTGAAAATGCATTTTCTGTTAAACAAAGGGCTGGAGAGACATGGGAGACTCCTTATATGGACAGGACACTATAGTAACGAGTACTATCAGAACATACTCCCATTTTGCTATTATTTGAATAATTGCAAATCACTTACCCTACCTTAAGTATGGGCTTCAGACAAACTAACAGATTAACAAATGACTGGCGTAAACCTGTCCTGTAGAACACTAATGTCCTAACGAGTCATGTATTTCCCCAGACGACCTTGTACCTCACGCAGCCCTGGCGCGGTCCAGAGTCGGACCCTTTCTCAGCACGGTGGGTGCTCTCTCAAGTTCAATACAAAAAAATAACCAGTGGCTTATGGATTAACCCATCAAGACAGGGAAAGCAAGACGAGAAGAGTATGGCTGCTGCAGATTCTGATTCTGATGAGTTGACCTACAAGATGGATAGCTGCCGCGAGAGCTAAATGAATGTACAAAAGAAAAGTTTTGGTTTGGTGTGATTTTGTGATTGAACCAGTAAATAAATGCTCCATCCAACAGAAAGAAAAAAAAAAGACAGGGAAAGCATCTGTCATTTTAGATTTCTTTGGCTATTCAATTGTGAGCTTGTAGATGTGCTATTTTTGGCAAGTGTAGGGATGCTAGGGTTCAAATCCCTTAAAAGTGGTGATTAAGACAAAACCTTTCCTTGTTTTTTTTTGCATCCGCCTTTGAAACTTGAGTCTATATAGGAAGTGACAGTTCATATGAATGGCCTGTAGATTCGCTGTTTTACCTCTGCTGGTGTCAGAAGAAATAACTCAATGCAAGTGGGTGGTTTTTTTGACCAACTTCAGACTTGATTTTATTACCTTAATAAACATTGTCATAAATACGATATGCTTCCAGTCGCTAGTTTAAAGTCTTCTTTCAATCACCATGATATGCGTTTTGGTAAATTATGGTCCCATTTATTTTAAAATTGATGTTAAAGTAGGGTATGCTCTAGGAGGGGCGGGATGATTTGATTGACAAGTTACACCACCAATTGCATTCATTCCCCGCCCCTGCTCTTGATTGACATGCTGTCCAATCTTTTTACAGCTTGACAAAGAGAATCTCGATGACGACCAGTTGGAACTATTCAACAAAGTTGATTTTACTCCATTTTGAACCTCATGAAGGAACAACATAACCTTTTGGTTTTGGTCTGCGATCGCTAAATTCTCTATTTCTGTCTTAAGAAAGCCACATCTATTCGTGGGAATGCAGGCGCAAGGATATAAAGAAGCAGCTGTATTGGTACTGGTGTGACTTCTGCAGAGAAGGACCTGGTCGCCAAATTCTAATCCTTCAAAGAGAAAATCATCGGCTTCAATAAAAAACAAAAGGTAAGCATTGATTGAACGGCGCACACAAGTGCTGATGTTGATTATGATAGACCAAAGAGTTAATGCATAATGGTGCTGTATCTGTTTTTCTTTGTTGATGCTGCTATTTGATTGTTAGTGGGTGCACTAAACAACATTTCGTTGTATGTTCCATACAGTGAAGAAAAGAAACTCCCCCGACCATGCACCTTCGAACCACTCGGACCCTACAAGCGGATGACCCGGGACACCCATAAAACCTGACCCGGCTTCAAAATCCTCACCCAGACAGATACTTCGGTGATAATTGCAATTCAAAAATAAACACTTAACCAAATCGCGACCCAGTGGACCAATCAACGACCAGGGCCAGCGACCAGCTGACAAACCAACGAACAGAACCTAGTCCACAGCTCGTGAAAGACGCTGCAGGTATAAAAGGTTCTGCAGCCAGCTGGATCGTCAGAATACTTTGAGACTGTCCCAGATTCAGACGTATTCACCTGCTTTACAGCGATTTAATCTGCTTTACAGCATCATTATCACTAACGGACTCTAAACAGAGGACCCATCGTCAACTACCAGAGTTTTGCTTGTAGCTTGTGCTAATATTTGTTGTTTTTCCAGTGTTTCTTCTACAAGTTGTAGTCTATTTGTTAGTATTATCAAATAGGCTACAACTGTCAACTAACCGGTGAGTTTTGCCCCCCTTACATAGTTTTAATTTCTCTGCTTATGTTCTACACAAACCATATATTATGTTATTTTTCTATTCATATATTTTTCCCCATATATATTGATTGTACCTTTGAACGTGTTAAAATTAATTATTTAGTTTTTATTATTATTAGTTATTTTTTATGTTGTATTATTCATGGCTGTTCTTGCCTCCTTTGCGTTCCTCCCCGTTGGGACATCCGGCATTTTAAACATTTGTTACGTTTATAAAATAAAAAATTTAATTAAACAAAACATATACCCTAATGATGACACTATATGGAGGACTTGTCCCGGCCTAGCGCCATGGGACTATAAGTGTACCATACCATTGTTGAAGGGTATTAGAAACATAAATAAATTCCTTAAAGGATAAAAAGAATAACCCCATGGGAATAAGGTTGCCGAGGACGCAGCCCCACCCGGCTGCTGGGGTTACCCCATGGGACAAAACGCTCGCCCAGGACTAACAGCCGTTACCTCGCTGATGGGATTTTTTTGCCTGAATGGACCAATGGAGGTGGGCGCATTGGGGCGAGAGCAAGACCCTGGCGGCATCTAGAGCCATGCAACATCTAGGGGATTCCATAGAAAAACACATAAGGTTATGTGTGTATGACTACACCACCAGAAAGCTCTATGCTCTTCAAGTTGTCACTGAAGATACAAAACAAGGCCTTGACTCAGGACGTGACGCTGCTGAAGCTGTACAACAGACTGCTACAGATGCAAAACGTGGCCCTTCTGAAAGAGATACTCAAATTTGACCTGGCCACCAGCAGGGGCAACGAGAGAAGGAAGGGCAGCACAATGTTTGACCTTTCTAACCAACTGACATTTGGCGACAGCTCACTTCCTTGGATCTGCTTCGTCGAACGGTAAAAGTGATTTATTTATATATGCGCTATATTTGAGAAGCGCAGTATAGTTTGATTTTACTCATAGGTGGTCGATGCAAAAAAAAGGTATTGGTAAAATCGACTAAATCGATTAACTGTTGGATATCACAGTCCATTTATGCTACTGTATTTAAAGATATGTACGAACATAGGATGTATCCGTTTGTGTGTATATATTATATATATTAAATTGAACATTATGTGTAGATTATTTGTGATGTGTAGATTATCATTTGTGATACATTTCTTATAATCGATAGAACATTTTGATTAACTGTCTGTGTACAAAAATAGCAGATCTGATTCCTACTGTCAACCTGTCTTGTACAGTCGCTGTCATTGAGTCTGCAGTTCTCGTTATTAACTATCAACTCAACGGTCAGAGATGTGCCGGCGTCTCGGCGATGGATTGCCACGAAATGCTCTTGGCATGGCCCCAACCCCCCTCACCTTTGCCCTGATAATGGGCCCACCACCCCCTGTTCCGTTCCCCATCCCCCTCCCCCTGCCATCAGCCCCATTGGGCCCCTGCCCCCTGCCAACGCCTGGCCACGCTGGCGCCAGGTGAACCATCTCTGGGTGTCTTCTAAATACCAGGATGGCGAGATGGATTTTCAATACTACCCTTAATTAAAGTTCTCCTCCGCCATAGAAGTCCAGCGTTCAAAAGTGTGTGTGTGTGCACCTGCTGAGTTCTTTGGCAGCTGTCCTGGTTAACCCTTCTACACCAGATGTTGTTTATTGTTCACTGATTTTTTCTTTTAATGGCGGAGATGAGGAAGGTGTTTGACGCAATAAATTTTTTAAAAAAATAGCAGATCTACAAGCTGACTTGGTGCCACGCTATGAGCTTGTATATCTGCTATTTTTTTTAGGTGCTCCCAAAAGCCTGAGTAGATGATAAAATGACCAAAAGTTTTTTGAAAGTGAGATATCCCTTTAAGTCGTTATTTCCTTCATTATTCAACAGTGCTGAAAATTGTGGCCGACGCTGACGGGCCCACCGGAGGTGATTTTGTGTTTTTTTACCTCTCCCTATTTGGAGGATTCATTGAGGAGCAACCAGTGCTCCAGGAAATCAATGGAAGAACATGGTTGCTTCACTTCAGGACCCCTGAGGTATTGCATCACAACAACACTGTAACACTGCTATTCAAAAGGACCATATCATTAAAGTTAATTTGTTATTTATTTTGTTTTCTAGAGAGCAGAGGTGGTGCTTGAGCAGTTGAATGAGCAATCCCAACATGCCCAACAAGTCATTCTCCCAATGGGGAAGAAGCATCAGCTGATGCTCAGTCCCGCCACCAAAGAAGGTGAGAAGTGCCGCGCTATGAGCTTGTAGATCTGCTATTTTGCATTGGCACTGCTACGCCTGACACAGATTGTTTAACAATTATGTAAAACCAGACTTAAATTTCCACTCAAAGTGGATTTTTGCAGACTGCCTGAACACTGCCACACGACAGTGGAACAAGTATAGTGACGAAGACTTAAGTACGCAGAAGAACCAACACGTGGACGTGGAGCGGTTTCACACGGTACAAGAGCCTTCAAGATGGTCCAAATTCCACTGAACTGTGGATGTGGCCAGCTGCAAGTTTCACAACACGCAATTAACAACATCGTATCACCAAGGGGATGGAGGAATTGGCAGCATGGTCAGAATCTGCTAGATTATTGGTTGAATGAGGTTAATTTTACAGCAGTCCTGGATTTTATGCCCAACATCAATGGATACTACCAACGCAGTCTCTAAATAGGGTGGATCCATGCGATGTCCTCGAATGAGCATTTCGTCTTGTATGACAACATTCAAAGTTTAAGGTATAACTTTGTCCATGATCCCACACGCAATAACCCCCTCCTTGACTGTGAGACTGAGCAGCATATACCCTAGGTCGTCAAACCGGTAACTCTTACTGGTCAGGAGATGCGTCATGGATGGAGACACCCAGACTTTGCTTTTTCGGACCAATCAAGAGGCTTTGTTCCCTGGAATCTGGATATTAATTATACGCCACCTGTGGGTGGGGCCGCATTGATTGTTAATGCAGGGTTGAACTACATACACCGTGCACATGCCTTCTCCACCTGGCTGGTTGCCAGAGAAACCACTACCCAGGTAATTACTCCGCTGTGGAGAGTAGACTGGGAGGATACCATCAAGCTCCTGATTAAGGTGCACCAGGTGGTTGATATTACCAATCCAGCTAGGACCTTCTCCAATGGCACTATTCCTACGCCTGCCGCCCCAGTGATCAACCCCCCGGACTGGTGGACAAATCCAAATTTCCCCCTTCTACCAAATGCCCACAATCCACCACTATATTGCAACAGATACTCCCAAATATGGCATCATCAGAAAAACCGTACGGGGCGTACACTCTTGCCTCAAGCTCAACTCCATAAATAAAATATGAGAAAAATGCTGAACTTTTTTTTTTTCTTTTAAGTATAGTGACGAAGAGGTGTCTGCTGTCGACGAGGAGTCCTCCATCCTAGTCTTCAGACTGTTATATTCTGTTCTACAGCAACCAGCCTGAGCTGGTCAAAAGGTTGGTCCACAAACTAACCACTTGAACCCCATATGGTTGACTGACCGGAGTCCCTCTGGGCTCTATACTAGTGTATTTTCAGTTTTCTCTTTGAGGATCTAGCTTCCATCTAGAAGCTAGCACATCCTCCCTACCTACCTACTAAAGAAACCCAATACGTAAATTGAATACCAGAGTGGGTAATTGATGATAGGCATCCATAATATTGTCTCGTATGGATTTTATAATTCTCTTCATTTCTATTTTTTTCCACTATATAGTAGCATGTTTTGCTTTGTCGTAGTTTCTTTATCAAACGTTTTTATATGTTTATATTGTCTTGTTTGTTTTTAATATTAAAAAATTAATTTATACGTTGTGTAAAATGGTGAAGTTCTCCCATAAGCCCCCTAGAGTTTCTTATCTCACCGGCACAACAACTAAATGTCAACTTTGCCATGGAAAGAACCAACATGTCATCCATATATGTATTTATAAACTGTGCAAATCAAATAAATGTTAAATGGATGTAACCCTTTCACCCAAATAGTTTCACTTGCTTCATTTAACACTATACATGGGGTTGCTATCTGCTGGTCAAATTAAGGTATTGTGGGGTTGCCATCTGCTGGTCAAATTGAGGTATTGCGGTCAAATTAGGCATCAGGGATCCTTTGAGATGTGAAGCATATTCTGCATTACTTTAGCTGCAGTGGTTGCCGTCATTGCAGCAGTGGTTGCTAGCTCGGCAAGTCTTTTGAGACAGTCACACATCTTTACATATCTTGTGGATTCTTATTATGTTTTATGAAAATAATAATGCGTGTTTATGTCCTGCTTTATGTTCTGTGATATGGACAATGATCATTGAATTCCATAGAGAATGACAGAATTTACCAGAATTTGACAGATGTCAAATTTGTTTCTAATTATAGTGTCCAAAAGATAATGAATGTTTGTTTTTGACAGTGGTCAGACAATTCAATTTATTTAAGTTGAAGTTCTGTTACTGAACCCAACAGAGGTCAGACAGTTTATTTCTGTTGAGCATGGCGAGCCTTTGTGATGCGTTACTTCCATTAATAAATGTTATATTTGAAGACAGTGAGTGGGAGTTTTTTCTTCTACAAGAATCAGAAGATTATTAATTAGTTCGCCGTCATTTTGTCCCTTTTTCTTATACAAATGCAGCTTTGGTCAATAGGAAGAAAATCGTTTTCCTTTTAAATTACCCTATTCATATAATTTATAGAGATTTCACGATTTAAAAGAATACAGAACATTGTCATTTTATACAGGCTACTAGTGTAAAGAAATGATTACCCGTTGTACTCTATATCACTACAGTAGCGGTATGGACAACTGTGACTGGCGGTTGTTTTCGTTCTGCAGTGCAGGCCACATTGGGGTAATTGTGTGTATACCTTTTGCTTACGTACTCTGTTGTGCTTTGGGCAGGATACTGTGATGACACTGTAACCTTGTGTGTTTTTTTTCTGCATAGTGCAGTCCAATTGTACAGGTGTATACTATTATATACTGTTTTTCTGGTGATTCTGTAATGTTATTTCTTCCCTTTGTATTACTGTATCCGATTATACTTTTCTTACTCTGTCTGTAATTATCTCTTGACGTATGGTTTTCTGCAGCGGGATCAATAAAGGTCTATCTATCTATCTAGTGGGATTAGAATCAGTGCAATTACAAACCAGATATTGTTATATACTGTGTGGGGAGAGAACGCATTGTTGAGTTGAGGTGCAACAATTAATCGATTACTAAATTAGTTGCCACCTAATTTAGTAACTGGCAACTAATCGCTGGTGTTTTTCGCAACTAATGATGGGTGTATTTCCACGTAAAAATTGTTTTTCCCAGAGTTAAATGTAGCCAAGCTAAGGAGGAATGAGCCAATTCTCTTCCCTTACAATCTGCCGATAATTGCACATGCACAATAGCGACTGTAAAGCAAAATATAGCTTATACTGTAACAATGGCGGCGCCCTATGCAGAATCAGCTGGCATCTAAAAACAACTTAAGTCTGAGGGCATTTTAACCTCAACAGCTAAAGAAAAGATTACCTGCAGTACCCCGATTTGTCAGTGTACTGTCCAATCAACAGGCATAAAAGCCCAAAAATAAATAAAAAATAAAAAAATTGCTAAATAAGAGCCACAATCCGATCTATCGCTTCCATAATTGGCCGATAAAATAATTGTTAATTGCAGCCCTATTGTTGAGTTCATGGTGATGTCCTCCTGATTAACCATAGGCTACTGTACGTAAACTCTTACTGGAGTTGCCAGGGTGACAGCTGTTGGAGACAAGGAGATACGATAGGTTTCTGCTACGCTGCACGTCTGAGATCCACAGAACTTTATAGATGCTTCCTGGGCGTCTCCCTGGGTAGGTCGTCTGTGGAGTTGAAGCCGACTGATGGTTTAGGAGGTTTCTTTATTGATATAAACACACCATGGAAACAAAAGCATAACATATACAGTAGGTCATCAATCACAAAACAATAACATCAATAGACCAAATATAACAGTTACAAAGGGCAAATATGATGCCCACATGACAGGTACAAAATGATGCCCACATGACAGGAACAAAGGGCAAATATGATGCCCACTAAAGTGTGATCACATTTGTGTACGTAATTATTTTAGCTTTGAGAGTAGTTTTATATTCCCTTTACAGGCATGCAAACAGCCCCGAGGTGAAAAAGGTGACAACATGTTGTTTTCTTTCGGGTCAGGTGTCACACAATTGCCCTATTTGGGTTCAAAAAGGTGACTGTAGCTGAAAAGTGACACTTTTGCATGTCTGCTTTAAACAAACCATAACCGTTTTATTTCTATTCTTGGTTCCACATAAAAGTGTAACAGTTTGGTCACTAGGTGGCAGTGTGAGACTTTTGACTCACCTTCTGGGACTGTAGTGCATGAGCCTCTCCTTTCTTCCCATAAAGGAGACTCGGTGAAAGACAGCTTTAGTCTCAGTTTATTCAATGTTTTAACCCGTTTTCCAGGTAACTATATAGCTGCCATCGGGTGCCATAGCCTGATGCCTGTAACACAAACAAACATTAATGTCAAAACACGCAGATACAGTACCATGTCGTCTTATACAAAGAGCACCATAAAATTGTTGTGCATTTTTCCAGAAACTCAGACATTCAGTTACATTACCAATACAATTCTTAGAAAGCGCATAACACGACATTGACCAAATACTTGTACCAGTGTACCTCTATCAACACGAAGAGCAACAGTTGTTTTTCTGGTAATTAAATACACTCACTAAAACACTCAAAGTAAAGATAAATGAATGCTCTTTCCTTACTTTATTGTCTAAATGCTTAGGGTTGAACATTTAAGTATTTTTCCACCAAAACAACCAAATCGTCTTCCCTAAATAAGCAGTGTAGTTATCGCCAGAGGTGATGCGCCTAACATGTTCTTTTAAGACTGGATCAAACTTGGCAACAAGTTCAACCCCTTTCAGAAAACCCTGCCTGTTGAGGGTGTCCACTGATCCTCTTAAAGCAAGGTTCCTCTCTGCTAAGAATGATAGTGGTCAAACGAGTGAGCACCTCTCTCCATGAATTCTGCTCTGCTTGCAAGAGAGCCTCTGTCCGGTCAATTGTTTTTCCTGTTTTAAGTCGACGTTCTAAGTCCTTCCATGCAAGAAAATGTTTGACATGATCGGGGCTTGTTTCATGCAACTTCAATATTCTGTCCCTCTGTGCTCAGCTTCAAGGACTTGAGTAAGAATAGCTTGCAGCAAAAGCAGTACTCTGCATCAGTCTGCTTTGAGTATGTCAACCACTCACGTCAAATTTTCTCCCTATTTGTAAGGGTTCTAAACAGGCAATGCTAGGGAAAGCTTCCATTTAGATCGGACTTGGGGAATTCAAAGTCCTCCCTACCTGCGCAGGACCCCTGGAAGCCAAGTCCATCCTTATCGTGTCTGAGCAGGGTCAATTGGTGGGGGTGGAGTAGAATTCCCAGAACCAGAAGATGTCAGCATTTTCCATTGGAGCTGTAGGGTAAATTTGTTGTGTGTACCCACATAAATTTTCCAGCAAAGATGAACACATCGTGGCAACAAACAGGAAACTTTCCAAATGTACTTCCTTAATTGTGAAATCTATCATTTTAATTGTAGATTATAATTTTAAAGGATTATCTGAATCATCGTACCTAAATCATATGGTCAATTTGTAAAACAAATGCATGTATTTACCGCATGGCAACATATAGTCAACTTACCAGCAACATTATCCATTATGGTGGAATCTGCACCAAAACCAGGAGTTGAAGTACTGCTGTCATGTCCAGCTGCCATGGCACTTGAGGGTATTGGATCCAGGTCAGAGTGGTGTGATGATGTGCCTGCCTGGCATGAAAAAGTACTATATCAATCATATCTAAATTATTCATCTTATAAACAAAAATATTATTCTTCCAATGGCAACATAGACAATTAGACAGTTAACTTACCTGCATCATCATCCTCTACATCCAGACCAGGAGTTGCAGTGGATAATATAGCCACTGTGGATTCATCTCTGCTGTGTGGGACAACACAGATATATCCATAAATAGAGCATAGAACATGCAGAGTAGATAAGATAAATCATACAAGTAAACAAGTACAAGAAGACAACTATGAATTGTGATCAGGTTTTACATATTTTATATTGGTTGGAGCACAAGTTAGTTACCAGTATACAGGTTGCACACGCAACTATTCAAAGAGAAGGCTGTGGGAAGGAAGTTTTACCAGTGCTTTCATCATGTCTGGTTTGTTCACCAGTGCCACCACCCAAAAACTTCAGGATTGCTCCTTCTGTTATTGTGAGCAGAGAATCATGCATTATTGAAACTGGAGGATACAACAACCATACCGAATGGTTGTTTCATTACCAATCCACACTGCATGCAAAATGTCCATCTTCTATCAAACAAATGTGTCCCAAAGAACATGTACAGTAAGGGTTATTATTATCATCATCATTATTATTGCCTTGGTTTAGATAGTTGTCCAGAAACACATATACACAATGAAGTTTGTTTTATCTGTGAGACACATGTTCAGCCAGGTGCTGCCTAGCACCCACACCTCACCTGACATCTACATAAACGTTCAGAATTCAAATATAAAGTACTTACCCCATGGCCATGGATGTTAGAATTCTGTTCGGGCCCGCATTTATACCCGTATCTTCCGTATTGTTCAATAATAAGCATTTTAATCCGATCGGTGGCCATTTTCTCATAGCTATAACGTATCAGAGTGCAGTACACCTCCCAACCAATATGGTCGCGTAGTTGAAAGCATATGGAGGAAATACGGAGAAAATGGCCACCGATCGGATTAAAATGCTTTTTATTGAACAATACGGAAGATGCGGGTACTTCTGAGGGCCCGAACAGAATTTTAACATCCGTGGCCATGGGGTCAGCACTTTATATTTGAAATATTAACGTTTATGTAGATATACGGGCCGTAAAGGGAGAAAGTGCAAACACCCGGTTGAAGTTTATCCACGACGGTCGTGACAGACGAGCGTTATTATGTGAACCATGGCTAGGTTAACCTTAACCATAGCTGTTAATAAGTGTTTACTCGCTAGATGCCCATCATCATAGAAATACACAGTGAACATTACCTTGTGCAGCTGTGCTCGTCTCTTGACTTCCTCAAACTTCTTTTCAGTAAATTCGTTGGCGTGTTTCATGCTCAAGCTGTGTCTCATCACTCACAGGTCACACCGTGGCGCAAACAGAGTAGAGACCACTTGTTAATGATGAGCAGGCATGGAGCCATATGATGATTAAGCCCATCAGCATTCAGCAACCCAACTGAAACAACACATTATAAACGTTAAAACCAGATTCCAGTGGTGGAAGAACTAAGAAGTACTCGCATGTTTTACTTGAGTAAAAGTATCAATACCACAATGTAGAAATACTGTTACAGTCAAAGTAAAAGTTTGGGATTCAGAATTTACTTGAGTAGAAGTACAAAAGTATTGGCATCAAAATACTTAAAGTAAAAGTACTCGTTGCGCAGAATGTCCCATTTCACCAGTTTTCAAATGTATTAAAACAATCTTTTGAAAATAGCAGATCTAAATTCACAATGCTCATTGTGAGCTTGCAGATCGTCTGTTTTCAAGTGGCCGAAATGTACAGTATATTGGGTTGAAGTGGTTGATGTGTGTTGTTTTGTCAAATTAATCCAAATTTACAAAGTGACTAACTTAGTTTTCAAATAATAGTGCAGTTAAAGTACAATATTGCCTCTGAGATGTAGAGGAGTAAAAGTATTGACATTTGGAAATGGTCCAGTAAAGTAAATTTGTACTTATAAGTACAGTACTTGAGTGCATGTACACTTTACACCACTGAAAACCAGATTCCACCTTTTACATCGATCAAATAAACAACTCACATTACTTCCTCAGTCTGTCTGTGTTTTGACGATCGAAGTGTTAGTTCTTGTTCCATAAGCGTCCAACTCAGTCAATTAAAAATGAAACCTTTAACCGTCTTGACTGGACCCATTCACACAAACACTCAACGTTGCGTTGGTTTTTAGCAAAAGTTTGTTTCTGATGTCAACTAAGTTAAGTAACACAGCTTCAGAGCTTCATTTGACTCCAGATCCTCCAAGCTGGTGCCCGTTGACGTTCATTTTTTCCCCTCGAGTGAGGTGGAAAGACTGGTGATGCGAGGTTATGTTCAATCAGTGGTGGAAAGTAAGTAACTAGTAGATTTCCTCAAGTAGCCTACTGCACTTACAATTTGGAGGTATTTTTACTTTACTGGAATATTTCCAATTCTCTGTAGGCTACTTTTACTTCTACTCCACTACATCTCAGAGGTAGGCTACATATTGTACTTTTACTCCACTACAATTATTTGACAACTTTATAGTCACTAGTTACTTTGTAGATTTTGATAGAGCATACAGATAAACATACAGTAACCACTTCAGCCTTATAGCCTACATTTCGGCCATTCGAAAGTAGAAGATCAACAAGCTCACAGACAGTGAGCTTGTTGATCTGCTATTTTCAAAAGATGTTTTTTGAAAACTTGCGAAATAGGACATTCTGCACAATGCGTACTTTTGGTACTTTAAGTACATTTTGATACCAATACTTTTGTACTTTTACTCAAGTACATTTTGAATTCTAGACTTTTACTTTTAACAGAGTATTTCTACATCGCTGTATTGATACTTTAACTTAAAGAAATGTCAGTACTTTTTCTTTTTTGCATCTTTATATCTCAGTTCAAGTTGTTGACAACTTGTATTGAACTGTCTACAATTATAGCCTACATCAATGCTGTAGTTGTATTATTTTCCAGGTTCCATGTTTGGTTTAACTCTAAAGAGATTTTTCAAAGGGTCTCCATGTGAAGTAATATACCTCCAAGTTTGAGGTTTTCTCTAAAAGTTGATCAAAGTTGCTTTTAGGTGGGGCATATTTCCCCTATTTGCCTGATGTAAAGGGGAACCAAGCAGCTGAGACCACCCACCACTGAAGGCACCACTTCTCTCCACATTCATATGACTGTGAAGAGGACTTCTACTTGTTCATACTTTATAGTACTTTACAGCTATACCTCTGTTTTATTTTCATCATGTACAGGTTTCAGGTTGGATGCTGTGGATACATACTCGCCTTGGCCAGTCTCTCAGGTAAGTTTTATCGGGGTCATCCCTATGTTCCCCGGGTTCTATGTTCCCCCACTAAGGTTAGGGTTAGGGTTAGGTTTAGGTTAGGTCCTATATGTTCCCCGCTCTCCTTAGGAAAGCGGGGAACATAGGACCCGGGGAACATAGGTACGGTCCCGTTTTATCTCACTATATTAAAAAAATAGTCATTTCTGGGGTGAACTACTCCTTTAAGTGCATTATATTAGTATCAAAATAATATATTATTTAATTATTAATATTTTCAATAATCAATTATCATAGTGCTCCTGCTTACTTTGTCAAATTTTTACAGAAGTCTTTTGACCACATAGTTAACTAAATGCAACTGTTTTGCATATACTTCAGTCACAACACCAACACTTCCTGGCCACCTGTCAATAAATGAGGAAGTCTCATTTTGCACAAAAATGAGTGCAAAATAAGATACTATGAATGACTATAGGGTCATTCATTAGTAAATAATTTCTATTATAAATTACATTTATACTGTATATATATTTATGTCTGCATGTATGTTTGTTTGTATTACATTGTGTTTCATGATTATGTTTTAAACTCTGTTTAGTGATATATTACTTGATTAAAACCATTGTAGCCAGAAGTTTCCTCTTGTCATTATAATTTCTTATGATTACACATTATGAATGACACATTCTCCCCTAAATGGGGATTATCCATTCATCATTCTTTCTCTGTCAATATCAAAGTCAAAGTGGACTGTGACTATAAATATGTGATAGTCAGACATAACTTTTTAGTAAAACAAATATATCAGGCAACTCTGCTTTATTACATAACACAATAGTTGATAGAGAGAGTTGTGACATGTGATTAGCTCTAAAAGCTGAGCCACGAGGGCACCCTCAGTTACTGTACCTCCTACTGTCCCAGCAGTGGCCCTGAACCCAGATCTGCAGGTCAGCCAGAAGCCGCGCTTCTATGGGGTGAAAACTAGCCGAAACGTGGTCATCCATTGCTTGTGCATGGAGCACAGCATCCCAGTCCAGTGGTACAAAGCCTCTCGTTACAACATGGCACCCGCAGAGAGAGGGCAAGTGTTGACCGGACAGTGGGTCAACATAATGGGAAAGACCCCCAACAGGGCCGCCTCCATCACCCTGCAAAATGTGGACATAAAGGACAGTGGGGTGTATTTCTGTAAAATGAACAACACATGGGGACCAGGAACTGAGCTACAAGTTTTCAGTGAGTAGCCTGGGAGAAAGGGCTCAGCAATGTCATTGTATGGAGTGTGCGATATCTGTTACTCAACAAAGATTTGTGTTGGGTTGTTGGTGAATTATCAATATATTTCACACATACACCTCTTTCTCTCTCTCACTGGCATACTCATAGGACCCATTAACATTGACAATGCAGTCTACAGGAGTAAGATGAAAGATGGTCTTATCTTCATTCAGGGTCTGATGTTGGCCATGTGTATTGCTGCTGCACTGATCCGCAACCATCTGTTGGTGAGTAGAGTGCAGGACACATTAGAGAAGAGTTGTCCAATGTCCATTTATCAAAATGACGTGCATGTAAATCCACTGGCTATGGCCTGGGTGGTTGAATTTAAACAGATTAAAAACGTGCAGCTACAGTTCCTTACATACTTTATTATATAGCTTTTATGTCTTTTTCTCTATACAGGTGAAAAAACAGGAAGCCATTTATGAGGAGCCTGAAATCGATCACATCTATGAGGTTTGTAAGAGTTGGCAGATTTTGCCATTATAATGTTATTTTATAGATCATGACATTTAATGTAAATGTTTACTTATCTATTAAAATATGAACTTGACACTTATGCTAAGTTACAAACAGTCTTACAAACAGGAAACATGGTTTGTTCTCACAGCTGTGTTCACGCACGCACGCACACACGCACGCACGCACACACTCCAGTGAGCACATCTATAGTGTTTGTTTGTCTGGTGTTGCCTCATCTAATCCTGTTGCATTTGAATGATGGAAATGATTGCTTCACTAAACAATACATTTGTCTATGGACAAACAGAAAATGTAACCAGAATTTGTTTAATGTTGTACATGTTTAATGTTATTTATAAAAGTCATTATTTGGTAGTGGCTGCTTAAGACAACGGGCAGGGCCTCCTTGTGACCACAGACTGAAACAGGGTTCAAATGTGTCCTCTCCTTTCCTGTGTCTTTCTGGGAGCAGGGCCTGGCGATAGAGACATGCGGAGGAGATATTTACCAGGACATCTCTGTGTACGCTGAGCCTGAGGGAGCTGAGGCCCCATGGGAAAGGGACTGAGATCACTTCTCAAGAGGGCCATACACAGACCACCTGGCTTACTGAGTGCCCTGCTCAGTGCTCACTGATCCTGCACACACAGCACAATCTCAGTGTGAATTTAACTCTGAGAATGTAAGAATTGGCCCATTTGGGTCTAGGCTCAAACCTGAAGATGGGGAATTAGCTTCACCAAGCTGCCAAAATTACAGAGACATGCAGCGTTTTGGAAAATGGAACATTTACCATTGTAACATGATTTACAAATGGTATTACAAATTGAATCCTCACTATAAAGCAAGAATTGCAAATTGGGTTAAATTGACTTCTAATATAAACATTACTTCTGGTGTTAAAAGTGTTAAAACAGTGACATCATTTACACACTTAGCATATTTTGGAAAGAAACTGATAGCAGTACGAAATACAGTATATTTATTAATCAATACTTATTTCTAACATTGCATATAACAGAGTGTATGGTGTTTGTCTTGACATGTACACTTTTGTGTGGTCAGCTAGAGTGATCAGAGAAGCACAGTGGTGAATTCAAGGCCATTTCTATCGTGTTCCTGTATTTGATAGTGGAGCAAGGGACAATAATTCAATCCACAGACAGACAGGAATTGTCAGTTGAAGCCTGAAAAACAGACAGGGACCAGGGAGTTGACAGTTGCAGTTTGATAGCGTAAAAATACATATCTTTGCATTAATTCAGATTGGAATGTCAGATTGAGAAGTACGCAATTCATATATGAATGGAATACATTGATGTCATTATCTTCCTGACGTGATAACGGATATTGGAGTCTAGGTGTCTGTCTAGACAGCAGTATGTCCTTGACTTATTATGAATCTCACTCGTGAATCAGGCACACAGACATGTTGCTTTGTGTGTGCGGTTGCTTTGCTCCATGGACCTGCATTGGATTTAACCTGTATCACTTAAACTGCAATAAAACCTTGGATATATTGATCTCCGTATTTATTTCAAGTTTTTACATAATATCAGTGTTATGTGCATCGCCCACAGACAGAGAACTCCTGATACTTGATCATACTGTGAATAACATTATGTAACATTATGTAATAATATAACTATGCCATCCAATTCTGCCATGACAAATAGTTGCATTAATTCCGCCACTCTGAGCTCTGTTACTCAAACAATGATAGGGATGCTGGGTTTCAATCCCTGGCCGAGTCTTGCCAAAGAAGACTATAAAAATGGTACCCAATGCCTCCCTGCTTGGCACTCAACATCAAGGGTCGGTTGTTGGATTGTCCCTGTGACATAGAAGCATCATGTCCATGTACTTGTAGGCTACATAAAGCTGCACTATGGAAACAGGAGATATGCTCCTGACCTATGGGCCACATCGCTCTGGAACCGTTGGTTCCCAAGGCTACTTACTTAGTTACTCAAACAATGCCACTATCATAAGCTGACAGCTTTACTCTGCAATATTACAGCCCATCTTAAACACAACACACATGCTTACACCTATAGAGATTCTAATCAACATAATCCTGCCATCACATACCCAGTCATTTTACCCAAACAATGTTTTACTATATGCAAGTGCATGCATACAACATAATACATGCCTTTTAGGTTGACAGAATGCCGCCAACATTCTGCCTCTTATTACACAACCCTGTGTAGGCCACCCGGCCTGGCGAGCCATGTACTCCACTCTCGCATTATAGAAAAACAATAAATAAAGATTTGATATAAAAAGGAATTGTAACAGTCACTGCCTTTTCATCTCGTTTTATTTGCTGTAACAGGTTAAAATGAATTACATATATATAAACATACAAAATGTATTTTGTGGCATCTGTATATTGAAATGCAACAAATAAATAAGATAGCAAGTACTACAAGAAATTATTTAGCAAATATATCTACCTTACTTTGGTAAATCCAACACTATTCAACAAATACATTATAAATGGACGAATAAATAAATGAATATAAAAATAAATAAATTAAATAATATATAAAATAGAAATGCAAAGGTTGAGTGTCAAACAATGTGAGTTTTCAGTTTGCATTGAATGTGGCCAGCACGTCAAGTCTCAGCAGGTGATTTCTGATCTGCGTCCTGATCATCTCCCAGGCCTCAGCGCTGTGACCCTGCACACAGGAAATGGTGTTGAGCAGCTGTTCACAAACCTTTTTATGTAAAAGACCCCCAAATGAATATGTATTTGGCTGTGGACCCCAAAACGTTTGTGCAGGGTCCCCATAGAAGATTTGAATTGTTAAAATGTTTCAAAGATATTCAAAAACTTTCACATTTTTTCAAGGCTTTTTGAAAATAGCAGATCTACAGCTTGAGCTATGAGCTTGTAGATTTGAAATAGCTCATTTATATAGGGTTAACGTTATTAACCTATTTAGACCTGTTACACCTATACGTTGTTATACCTTTCGAGCCGGGAACACCTTTTTCTTCTTTTTTTTTCTCAGAAAACTGAGGTCAGGATTTAGAAGGTGTTTTTAGTATCGGCCTCAGGTCTAAATGGGTTTATGTTACAGTATATGAACTCATTTTGCTGGGGGCTCCTTGGAACCCTCTCAAAGACCCCTGGGGGTCCCCGGGGGTCTTATCCGGTTATTGCACTTCATCATAAAATGAATGAAGAAAACAGCTGATCTAGAAGCTCACAACGCATTGCATTTCAAAGAGTTGTGAGCTTGCATATCTGCTATTTCCGCCATTTTTTTAATCTTTTGAAAATGCTCATCTAGAATAATACCCAAAATAGAGGCCAGGTTGAATGTGGTTAATAAACAAAATGTCAAGGCCTATATTTATAACCCTCAATCAAAAGAACCCAAATAGAGGTTATACTTAGATTATTCTCACCATCTGTTCCAGCCTCTTGAAGTACAAGTGCAGCTTCCTGCTCTTTTTCTTCCGATTCACCATCTAAAACAGAATAAGACCATAATTGGTTATCTCACTAATCCAACGCTTAATTAGTTCTCCATTCAAATAATACACTTAAGGACTGCGTTATTGGCACTGGAATGCTGTAGTCTGAAGCCAGAGGGCGTATATATATATATATAACAATTGTGGTATAATAATATAATATCTCTTCAAGATTTCAAAAAAAAAATACCTAGAATGCATTCAAAGACGAGGTAGATCGGCTATTTAAGAACATTTTTTAAATGATAAAACAGGATTTAAGTTTAACAACAATGCTTACACAGGAGTGTAGGCCCTCGCCCTGCTGGACTAAGACATTAACAAAGTCCTCCACCCTGCTGTCGTTCCACGACACAAATAGCTCAGCCATCTCCTCTATAGTCTGCACAATGAAGGCAAGTTTGTCCTCGGGCTGTGAACAGAAAGAAACTGTTGACAAACCACTACAGTAGAGGTATATTATTACCGAGAACATAATACCAAAATGTTCTTGTCTTCAAGTTAACACTTATCTGTTCTATAGCAGGTAACAATGCAGTGACAAACGAATAGTGTTAATAGTGCTAAAAGTGTAACATAACACTATTACTTTGTAGATTTGATTGATTAAATGATTAACATAGCCTATGTTAACACCTCAATAATTAGGCTACTACTGCATTTCATTTATCTACTTATGTATGAGGAGTAATGGTTAGTTATTCATAGGTGATAGCACTATTAACTATTATAAATACAGATCTAATGAATATTGATCACAGACAGAGAAATAATCACTGTGTCCTTTATAACAACTACTAATGAACTACTGACTAGCCTACTGCAGCATACTGTAGGTCTTCAATAGCAACAGGCTATTCTGTCATTTAGGCAGCTCAAGAACAGTAACAATCAGACATATAATCAATAATTAATATCCATACATTTTTTATTATTAAGTCTGATCGGAGGTGGTTACTACACCTCCTGGAGGTGTTGTAGCCTACTATTAATTTGTCCCTGCATAACTGCTATACCATTATAAAGTGTTATCAACCTGGCATTCAAGGTTTACTGAGGCCAGTCTCAGAATGAAAAGGATAGAGATATATTTACCCCACGTTTCCCATGTTAAAGAAGTTAAGACATTTTATGTCTCAGAAACTTACCGATGCGTTTAATGCATGAGTGTACATGCCATGTGGGAAGGGAACTGCAGAATCCTCCTCTGTATAAGCTCCACCCTATAGTTTGACACAAACATTTAGCATATTTGACAACTAGTGTGAGATGTCAAAAGAACACAGTTTTCAGTCATTATCCTGTGAGCAGCTATAACCAAAGGCCACTTACCATCTCATCCAGCAAAAGCAATGTCTTTTCACTGTACTGTTTGAATTTATGATCCATCCATCCGCAACTTAGCGACAACCCATGGCTGCATACATTTAGACAGAAGCAAATAAAGAATAGCTTGGTGAACATTTTGAATGGTAAGTTTTTCCTTTTCAACAAACAAGAGGTTTTCGGAGACCAGTTTACCATTATTAGCCATGTCTCTCAGTTGCATTTATAGTTGAACAAATAGAATAAGGCTCACCTGTTTCACTTTCCAGACTTGACAGTGGTTGTAAACAGTTCAGAAAGCAGTCCACTGGTCTGATAGCTTGGAAAGTACAGTTGATAAATATTCTTAATTAGCCCTCTTACCAAATTAGTTTTCATAATTAATCTAAATGGAGAATTAACTTAGCTTCAAACCTTCTGTTCTAATGCATTGCTAATCACCTTATTTTCTAATCTACTTGACATGAATACATTTTGAGTGATAGCCTATCATGATAAGCACGGCAAAAATGGTTTTGAAATGTGCGACAAAGAATTTAAGTGAGCTTCACATTGAGACATTCCTAAGTTTGTAGCCTACTAGTTTGCTTTAGTTAAGATTAGCCTACTCAGAGCCATGGGCTGTGCTAATGATTGAACTTCAGATATGCGTATGTTGTAAAACAGGGGTCTATGTTTTTCAGGCCCTTTAATAGCTGAGAGAGATGAAGCAGGGACCGCTAATACATGAAATTGTGTTGCAGCTTAAACTGTCATAATATCATAGGTGACAAGTTGAGAGCACCATCAGTGTTGTGTAAATCAAGGGTTCCAAAACATTATAGGACACGACCCACGATTATATAGACCCCCCCAAAAAAAAACTGGGGACCCCCACCCTGACAAGCGCTTGGAATTGCAGCCATTACATTAAGTTTGGGCTGTTCCACAGAGAGTGAAAATAGATGAACTACTAGTAAACCCATTAAGCACAGATGATGAAACCGTGTGTGAATGTGGACTTCAGACACTTCAGGTGCAATGACGTAATTTCAAATCGAAGTGAAAACGAAATGTAGCTATACGAGCAGCAGGTATTGGCTACAGTGCGTGGGAAATAAATGACGACCAGACACTGAAATAGAAAAGGACATTGTTCTGCTTTCAACTGAGGACCACCGTTTAAATGTGGAGTTCAGAAAAGGTAAGAAAAAAGAAAGGCATCATACTCTCCATTCATTACAAATACAGACACAGGTACGCGTGTGTATAACAGATAACATTTTATTTCAAATTCTATAAAAACAAATAAGAACAAGGTATAAAACAATAATAATGTTGCTCATGATGCTCGTGGTTGTAGTTACTGATGAGTGACTGTTGAGTTCAACCGTCCTGCCTTGGTCAATTCTCGCTGCAAGGAAAGATAAATGATCATTCCAACAACTGATCACATACAGTACACTTCTTTAGACTAGGCATTCCTGCAAATTAAAACAGCCAAGATTTGAATACTGACACAAACAAGAAACATCCAACCTGTGAAACAACCAGAGAAAATTAGGGCCAATACTAGAAGGTACCTGTGAAGGATTTTATGGTAGACTACTATTATTTTTTTATTGACCTTTAAATCAGGGAAGCCAAGAATTCACCTTTAGTTAGCAGAAAGGTCTGGTCAATTAAAAAGCCTAGTGGACGGGAGGGTGTACAGTCAAAGACTTACCGCAAATTCTGAATAGCTTCCGGCAAATGAGCTTGGGCTGGTTCTATTGACGTGGGGACTGGGAGGGGTTCTATTGACGTGGGGATTGGGAGGGGTTCTATTGACGTTCTCATTGTTTTTGTCCAGTGCACGAGGAGGCTTCCCCAGTCCATGGGGTTTCTCGCCCTGGGAGGAACAAAGAGTTAATATTTGCTTTCAACCAAAACAGAGCTAGGTGTGGTGATATTTAGGGCCCAATCACCAATGTACCCATGATATTTAAACCTCCTTAAAAAAAAAAACGATTCAAACTTTTTCTAATCATGTTTCCATATAGGGGACCTCACCAATACCAATTAATGTTGGTACAGTACATTCTGTCTACTCAGTGTCTCAGAGGTGGACTTGCTTGGTACCTGCCAATGCGTTTTTTCATTTCCATTAGCAGTGAATAAGAAAAAGATAGATTTTCCAGAATACCCAGGTTAAAAAGTTGGCATTTGCCACCTTTCAGTTATAGCTGTGTAAATCTCACCCTACATGCATGCCATTACAGTTTTTACATTTGACCATAACTTTGGTGTTGCCCAATGACTGAAACTACAGTGATGTCATTGTAGTTTTTCTTGGGACTTTGCTCTCCTCATTGCAGGTCCACTGCTATGAACTACTCTCAACTCGGAGATTAATTAGACCTCAGAATTACTGTGGAAAGAAAAGAGCCTATAGTACACATGCTGATATAAGAATTATTGTGGAAAAGAGCCTTTAATTACACAGTTCAACAATGTGCCTCCATGTTTTACATGTGCATTTCTGGGAGGAAAATAAAATATCTAAATCATTGGCAAACCATTTCCATTTATATCCCAGAAAGATGCAGTTGAATTTTTAAATATCTTTCAAATAAAACCATGGCAGGAGATCAGTATGAACATACCTGGCTAGAAGACAGTGTAGTCTTATGGAGTGTCATCTTACAGCTAGCTCTACCAAAGCCTGAACTGTAGGTGGTGTTGGGTGTGGAGAGTGTTGGGGAGCTGATGGACTGTGGAATGATACAGTAGGTGGTGTACAGTCAAGTGCAGAATGATTTTATAATGAACTAGGGCTACAACAATTTTCTTAGGTTATTCTATTGATTAATCGAGAACTTTTGTATAAATATAATTTTATACATCAGCGAATATAAGAATGTAATTTTGAATTATCTAATAAATAGTTTAGTCTGATTAACTAATTAAGCCCAATTTCATACTTCATCGTACAAGCCCACAAATAGCGATCGAAAAGCTCAATGATTGCTACTGTATTTAAAGTAAAGATTTTTTTTTATAGATTAGATTTCAATTGCTTAGTTCGATTAACTGTTGCAACCCTATGATGAACCACAACAACCCTGCACAGCCTCTTACCTTTGCCATTTTGGCAGGTGTGGAGCTGGCCTTTAGCGAGGTGGGAGTGGCTATTAGTCGCTTCTTGGCTGGGGTCAGTCTTGTAGTGCCGAAGCGCATCTCCTCTTCCTTTTGCTTGATCTTCTTCTGTTGCTGTTAAAAAGGAAGACATTTTGAAAAACCGTTTAAAAATGAGATGACTTGATTTTTTAATCCAGTGTAGTTTACCCTCTCCATCTTTTCCAGCTCCTTCTCTGTCTGGAGGTTGTTCCACTGCGTTTCCATGTACTCTATAAACTGCTGCCCGTTGACTAAGAATTTCCTGTCGTGCTCCTGTTGCCATGCCTCAACCTGAGCCTTGAGGGTCTTCTCTAGCTGGAGATGAAACGGGACATTGTTGACACCAAACCGGGTGCATTTTTTAACACCACCACCAATGCATAATGTACAAAAAGTACTGACCACGTTTAGTCTTTGTGTCTTTAAAATTAACTACTTAAACCCTATATACCTCGTTTTAAGACAAAATGGCCAATCTACAAGCTCGCATGAGCTTATAGATCTGCCGTTTTTAAAATGCAAATAAATGATGTCAGCTATGATGACATGCTCCAAATAGAGATGCCAGGGTTAAGGTGGTTAAACAAGCTTGCAGTTGATGACCATATGCACTGGCCTGTTGAACCAAGATCATACAGTACGTGCTTTAAAGAGCACCACCTACTGGCCAGCGTCAACTAACGCACCAACCATACAGTAGCTTCCCAAACCTTCAGTTTGTTGTGGGAGATGCAAGGAGAGTTTTTTTAATGGCTTGTCGTCTAGGCATATCTGACACATGCCTAGTGACAATTACAAAATCAAAACAAGCGGGCTTCTTTGAGCTTCATTTGAATACCAACTGTTCTGGGTTTCGGTGAGCATTTTGTCATCAGGCAAGCGTGCAGACAAATTCATCTTCCCTGTGCCAATAGAAAACATTCAAAGATACTCTGCTCACCTTGGACAGCCCTTTCTGTACATCTGACCTGTGCTTCTGTTCTTTAAGAAGGTTCCCTCCTCGATTGTTTAATCTGGAGGGATCATTGGCCTTTTTCTGAGGTGGAAGAATGTGCATACAAGGAGTTGTTACTAAACTCAAATTCAACAGTGTGATCTTAATTATCTGGAAAAAAGAAATCCTTATTGAATGTTACCAGACGAAGGTTTTGAATTTAAAATTGGTCATATTGCATAGGCCATGGTTTTTCCCAAATCAAATATTAATTTGAAAATAAAGTTATACCTTTTTCATGTTGGCTCTTAATCAATAAGAGTGGGTGACATGATTTTGCCCAATTGTCTCCAAGAAAAACAAATATAAAGATGTTGTATAGTCAACACAATGTCTCCGCAGATCTTTACAGCTACGATGAAGACATACAGAGTACTCACTTCAAGCTCCACAAACAGTTGCCAGTTTTCTTGCCACCGTGTGACTCCCTCAAACAGCCCTCTGTGGTCCTCATAGCACTTCTTGAGAATCGCCACCTCCTGTTCGTGCAGGCTGAGAAGCTCCTCTGTGAAGTGGTCTTGAGAAAGATGCATTGTCATTGCTTTTAGACAATTCTGAAAAACGCTGAATTGTGGGTATTCCAAGCATGCTCCTTTGTTCAACAATTTTATTAACCACATGAACCCTAGCGTCCCGATTCTGGGATGAACATTTGGCGAAAACAGCAGATCTACAAGTTCAGTTGCAACCCATTGTGAGCTTATAGATCTGCCATTTTCAACTAATATTTTCTGAAGAGCACCTACAATTTAGGCATTTAGCAGATGCTCTTTATCCAGAGAGACTTGCGGTAAGCAAGGTAAACGCATGCATAGAGACAGTGTAGTGCCTCAGTAATCTAGGATCATAGGTAAACCAAGAACCTAGCATCAGTCTAAACAGTATTATATAAAAAATAAATCATCTGTACATCGAAACTATAGGATGCCATCTAAAATAACATACTGTAAGGTGGAGTCTGAAGAGGTGAGTCTTCAGAGTACGGCGGAGTGAGTCTGCAGTTCTAAATGCAATGGGGAATTTGGCCAACCTTTTATTCTTCAAAAGCAAAAGCATGTGTAGGTTTATTTTATACAAGGAGCAGATTCAAGGATTTCCAAGACTGGCATGAATAATGCTTAATTTAAGAGTGACTCATTCTGATTATCAATTAGGGCTGCAACTTGGCGAATATTCAACCCATTAATAGAATTTTAGTTTTAATATATCAATAAATGTTATAATTATTTTATACTTTTGTGTTGTGCGAAAATAGCCGCTCTACAAGCTCATGCGTTGTGAACTTGTGGATCAGCTATTTACACTATGAATTTCTTTTTAATGTTTTCACCTGTGACATCGATTATTATTTGATAAATTATCAACTATTTTCTTTATAATCGATTAACTGTTGCGCTCCTATTAACAACCACATATTACCAAAGCAGATGGTGTCAGGTCAGCCACTCACCATCGTAATAGGCAGTGAAGGCTTGTCGCTGTTCCTGGCTGTAGAAACACTTGTCCCACAACAGGACAACCTCAGCTCTGATGACCTCAGTGAAGGATTTCATGCTCTTCAACTTGAGAACCTCCATGCGATGGAGCTCATCTTTGAGCTGGTCAGACAACACACAGGACAGGCAATGACGTTCAGTTTCCCTCAATTTCCCAATCACCTTGGTGGCAATCTTGATCAGTAAATGTTACAATGACGCAAACAAAAAAGGTCTTACTGCCCCTCGATTCCTCTTCTTGGAATTGACCATGTGGTCAGACATGGCCTCCCTCTCCTCCTGAGAAATGTGCAGTCTCTCCCACAGGTCCTGGATCTTGGCACGAATTGTAGAACAATACTGTTCATTCTGCAGCTTTGCTTCTTCCATCTGGTGGAAAAATAAAAAAAAGGATTGGCAAGCCTTTCTATGACTGTTGTTTTTCCCATCACAGCTTTTTACAGTCAGACAGAAGGGGTGAATTTGAACCATGGCCAACTTGTCAAATAGTTTACTTGATTCGGTCAGTTTCATCACAACTTAACGACATTAACCCTACAGATCACAATGCATTGCAATCTTGTAGATTGGCCATCTTAAGAGATTAGGTTTAGACTAGAGAAAAGTGGACAAGCATAGAATCTTGGGGGACTCCAGTCAACTGGTGGGTAAAGTGTAACTGAAGCCTTTACCTGACCGAGGTAGAGTTTGAGGCTGTCGAGGTTGTTGATGGACAGGCAGAAATACTCCTCATCCTCACATAAAACCTGCTTCTCGAAACTTGTTTCAGGGACAAACTCCAGATCATCCATACACGAAATGACCCGCTTCTTCATGCTGATGAAATCCTCGAGCCTACGCTCCTGAAAAAGCAGACAGAAAGCAAGAATACTGTTTAGTTTATGTGATTAAAATGTATAGGGTTGAGTACTCTTGAGTAAGGAGGGGCATTTCTACAACATGAAGAATCCAGGCAGTCAAAAAGAAAAGGTTCTGATTGGCAGCCATTTCATAGTAAAACACAACTAGACCCATTTTAGCTCCAATGTGACTCAAATGAATAGCTTTCATACATGCACTTCTTACATTTGTGATGATCACACTGCTATCCATGCTCAGACCTTAAAGGAGGAGTTCACCCAAAAAATTACTTATTTTCTATCAATTACACACCCCATGAAGCCTTGATTTCATGGATTTATTTTTGTGGCATTCCTAAGACAATAATGTTATGACCGTGTGTATTTCCGGTAGGAGACACAAATAATCTACTTTGTGTCTCCTACCGGATACATTAGCCGGTAGGAGACGGGAATCAAGTTATTAGCTTAGGAATGCCACAAAAACAAAAAAGAATCCATGGATTCAAGGCTTCATAGGGTGTGCAATTGATAGAAAATAAGTAATTTTTTGGGTGAACTCCTCCTTTAAGCGTGACTCCAAATGTACAGGCAGTGAGGTTCAGTTGATTTGAGCTTGATATTACAAGCTCTTGTCAATTACTAAACAGTTAAGTAAAATCTGCACTATGGTCAGTGACAAATGTCTACCAACAACATAGTATTTTGAAAAAGGTGGCCAGTGATATATTGACAAATAAAAAACCATTAAGCGATTAAGACATTTTTGTTCTCCTTGCTAACATGCTTCAGAAAAGTTGCCATATGTCAGAAACTGAGCATCATCTACAGAGCTTGCAATACATAAAAACACCACGCATTAAACCTTCTCTTTGGCCAGGTTGTCCAGGTAGGAGCGGTAGTCCTGTAGCTGCTCCAGGGACGGTACATCGTCATGGCTGATGACGTAGGGGGAACAACACATCAAGTCACACAGCTTACGGTCTTTAGACACGAGACCATCAAGCTCTTCCATTCTGTGACTCTTCTGTCTCCGCAAATCCTCCACACATGAGCGAGTTGCCTTCTCCAGCTCTAGCATGGTACCTCCCCTTTCTGCCTAAAATCACATGTTGACAGAGTTGTACCAAGGATTTTAATGGACTTCCTAAAACATATGAATGATGTACAAACATGGGAACGTACCTCAAAAGGGGGCAGATTAAGTTTTTTGCCCAGCATGTCGATTTCCTGCTGAAACAATGCTATGTTTGCCGCCATTTTTTTCTTCATATTCTCTTCCTCCTCAATCATCCTGTCCAGCAATTCCTTAAGTACAAGTTAACAGAATGTTTATCAGCTATCCAGTTAACCGAGGTCAAAAACCGATGGCAGACTTTTGCCAGATGACGTGGAACTCACTTTAATGTGTTTAGACACAATGTGTGTTCTCTGCACACGCTGTTCTTCTAGAATGCCTACATCCTCCCAAATGTCTTTCAGTCTAAGCAAGGCCCTGCTGAGGTAGGTCACTGCCTCCTCTGCATGGACTTCACTGGAATGAAAGAAGGTGAGGTCAAGTTAGAGATCGGATGTGCAAGTGTAACAAGTCTAGTTCGATAGGCTAACAGATCTGGAGTGGACTGAAAGAGCCTAGTTAAAAAAAAGTAGGGCAAGTGATTTTCTTTGGTTAGAATAAGTGTTAAATAGATCTATATTCTGATAGTACTCATTGCTATAGAGTGTTTGTTCAGTAACAGGAGTCTCCATGTCTCTCCAGCGCTTGAACAGAAAATGCATTTTTAAGTCGGGACACCCATTTTATCCAATCGGGATGGAGAAATCAGTCAGGACACAGATCAAACAAGTAAAATTGGAAGTGATGACACAAATAAATGAGCAGACACAATTGTAACTGGAACATAAAGAATTAAGTTGATAAATGGTTATTCTCCTGATTGGCTGACATTTTGTCACCTACCTGAAAATGTGTTTTCTGTTGGTTAAAGAGCTGGAGACGAGACAGGGAGACCCCTGTGACTAAACAAACACTATAGCAAAGATTACTATCAGAATATAGAGCTTTAACTTTTTTTAATAAAAAAAACTTTTGTTTTAACCAAAAAGAATATCACTTACCCTACCTTTAAAGCAGAAAACAAATTTAGTATCAAACAATAAAAAATAAATTATATCCTGTTGTTGGACAGTTTAAATCTTATGAGTTTTTTTCTTCCATGTTCACCTAATAAGTTTGCAGTAACTTTTTATATTGTCCTAAGTTGTCCCAAGTTAAAGTAGGCAAAGTTGTGGGAGAAGCAAGTTAAGACCAAGGCTCTGGTTAGACTATAATATAATCAACAAAACTCATCTACAGTAGCAGCTGAGCTAACGTTTATGCAAGTCACATCACTACTAGACTGGCAAACACATCAACTTGCAAACTGGCACAATGAGCCATTTATGCCAGTTTACGAGTTAAGGGCAGAGCGTGTTTTTTTTTATTGTTAAAAAACGTTAAAGCTCCATTCTGATAGTTATCACTGCTGTTAGTTCAGTAACAGCAGGGGTCACGACTCACCCCATCTGACTGCAATAAACAAATACATTTTCAGGTGGGTTGCCAATTTAAGCCAAGGAGAAAAGTAGCCTACTATAATCCTCCTAATCCTGGCCAAGTAAGGAGTAGCTCCTAATTTAGTCAGGATTAGGACGCTAATGAAAATGTAACGTTTTAAATTAACAGAACATCACTTTTCACATCATAAAAATGCCTACTAACCTTCTCCTAATACTCATGGTCACGAAAGAACCTGATTGTGGCGTGCAGTGAGTGCAGACAAGACGTGCAGTGAGTGCTGCGTGTCGTGGATTTTTGAAATGTTGCGCTGCGTTGTAACGACACTTTATGGACTGAAGCAGTTGCGTCACCAGGCTGAGGCTCTCACAGGTGTTTCTGATTAATGTGATCCGGTCGAAGCGGAAATAACTTTACGTCATCAGGTGGCCGGAACCCATGACCGGAACCTCCAGTGCCGTGCACCTCCAAAATGATTCCCCTAGTTTAACATTTGTTTAGTTGGTATAATGGTTTCGTTTCTTTTGGTATAATACTCGTTTGGTATGTCCATCTTGTGGACGATAAGATAAGAAGATAAGATAGATAGATAGATAGATAGATAGATAGATAGATAGATAGATAGATAGATAGATAGATAGATAGATAGATAGATAGATAGATAGATAGATAGATAGATAGATAGATAGAAAGAAATGTGCTAAGGCCCTAAAAGATAATTCAACATTCATTTTATCAACTGTAATATTTTGACTCTTACATACTAATGTAAGACTATGTATAAGACTATAAACAACTTCATTTACTGCAAGGGCCAGGAGTCACAGGAGAGTTTTGCACATAGTTGGAAACCTCACACATAGCTCCAGATTGTATACAGTATCCCTGACCTGACTCTTCCATTTCAAGGAAGCTGGAGGACAGCTTGATACACACAATGCAATCATGACTCAGTAGTTTCTCCTGTGAGGTGAATTGTAATGGCTGCTGTGCATCATGAATTGTCATGAACTCATCTACAGGTATAGCTGGTATTTTGTCTCATTTCACAGGACAGATTATGAACATGATCTTGGCCAACATGGATTTGCAGGAAGAGATGAATCGCAGAAACAGAAGATATGTCCATTTTGAGAAATTAGTCTTTGGGTGCATGCACTTCCCACTTAAATCTGTCTCCCAGTTATACAGTATCTCTGACATGTTATTTCCTTTAAGCAACACTGCCTATGATCCTCATGCAGGGTCTGTCTGTTCCTAAATCCTGGTCTCATAACCAAAGGTGACCAGACTTTTGCTCTCATGGTTCCTCAGCCCTGGAGCACCCTGCATGATAATCTTAGACTAGCAAACTCAGTACCGTCTTTTAAATCACTTCTCAAAACGTACTTTTACAACCAAATTATGTTTTTTATTTTCCCGTTTCGTCATCATCTTGATCTTCTTCCAAAAGTCACCATCTTTATCATCTTCATTATCTTCTCATAGTTATCTTCTTTCCATCACTTGCTTGGACCTCATTCATTGACACTTGCTGCTATATTTTATTTGAATATTTGTTTTGTTTCATTTTGTTGTGATTTACTGCTGTGGCCAACCTAACTGACTGATATGATCAGTGCTGAATAAAAGATATGAATGTCTGCAGCTTTGCCAAGTCAAGTCAATTGTATTTGTAAAGCATGTAAAAAAAAATAACCAACATTTGTTTTGAATTATAATGGTTTGAAATAAATTGTTTGCAAGGTAGAATTGCAGTTCTTGGAACAATAGGAGACTTTCCTATCAGCAAACGTTTACACTCATTCAGACCCTTTGAGAGAAAACATAGGAACAACTGAAACATACTTTACATTCAACATATTTTAAAATATTTATTATATTTATATCATAACTCCTCCTGTATTACCTTTATTAGACAAACATACATTTCCATAATATACATAAAATCATAATGTATATAGACATAATCACAAAGTATTTCAACTGGCATGACATAAACTAATTTAATACATAAGGAATGTTTTATTTAAATCTGATAATATTAAACAAAAATATTAAATATTAAAATATATTAAAAACAAACAATAATAATCAATAATGAATTGACTTCTGTGTGTTTATACATGTGCATATGTACAGTATGTATGCACATGCATGTAAATTGATTTGAAATTGAACTGATTTCCACAATCGGCTAAAGTATACCTGTAAATACACACTTGATCCAGTTTCATCAAACAATATAAAAGAAAAACTAATAAACGGGTAGAAAGTAATAGTTTTTTCCTGTTACACAAGTCAATGATTAACGGTGAATTAATTCCTTCCAGTCCACTTCAGACATACTTGTGTGTACCAATCTACTAACCTGTGTGTGTGTGTGTGTGTGTGTGTGTGTGTGTGTGTGTGTGTGTGTGTGTGTGTGTGTGTGTGTGTGTGTGTGTGTGTGTGTGTGTGTGTGTGTGTGTGTGTGTGTGTGTGTGCGTGCGTGCGTGCGTGCGTGCGTGCGTGCGTGCGTGCGTGCGTGCGTGCGTGCGTGCGTGCGTGCGTGCGTGCGTGCGTGCACACAGACGTGTCTACTGTCGACTTGAGATGGAGCTGTTGATAGATGGCCGGATCAGCTCTTCCATAATTACAGCAAGGATGTGGCACAGTGCCTTGGCCTTAGGGAGAGAGAGAGAGAGAGAGAGAGAGAGAGAGAGAGAGAGAGAGAGAGAGAGAGAGAGAGAGAGAGAGAGAGAGAGAGAGAGAGAGAGAGAGAGAGAGAGAGAGAGAGAGAGAGAGAGAGAGAGACAGACAGAAAGAGAGAGAGATCTGATCTGATGCTGCAGAACTGAAACAGGACTCGAAGGCACAAATCCCATGGATGGGGCAGTTACTTGACATTTCAATTTGTGAAAACTGAAAAGTTGTAGGCCAATATGACTATTCTGATGACTGTGCTCGCTGTTTACCAGGTACGTATGAGGTCAGGAAAAGGATGAGTGCAAGCATTGAGACTGGTACAAGCTGTGCTATCACTTTTTTCATGATGTAATTTCACACACTTAATAATGCAATTGCATGCAAATGCAATTGATCATTGCCTCAAGATGCAATTGATTATTGCCTCAAGATGGAGTATTCTTTTCTGCTTGTCCTTGGGGTTTGTTTGTTTGTTTGGCATACTTAAAAAAATTATGTCATTTTTTTAGGACTAACTGACAGTTTCACATAATGTACAGTAATACAGAGTCATTCCCATTGTTGATGGAGTCCTTACCTGTTTGACGTGAATGGTGACTTTTCTAGGATGGCCTGGATTGCCATAATTGATCTCCACTGCTGGCACTTTGCTTAGCTTCTTAGGGCGAATTGTACGCATGGACTGCACTTCCACCAGTGGAATCACAAATGTCCTCTCCTGCAATCAAAGGAAATAACAACACATCACAGTGTGTCTGTGGCATACAGTAAAAATATGTGCTCTCAGCTCTCCCAGTCCCAGCAATATGTTCAGAAACTGTAGAATTTTGTGAAGGGACTGTTTTTGTTTTTTTCAGTCTATACTGCAACTGTCCCTTTAGTTTAAGCTGTTGCTTTTTCTAAGCTGTGCAGAGACTGATTTGACAGTAATTAGATGTCGCTTAAATTACCTGTGTTTTGGGGTGGCAGAATAGCACCCCTTCCTGGTTGATGGCCACTAAACAGGGTGAGGGACAGCCGCGCTGGCTGACCTTCTGAGCCAGGAAGATACTGGAGCCAAACAAAGGCGTGGAGCTGAGAAACTCTGGAGGACAGTGAACAGAGACACATCTCACACCTGATTATCAACTCTAATTGTTTGATTTAGAATTTAATAGAATAAAACAGAACAGTATCTAGCAGAGCAGAGCAGAACAGAACAGAACAGAACAGAACAGAACAGAACAGACAGGAAAGGAAAGGAAACGCACCAACAAATTGTATTTTGGCATCTCGAGGGGTGAGGGATTGCATGGCAGCCAGCTGGCCCAAAGAGAAGGAGTGAATCTCCTCAAGGTTGCTTTTGATGCCATCCTGTTGTGGGAGGTACTGCTTTAACTCTGGCCTTTAGTGGGAGTTAAAGAGAGGAGAGAAAAGATAACTGGGAAATTCCGATGCTTCAGAGATTATTATATAAGGTAAAGTCTTTGAATTCCAAAATGTGTACGACTTACAATGATAGCATGTTAGACAGTCCCTGAGCCAGGTGCTGCAGGGCTGACAGCTCTGCCATCTGCTGGACCAAGGAGGAGCCACTGCCAGGCAACAGCAAATTCCCATCCAGGTAGTCACCTAGCACCTACATACATACACACACACACACACACACACACACGCACACGCACACGCACACGCACACGCACACGCACACGCACACGCACACGCACACGCACACGCACACGCACACACACACACACACACACACACACACAGGTTAGTAAATTAGTACAGTTTCTATCTCTGTTAATCAGTGTGTGTGTGGGGGTGGGTGGGTGGGTGTGTGTGTGTGTGTGTGTGTGGGGGGGGGGGTGATTGCACCTGTTGGTAGTGGAACTCGACATAGAGTTCACTGCAGAAGGAGAGAGGCTGCTTCCATATGACTCTGCTTAAAGACAAGATGACAGAGGTGTCATCCAGGAAGTCAAACAGATACTCCTCTGGGTGGAGAGGACGTACCGTTCCATCTGACAAGAGGACAGGAGGGAAAGAGAGGTGGATTTATCTTTTTTTTTCGTCACAGTTTTGGCTGTGATTCCTCGTGGCATAATTTGGTCACAATTTGTAATGTATTACATTTCATTAATATTTGCACCTTTAAAAACATGAGTTCGCAAAGTGATTTGACATTCAAAATAAAAAGCAGGATTAAGAGGAAAGAATAAAAGATGAAAGACATTAAAGACAATAAATGCTAAAATAAATACAAGGAGGTCAAATTATTCCTCAGAGATGTTTACCATGGGGCCAGCTAACATGGATGGAGAACTCTCTGACTTCTGCAGGATGTGAGACCCCCATCTCCGTACAGAACTCTGCCACCACTTCCCCTGCCACCTGTGCAGAAACAGTTATTTGCGTTAATTTGAGACCATGAAATCGTCTTCATAGAGGTGGGGATGACAAGCAAAATAACACAACAGATGAATCAATCTTACACTGAAACTCTCTATCTTGATGGGGAAATCCACACCACCTGGTAGCTGAATGGCGATGTGGCGAGAACGTTTCCCCACCTGTGAGAGGATAGACAGACTCAAGGACCGTTCTGCTGTGTGCACTGACAACCATACAACATACTGAAGGTAAATGGGGTTATAAGTTACAGAGGTGTATGTGCATGGATTTGCATTTCACTTTACCAGGAGGGCTTCCAACTCTGCTTGAGAGGGGACGGTACGACGACCTCCAAAATTCAGAGTGCGCTGCAGGTTGTCTTGACACATTTTGGCTAATTCTGAAGGCATATAAATATAAATTAGTATGTGTGTGTGTATGTGTATGTGTATGTGTATGTATGTGTGTGTGTGTGTGTGTGTGTGTGTGTGTGTGTGTGTGTGTGTGTGTGTGTGTGTGTGTGTGTGTGTGTGTGCGTGTGCGTGCGTGCGTGCGTGCGTGCGTGCGTGCGTGCGTGCGTGCGTGCGTGCGTGCGTGCGTGCGTGCGTGCGTGCGTGCGTGCGTGCGTGCGTGCGTGCGTGCATGCGCGTGTGTGTGTGTGTGCATGCATGCACTTGTAGATGCGTGCATGTGTGATTTGCACATGCTATGTGCTATGTGTATGTGTGTACTATGTGGGTGTGATCGCTTAGTGCCAGACAGTGAAAACCAATATTGCCACAGAATAAGTAAATCATTTATAAAACTTAACCATGAATGAATCAATAATTTTATATGAATAATAATTATAAGATAGATTTTGACATCTATGCACATCAAACAATAATGGTTGTTTTTGATCAACTTACTTGATCAATTCAATAGCCCAATCTAATCACCTGGTAGATCAAAAAGAGGTGGTTGCCCACCCCTAATGTGCAGTATCTGTGTGCGTACCTTGGTACGAGTGTGTGGGGTCATGAGCGATGTCTCGTAGATGTCGTTTGACATACGGATGCAGGATGTTGGAGCAGGGGAAGAAGCCTGTCACCAGGTTCAACAGACGCCAACCCAGGGTACAACGCTCCCTGTGGACACGGGAACCAGAATCACTACAGTTCACTTTTGTGTGAATCTTCATTTGGTCTCATTCTACATGAACCCACAGTAAAATCCTGAGTGTTAATTGTAGTAACTTTTTTTTCTTACATGCTATGATCACAAATGTATAATATTCCACAAAATACATGAAACGTGCTCACTTGACATGGTGCTTTGTTGTCTGCTTGATAATCTGGCAGTAGATTTCATCTCTCAGTGCCTCTTTCTCCTTCCCTAGCTAACAGAGAGGAAAAACAGAAACACATCAACAGATTCAAATCCCAATTGAATTGTCTTTCAATTCCAATTCAGCTCAGTGACATTCTTGAAAGAGCAAACACAGACCTGTAAGAAGTAGAGCAAACAGCCTTCCTGAGTGAGGTCTTCCTGCATTGGCATATCACCCGTGAATTGCATCAACCCTGGAGAGAGAGAGAGAGGGGAATGTGAAGATTAGGCGATAAATTAGCCAACGGTAGAACTTAAAATAGGAGTAGTGATAATGTGGTTGCTACTGTAGATGAGTTTTAGGCAGCTCACCGCAGAAGGACTGGACAGCCAAGTCATTCATTTCGGGGTCATCGTAAAAGATGAGGGATTCTTCTAGGAGGACCTAAAGTGAAAAGAACACATAGATATTGTATTAGATGTGAAATGTGCGATGAGGGATGATGAAGGCTGAGGTTTGGTGTGCTGCCTTACAGTACATACCCCTGTATGCTCAACCATCTCTGAGAAGTCCCATGAGCTAGTTGGTCCACCTGTTGCCTTCGCTCTGTGATGTGAAGAGTTTCAGAAAATCATGACACAGCACTTTTTGCAACTCACATACCTTACTCAATCCGACCAGAACCAACTTGCTGACTCGTAATCATTGTACCTGAAGTATTTCATGGCAAAGTCAGCCATGGTGTACTGTAGATAGTCCAGCTCGGACCCCTGGACTGAGCCATCTCTGCTGTGCAAGCCTGAATCGGCACTGGGCGATGGCCTAGAGGTTGGAGGCCTGGTAGGCCGACCAGCTCGCATGCTTTTCCTCCGTTCATCTCTTCGGTCGAGGTGGACACAGTGGTAGTCTGGGGCGGCCGATGGCTGAGTGACGTCTTTGGGGAAAAGCCCTGAGCGCCCTCCAATGGTGCCAAAACACCAGCCTGCAAGAGGGTAACAAGTATATAAAATGAGTGAACATCAGTGAGTGGAACATCAGATATTTTCTCCAGCATGCTTCCCAAACATGATGTCTTCAGAACGACACACCAGTATTCAATATTGAAATCCTTGAGACACAAATAGCATGAATAATAGCAACTTGTTTAAGCAACAGACTATAAGATGAAGGCAATTACTTTCTGGTTGAGTACATTAATGAATGTATTGATATCAATGTAAGATCCATCTGGCACATGCACATAACATATAATATAGTTTTTTCAAAGCATCATGGCTGACATTTGATAGGATTTTCAAAAAGCTGAAGGCCTTCCGATAAATGTCATGTGCACCTGCAAATCTGAACGCCTCATGATGACCTCACCTGGCTGAAGTCCTTCTATTGGCAGCAGCTTGATGACATCACCCTTGCTAAAAGTGAGCAGGCTCTTGTCATCGGTCACATAGCTCTTCAGAGCAACCACGTGGCCTGAGTCCTGAATGGTGAGACATCATCTTAGGTAAGCTGTTGAAAAGTTGAAACCTCCATGCAATGGTACTTCCACATGCACATTACTAGGTCAAGAAAAAATCCATGCCGTGCGTGCCATGGTCAAAAGGGTCAATTCTGAACAGGTTGAGCGTGATGAAAATACCTTGATGAGTTCCCTGCTGAAGTGTTGGATCATAAAGGTGATCTGAGGTGCTCTGGAGGACTGCAGTTTCAGCTGTTCATTCTTCATTTCCAGTTCCACTGTGTCAGCCCCTCGCAGCTCCACAGACAGAAGCTCAGCAAAACTAAAACATACACACACACGAAAATTGTAGTTTATACTTGCATCCGACATCCACACAGGTGAATGTAACACTGTAAACAACAACGTTGTGCACCAACATACCTGTAGCTCTTTAGCAGATGGAGGTGTTTGGGGTTGATGCCTGATGCTCTGACAATCTTCAGCAAACGAATCCCACGATGAGATATACCCAATACCTGAGCATCACCGCTAACGGTCTAAAACAAGAACATACTTAGCATATTGATGATTTTACAGATGTGAACATTGAATCTAGCCTGACACTCCGCCTGAATTTTCATTTCGTTTCACTCCATTATTCAGTCTGAAAGCCGTCTCAGTGCAGCCGTTTTCTGAGATGGGGGCGTGGCCAAAGTGGGACTCTTTGGCGATTGGTTCATACTGGATTATCCCGATCCCGATTGGGTCGTTTAGATTTGCAAACGAGAAAACCCTGCCTTCTACAGGCAGGCTAGAAATTTCAGGGGCTGGAGCCAGGCTACATTGAATCTACATTCACTTGACTAATTGACAAATTTAGTGGAATATTTGACTAATAAAACAAACCACACAATCGGCTATGTGCATGACTGTAGTCCTGGGTTTCCCGAAGGTAGCATACCAGTTTCCTGTTCTGGTTCATTTCCCCATAGCTTTGTTTGATTGGCTCTGCAGCATATTTGATCCATACACATATTAAGTTGTCATATGTGTTTTCGGCTGCGTGTGTGCAGAAATGCAAGATGCCAGCGCTTACCTTCACAGGGAACAGGCGAGAAAAGTAGTTTTCCCAGTTATCTCGAGCAGCTATGACTATCCTCTTCTTCATGTTGTCATCCTGGATGGTGCTTATTGTGGTGCCCACGTGGAAACTCGCTATAGAAGGCAAGCAGTGAATGAAATTATGATGTGTGATACTGCATCAATGGTAACATTTACAGACAACTATTTTCTACATGAATGAACAAACTGTGGCCCTTAATATTATTTGAAATCCATATCTTATATCTTATATTAAGGGATATATATATATATTAAGCTTAAAGGAGGAGTTCACCCAAAAAAGTACTTATTTTCTATCAATTACACACCCCATGAAGCCTTGATTTCATGGATTTATTTTTGTTTTTGTGGCATTCCTAAGACAATAATTTGATGACTAGGTGTATTTCCGGTAGGAGACACAAATAATCTACTTTGTGTCTCCTACCGGATACATTAGCCGGTAGGAGACGGGAATCAAATTATTAGCTTAGGAATGTGACAAAAACAAAAAAGAATCCATGGATTCAAGGCTTCATAGGGTGTGCAATTGATAGAAAATAAGTCATTTTTTGGGTGAACTCCTCCTTTAAGGGATGAGCGGCATCTCACAGGTATTGCATCACCGAAGTCATGCGTTCCCAACGGGCATCACCCTAGTAAAGTCTACTGAAATCTGAACACTATGGCGTTGACCATAATCTTTAGGGACAATTGTTAGCCAATCACACCCAGTCATATCATGTTGTCTTCTGATGTTTTCTCACCCAGTAGATCTTTCATCTTTCTCTTCTCCTCCCTGGTGATCCTTAAACAGCTGTGGGAGTAGGTGTCCCTCATGATCTAAACACCACACAATGGGCATGAATGAATGAGCAGTGAATGAGTAGTAACTGGTGAATGTCTGGTGAAAAATTATGGAACGACCTTCACAATTACAAACCTGTTCACATAACAGATTGAGGATGTAGGGGCGGCTGAACTTCTCTTTGGGATAAAAAACCTGTACATACAAAAAATATATACTCACATATTTGTACATGATTGTGAAATATGTCATTATTCTTCTAAAAATAACATGCAGTGATGCAGTTGTCTTGTGCATGTGATGTATGCAATGTACGTTTGTGTGTATCTCAATTTCTGTAAGTTATGCATATTGAGACGCTAACCTCTTTGCGTAGGAACAGTTTCCCAGGCATGGCTGCATAGGAGAAGGACACACTAGCAGAGAATCTGAACAGCTGAGAGCGAACGCCGTCCTCCTCGGACATGGGCTCTGCACACCAGAACAGATTCTAAATTAATACTGTACTCGCAGCAACCCAAAACGTTTGTAATGAGGCTGTCTCGTTCTTTTTTCATCTGTCTGTATGTCACACGCACCTGAAGATGTTGAAGCCACTCAACTAGCCACAACAGCGGTCAAATAATTACAGTGTTTAGAAAACAAATATGTGCTACAAAGTAACTAGGATAGCAGGTCCACGTCGACCTCACATAATTTATGTCAAAATGTATGTAATTTATGAAATCTTTTTGAGTGAACCGCTTTGTTTCTTTCTTTCAAATACCATTAGTGTACTATAAAGGCTTTTAATGAACTGGAGTAATATAACTATTTTATGACTGCTAGCTGGGGGACGGGCACCTACTGAGCTCAGGGGCGGCCATGGGGGGTGGGTCTGGGATGGTCTGAGTGATGGGGTCTGGAGGTGGTGCTGGTGGGTTCTCTGGGGGGACAGACGGGGGGTTCTGGGAGCGCTGGGAGCCGAAGAGATCAGCCAGGGAGCGCTGCTTCTGTCTCATACTATGGGAGATGGAACGAGGACCCCTACTGGAGGCAGGAGAAGGTGGCGTAGGGGGTCTATCGGGCGGAGGCTGCTCCACCTTGGCTTTCACCGGACGATGCACTGGAGGAGGTGCCCACTGTTGCTGTAAGCAGTTAGCAGGGGAAGAAGAGAAAGTTTGAATGAAAGCCTTTGTTTTGCTCTTATATTGAACCTATTCGGTACTGACGATCCTCACCTGCGGTTGGACCTTTTGTCCTCTGAGCTTAGCTAGAGCTTCCTCTTTATGGTCATTCTTCTTCACAAAATGGATACCGGGAACTCTGTAAAGACAGGAAAAAACGTAATTATTCATATTTAATTGCAAAATAAATAAACAATTTGTATTGTTGCGAGCTTGCCAACAGCCAACAGTGTGCACTAGCCAACACTGTGCATGGTTATGTAAAAAGTATGCCAAGACATTTTGCCATTTTCTATTAGAGATTAATTTGACATGAAAAATAGTGAACGGTGTACACATTTACACCAGGTGGTACTGTCAAACCGTAAAGATTGACTCATTTCGAGTCTATGAAATGGACAATTACACTTTGTCTCAGAAACTCTCCGATCAGAACCATTCATATTTTTGTCAGGGGAGGTGTAGGGGGGGGGGGGGGCATGAACTTTCAGGGCATTACAAATCTGGACACTAGACAAGAAGGTTTTGTTCTGTTTAGTTTCCCCCATTTTGTTCCAACTCCATAAACATGGCCTTAATTTGTCCCAGCATACAGTATATCTAGGTCACCCCAGGATGGGTATGGGGGGAGCTTTGACTCTGACCTAACGGGCTCAAAAGGAGTGGGTTCTTGGGCAGCTCTGCTGTTGTACTGTTTGATGATGTCGCGGATGTTGGAGGTGGGTTCGTCCTTGGAGCCGGAGAGAGGGGCAGGGGTCGGTCTAGCAGAGTCAGTCTCTCTGGCGGGCGGTGAGGCGGGACGTCTGACTGTCAAGATGAGAAGGCTCTGAGTGAAGACTAACTTACTGTAACTGAATGAATGACTAACTTTGTTGAATATATTTGAGGTATAGGTTGAAGAAATATGAGTGAGAATACGATTATATAGAGTGTATATAGGATAAATGTGAGAAAAGACGAACAATAAAAGCAAACAAATAACTAATAAAGAAAACAAAATGAGCAAAACAATGAATCCTGAAAATAAGCAAAACTAACAATAAAAAATTATGGCAAAGAAGAAAAACAATGGATTTTTTGAAGAAAAAGAACAAACAAGTTGCGCCAACACCACCTCTCATACTCTGTTGCTAATAAACATGATATAAGTTTATATAAGTATTTGTCTAACCTATCAATCCTTGTCTAACCTATCAATCCTTCTGTATGATATTTGTAAGGCAACATTAACATTAAAGTTCTACTTGGAATGAAGGGATCCCCAATTTCGCTAGTTCATCTTCGTGTGCTTACCTTGAGGCCTAGGGGCTGTTGGTGGGGGTGGTCGAGGTGGCGAAGGGGAACGCCGCTGTCTTGGCGGGCTGACCGGGGTGGGCCGAGGCTTCGGCTGTTTGGCTAGGGACGATGAGAACATGATATGTCTTTATGATCTGCAGTTTAACATCAATCATCAATGTATAAACAGTTAATAATGGCGGTAATAGCAAGCAAAGTGTTATTATATATATATATAGATTATGCTCCACTAACCGATCTTCTGGAAGTAATCCTTCCTATCCCTGAAAGACTCCAGGTCATTAGGGTCAGTGTGGTCAATATCTGGCTGTGTGGGGAATATAGATTATATACAGGTATTTATATACAGAATGCTAGATGTATGAGTTACAACACTTTAAGACATACAGTACCCACACAAGCTGAATATCAATGTTGTCTTTGACAAAAGATATAGCTTTTGTTAATGAACTGTTTAGTTGTTTTTTTCCTCCCCAATTTAGTTTGTGCAAATTCCTCCCATGTTTGTATAGTCCCTGTTACAGCCAACCCCTACTGTTTGGTCTGAGGAGGGTGAAGACAACCACTTGTCTCCTCAATACATATATGTCCGGTGCTTCTTTTCACTTGACAGTGAGGAGTTTCACCTGGAGGATGTATGTAATACATGCGGAGGAACACGCTATCCCTCATGCACATGAGCACACACGCATGCATACACACAGACATACACACACACCTCTGGCTCATGGTGCCTGTAGCTGGTGGGACGGCGGTCAGACTGGCGCCTCTGCTGCTGCTCCTGGGTCTGCTGCTGGGACAAAGTCATCGCCTGCATGGTCATCTGCTGGGCCTGTGGGACAGGGAGAGAGGAAGGGGAGGGTGAATGAAACCCAGGTCCTCACAACTCACAAGCAGTGGTGGAAGAAGTACTCGGATATTTGACTTAAGTAAAAGTAGCAATATCACGATATAAAAATACCCTGTTACAAGTAAAAGGCCTGTTATCAAAATGTTACTTGAGTAAAAGTACAAAATAATTGGCATCAAAATATACTTAAGATGCGACACGTTGTGAGCTTGTAGATCTGCTATTTTCAAATAGCCCATGTATAAAATAAAATAAGTGGTTAATGTATGTTTCATAATATAATATTTTATATCTACAAAGTAACTAGTAACTAAAGTTTTCAAATAATTGTAGTGGAGAAAAGTACAATATTTGCCTCTGAGATGTAATGGAGCAGAAGCAAAAGTACTGAAAACTGGAAATACTCCAGTAAAGTATAAATACCTCAAAATTGTACTTAGGTACAGTACTTGAGTAAATGTACTTAGTTACTTTACACCACTGCTTACAAGGAGCATGTGGTAGTGCACTCGCTGGTTGAGCCACCAGTGCCACCACGCACCCCGGGATGTTTATTTATGACCTCATTTCGTATTGCTGTTGCAGACACCCTATCATCTCCACGGTCTCACCATGAGAAAGGCCTGTTGGTTGATGAGGGCCTGCTGGGTTGCTGCCATCTGCCCAGGGTCAACAGCAGGTACAGCAGGCATGGCAACCTGGGGCATCATCATAGCTGCAGATAATAACGGTCAGCATGAAACACTGCATACTGTATATTACATGTTAATCTAGTGTATTATTTATCAGATATTATGGTGGTGTATGTTTATGCATTACGTTGCATGGTTGGCATCATAGGACTGGCAGCATACGCGGGCATTCCTGGATAGAGACCATACAGAAAACTGAGCAATATAAAGACACACAAATGCTTCTTCACCTGTCCATTATTGTGTGATAAAAACTAAAACGTTGTACGATAGATGGACTATATCTATTCTAGATAATGTTGAGACATTGAGACAGATTGACTCCTCTCACTTACCCATCGCATAGCCTGGCATTGTCATCGGCATTCCTGGAAAATAGAATTAGCATTTCTGGATTTGTATTTATTTAAAATTAATTTAGAGTAGACAAAACATTTTACCCCATTTTCTCCCCAGTCGTAATGCCAAATAATTCCTCCCCACACACATTTCTGTGCGTTGTCACCGCTGTTGCACCCTACTGGCTCACCTGCCAGTGAGGAGCCCCCGCCGGGAGGATGCGGCGCCTCCGTCCTACTCCTCCCACCCAACACTCTCTGCTAACTTTACCCCTTTAAGACCTGAGACGATTCTTTAAAAAAATCTAAATCCTAAGAGTTTTCTGAAAAATATATAAAAAATATTTTTTCACGATTTTTCAAAAATAGCAGATCTACAAGCTCGTAGCGCGGCACTCGGTGCCGCGCTATGAGCTTGTATATCTGCTATTTTTGAATAGCCAAAGACATCTAAAGTGACACATATGCGTTCCAGGTATCAATGGGTTAACACTGCGCTTTACCGCTAAGGGTTTGATTCCTCCAACGAACACAATTGGCTGTGTTTGAGGGTGGAAAGCCGGCCAGGGAGGCCAATCTCTGTCCCTGCAATAGCGACTCCTACAGGTTGACCAGGGTGCCTGTTGAGTATGGCAGTGGTTCTCAAACTTTTACATTTATTTTTTTATATATATTTATTGATAGTACAGCGGGGATTGACACGAGTATCAGAGGTCGTGGTCACGTTCACCTCCCTAACAAACCAACCAGTAGGGGTCAGCAACAATGAGGGACGACCAAACAGGGGGAATTGGGAATTGGCAAAATAACTAAATTATGATAAAAAATGGGAAAATATAAAAAGACTAAAAACAATCCTGAATCAATTAATACAACTATCCATCATAAGATAATAGATAATAATAGTGATATAGTGATTTTGTGGAGGAGGAGAGGGATAGAGGGACAGATGGATGGATAAATGTAAGGATGGATGTATGGGGAGAGTTCCAGGACACAGGAAGGTCCTACCTGCTCCATACATGCCGACTCCTCCTCCCCCTCTCATCCTCCGATTTAACATGGCCATTCTCTCCATGTCCTATAGACGTACACGCGCGCACGCACGCACACACACACACACACACACACACACACACACACACACACACACACACACACACACACACACACACACACACACACACACACACACACACACACACACACACACACACACACACACACACACACACACACACACACACACACACACACACACAATCACGCCCAAGAAGGAAGGAAACACAAACCACACACTGTAATAAGATACAAATGGAGATACACAATCCATTGGAACAAGCTTACACAATGAGAAGTCAGTCACAGGATCCATACAACAACCAATGTGTGCTTTAGTGAAACTCATAGGTGACAATTTGAGGCATAAGCGAGCGTAGGAACACATGCAACTAGTGCGGGTTATAGCTAGAAAAAAATCTAATAAATGGAAGAGACGTTTAAACACTGACTGGAGGTCCTTGGTCCAGTACAGGATCAAATAGGTCATCTAGGTAGGCATCCATCTGTCGACCACGACCTGGAAACACATAGGCAGTGGAACAAATATTACACAACAGGATCTGATGGCTCCAATGTTGCGTGAGTTGAATAAATTAGTGGCTGAAGGAAAACAACCATCAATAAAGAATCACTTCCTTACTGACCTAGCCAGTTGGCCACTGGGTGAATTAATTAAGCAAGAACACTACCAAGTGAAAGTAAATCCAAGATTGGAAAAAAGAAGAAGGCAAATCCAAGGACCTGACACATTGGAACCAAGGCACACTTTGGGTGTGGCTTGGGTGTAAATGATTTGAATGCCTACCCTCTGCTGGGTAATCTCTGCTCCAGGGGGCCGAGTCAAACGCAGGCAGTTCAGGAGCCTGCATAGAGGGGGCTGGTGGGATGAAGCCATCCAGATCTCTATTTACCATCCTGGAGAAAACAAAGGAAAGAGGGTTGAATTCATTCACAGTGTGTTCATTCATTCATTTATTCAACCTTTATTTATTCTCAAAAAGACACTGAGGTTGCCCTCATTTGCAGTGTCGTCAAGATACATCACAGTGTGTGTGTGTGTGTGTGTGTGTGTGTGTGTGTGTGTGTGTGTGTGTGTGTGTGTGTGTGTGTGTGTGTGTGTGTGTGTGTGTGTGTGTGTGTGTGTGTGTGTGTGTGTGTGTGTGTGTGTGTGTGTGTGTGTGTGTGTGTGTGTCCATGCAGGAGTGCCTGACGCGTCCATATCCAGCCCGTGCTGGTTTGGATATTGAGCTTTCCTCAAAAGAGCTCGACAAAGATAAAAGGTAAAGATAAAATATGTAAAATTGACAAAAAAGATGGAACATATCAAATAAGTCAACAAGATAAGTCTAAGGTTGTGGGTATGAATACACTGTAGATGTTGGCTTTGCTCTACCTGTCTCCATCACCATTGAAGAGGTAGTCAGAAGACTGGGAGGACGGTGTCCCCGGTGGAGGCACCACCTCAGCCTCAGCACCAGCTAACAGGTCCATGACAAAGTCAGAACCAGCCAGGTCGGACCAGCCCTCATCAGCCAGCAGAGACACAGACCAGCCCTGTGGACCCTCGGGTACGCCCCTACAGCACACACACACACACACACACACACACACACACACACACACACACACACACACACACACACACGTTTGTATCACTATAGATGTGAGGATATAAACATTTTAGGATGGCATTGAAAATAGCCGCAAATAGCCACAAAATGGTCCGGAAATTAGCAGATCTATTATTTTACATAGCAATATATTATATCATATTAATAGCAATGAAACCAGTAAGCCATATCACAACTGGACTATGGAGTGTCAAAACGCATTTGAGCTTTGCAAATTATTTTCTGTATGTGCTTCCGATTATGATTTATAATGATGCAATAAATGTCATAGGCACACCTTTAAAGAGATAAGCAGGCATTTAGTGTTGTGTGGCTACCTGAAAAGGAGAAGCCATGAGGCCAGCTGCTCTCCTGTGGTCCAGGACTCCACCTCAGCTGTCAACTTCTCATCTGAAAAAAGAAAGAAAGGACCATTGTATCACATTATTAAAGCTCACTCACATGCATTTCACGCACACGCACGCACACACGCACACGCACACACACACACACACACACACACACACACACACACACACACACACACACACACACACACAGCTGTTGCGACATAGAGCCTGACCGATGACAGATCTTTTAGGTCTGAACCCAATCCTGATTTTGGAGTCCTGGACCACCGATTACCGATGTTTTGACCGATATGCATCATTTTGTAATATACTTGAAAAACGTTGATTTGATTCATGTTTCTATTTGAGAACATGTACTTACATACGGGGGAAAAAAAGCCCTTGAGCCCTGTTCAATGTTTGAAAACATTTGAATTTATTCTCCTATAATGACATATTATAGGGATGCCGGGTTGAAAGCGGTAAAAAAAAATCTGAACACATTGGCTGCATAATTGCAGATACAGATGTCATCCAAAAAAGTCAAATAATGGCTCATCTATAATTGGCCAAACTGATACAGTATATCGGTCTGGCTCTAGAGGGCACAACAGTCACAGAGAGGAAAATACAGACAAATAGAGAGAGAGACAGAGATAATAAATTAATAAACTCTCGATACCATTGAAGGTGTGTACATCCAGCACCATCTTGCCCCTCCGTTTGTTGGTGGTCCATTCCAGCTGAGTGGGCGGGTAGAGGCGGGCAGCGGGGGCAGGCAGCTGGAGAGAGGTCAGCAGCTTGTGTTGGCACAGAGAGCGGTACTCCCCTGGACTACGGTCAGAGACATACCTAGAAAGGAAAACGCCAGCAAATCAACTTTTTAACCACTTTCAATTTGGGGTTCCAATTTTGGGCATGTATAGGCGAAAATCTTCAAAGACTTTCAACATTTTCCAAAATAGCTAAATTAGCCGATCTACAAGCTCACAATAAGCTGCATCACAATGCGTTGTGAGCTTGGAGATCTGTGTTTTCACTATTCGTTTTACAATATACTGTACAGTATATACAGTGTTTAACGGATGTGAGTAACTGTAATTTTTGTAAATATTGAACTTTTACGTACAAGTATATGAAAACTTTAGTTACTAGTTACTTTATAGATTTGGATTATTATTACAAAACAAACATTTGAAATTACCATTTGAAAATAGCCGATTTTTTAATACATTTTGAACTTTAAAATGGGACATTCTGCACATATATTTTTATGCCGATACTTTTGTATTTTTACTCATGCACATTTTGAATACGGTACTTCTACTTGTAACAGAGTATATCTACATCGCAGTATTGCTACTTTTACTTAAGTAAAACATGTGAGAACTTCTTCCATCACTGGCTACAACCTACTTCAGCAGGGCTTTGTCCAGTGTTGGTGAGGGGGTGAACGCACTGAGGCAACAGGCAAGCAGCAGCCATCCTCTAAGGCTGCTCTCGTCCTCTCTGCTGTCCCAGCTACAGTAGGCCAGCTGGGCCAGGATCTCGTCCCTCAAGGCTGGTCGGCTTTGGCCCTTCTCCACAATGTAGTTGCCTAGCATATACTCCTGCCAGTCACTGAGATCGGAGTCACCTGTAAATCGCAACACCTGACAAGAAAGTGGCAAAACAAAAAAAACGTATATAAATGTATGTGCTAAATGCGAAGGAGAAGTTTATCCCAATTTAGTAATTATGCCATTTCCCCACATACACACAGAGTCCTGTCACTGCTGACCCCTACTGGTTGGTCTTAGGGATGGTAGAGACAACCACATGTCTGCTACGATATATATTGAATACTTTTCACCTGACAGTGAGGAGTTTCACCGGGAGGGTGTAATGCATGTGGAGGAACACGCTATGCCTCATAGTTCCACACACCTGCTGAACAGACCAACCAGTAGGAGTCTCTAGTGCAGTGACAGAGAACGTCCTCCCCTGCCCGTCTTCCCTCCATCAAACACAGTCAGTTGTGTTCATTGGAGCGCCTGGCCAAGCCAGATGCAGTGTAGAATATTTGAAGCCGTAGTCTGCATGGTGGTGTGGGCAGGAACATTCGGACGCCTCCTAATAAGTTTAACCACTTAAACCCTCTATACTTAGTGAAACGGACCTGAGTTGCAACCGTACTTGGTCTGCTCTTGCTTTCTTCTACACCCAATTTCTTCACCAGAAATAGCAGAGCCAGTGTCTGGCTAACTTCCCCCCAGAATAGGGATGCTGGGATTCAAGCGGTTAAGGCTCTTTGTATAAGTTTGGCTGAATTCCCTTTAAAAATAGAAAGTAACTCAAAGGCAAAACTTTTAGTGACCTTCTCAAGTCACTCAAACACACACACACACACACACACACACACACACACACACACACACACACACACACACACACACACACACACACACACACACACACACACACACACACACAAATAATCAGAAAAACAAGTGTACACTGACTAGTTTGTAGATGTCCAGAGCGGTGCGTGCATCGTCAGGCTCCAGAGGGGTCAGAGGTTTCTGGAGGGGGTACTCCTGAGGCTGGCACCATGTGTCCTTAGAAAGAGACAACTCATCAGTGCTGGACAGTAAATAAAGTACCTTTACTTGACACTTATAATACAAATATTGTACTTTTGACTCCAATACATTTAAGGGACTCTTGAGACCCAAACATACAAAATTATGAACTTATGAATTAACCACTTAAGCCCTATTTCAAGTATAGTGAAAAAAGCCAATCTGCAAGCTTGTGGAGCTTGTGGCTATAAAAAGTTTTTTTGGAGATGTTCTAAATTTGAATACAGCAAAGCGTATACATGTGTTCAACAATGTACAGTGTGTAGCCTACTGTATGTGTAAGTGTGTTCTTTGGATACCAGTGTGGCTTACCTTCAGTATGAATTTGGCATAGCGAGAGAATGGGTATCTGTCTATATCCTTTGGCAAGGAAAGTTGGTGTTCTGCCTTCACCTGAGGAGGCGCTACCTCAGTGACCCCTGAAGCATGCTGCCGCCCTGGTGGACACAGAAAGAACAACAATAACACACTGACAACTCAATGGTATATTTTGGACAATGAATATATTATGGACTGCCATAGTATTCATACGTTTCATGTGATGTGTGTGTAGTTTTATCAAATCCAATGTAATCATATTTTGCAATCTGAATGCGTCATGCTGACCTTCCGCACTGCGAAGTCTGGCTGATAACTCCGCCGGGATCTCCAACATCCCCACATCCTAGCAGGAAAAAACATATTGGAATATGGTTGTTATCATATGGAGTAATCGCAGAAGGAAGTAGAATTCCTGCTGTCCCAACACAGTTGCCCCTGAAATGGGCTTATTTTTCTGTTATGGACATACTAGAACTGTGTGTTTTTGAATAGATGTTTTCATCATTAATAATTAACAACCTTAATAAGTCAGATTAATAATCAAACTCACCATTCCAGGGGAGACAGACTCAGCCTTGGTGGCAGCCTTTACTTTGTTTCGCTCTTTGTTTTCCTGGAAGTGAAAACAGGCCAGTCGATCAGTCTCACTGCTTGACCAGTCGATCAGTCACACTGGTCACCCAGTAGATCAGTCCCACTGGTTGACCAGTCGATCAGTCACACTGGTTACCCAGTAGATCAGTCTCACTGCTTGACCAGTCGATCAGTCACACTGCTTGACCAGTCGATCGATCGCACTGCTTGGCCAGTCTATCATCTTGTCAATCAGAGTTCTCTTATCTAACTTGCTGGATATATTCACACAAGAGATTAATCTGCAGGTAGGTTTCTGGTTTAATAGAACACTACATACAGTACATTATCTGACAAATTAATACACAACATCACAGAGAAACAAATCAGAATCCATAATTGTCCACAGCTTCATATTTAGAGTTTTACCTTCCTCGTGGTCCAGTAATTAATAAACTCTATACTCTAACCCTTTACTGTACACTGTAAACACTCTCAGGTGAGTGAGCTTCCTTTATCCCAGTACCACAAGCAAACACTCAGCACTCCTTCATTTCTTCATCAGGAGTGCTATTCTTAGCAACACATCTTGTTATATAGACCTGTGCCACCCATGTGTTCGTGGCCCCACCTCTAGTATTGGTCACAGTTACAAGAGTCCAGAAAGACTGCGTTTAATCAGGAGGTTTACAGCTTGAGAAATAAGGTGTTTCCTTTACATACAGAAATTTTGAGCTGGTGATGCTTCACAATCACATTGCAAGATAAAGTGGACACTGCAGGACACAAATTGGTGTGAGGACATATCCATATTAACAGTTAATGTAAAAATATAATCCGCACACTGGTTTTCAGCTCAGCTGTTTTTTATTGCCGTTCAATGTTTCGATCTCACTAGAACTTCATCAGCAATTTGAAATTCCTGATGGTGAAATTTTCAATTTAACTGTTGATCGTCAGATGTGCATCTTTTTGTCCACATATCCATATTATCCTTTCATTATTATATTATATTATATATTATATTATATTATATTATATTATATTATATTATATTATATTATATTATATTATATTATATTATATTATATTATATTATATTATATAGTTTAGTTAAGTACATAATGATGATAAATCATCAGGAAATGGGGTTTATTCAAACAAACAGCTCATACGCCTATGCCCAACCCCACCACTACCTGAAAGTATTTAAAGTGTATTTAATTGAACTTCAAAACAATGTGCTTAAATCAAATATAAGATGAATAATCATCATCATAAAGCATGATAAGAGTTCAACAAACGATATGTCTCCGTATAAATTGTGTTTATATTGTATATAATCTTTATTGTTAGCATTAAACCACTCGACTCCCCGTTTAAAAATGAATATTCATAGAGGGCAAGAGCTTTGAATCATATGAAGTCACTTTAAACCAATTTGCTCTCTGTCTGTGAGCAGCAGATTGACAGCTAAACTGTCTGTCCATAGTCCAACCCTATAATAAAACAATAACTCCAATTGCTGTGCCGGTAAGCGGTAATAAAACGCACAATAAATGACACCTTGCGATAAACACAAAATAATACACAGATCGACATACAACATTCTATTTAGCTCAGAGTCAATTCAAAGACAAGAAGGCGAAAACGGCAGACAAACACAGGTCAAGAAACATAACCTGACACTATGCTGTTGTGAAATCTAACACTGAAATGCCTCTCCCTTGACAATATTCATTCTGCATTGTGTTCCACATCAGATTGATTAAACAACAATGGTGAAGTAAAAACATGTCTTTGCCACAAAGGTAACGCGAAATGTTCAGAAGAATGAGAAAGCCTACCTGTCAGTGCATCTGGGTCGGAACTAAGTCCGAGAGGAAAGGTTTCAATTCAGTAGACGGAAGGAGAGATGCCCTGCCGCCTCTAATTTCAGTCATAGGGGTTGAAGTCCGAGACCGGAGTGTGGTTGAAGGTGTGCACAGAAGTGAGTGTGCATGTGCGTGTGCGTGTGCGTGTGTGTGTGTGTGTGTGTGTACACTTGCATTTCTATATTTGTGAGGGCCAAATGTCCCCACAATTAGAATTTGAGAAATGTTCCTGGCCCTCACAAGGTTCTTTTATGATTCAAAATATAGGTTTACAATTAGGAAAAGGTTCAGGTTGGTGTTAGGGTTAGGATTAGGCATTTAGAGGTTAGATTCAGGGGTTAGGGATAGAATTATGCCTGATCTATTTGTCGTACAGAGACACGTTGTGAGCTTGTAGATCGGCTATTTTCGACTTCAGGGTTAGGGTTAAAAATGTGAAAAATCCATTAATAAAATTGCCATCCTAAAATTTGGATGTTCTCAGAAGAATAGTAATACAAACATGTATGCGTGCGTGCGTGCGTGCGTGCGTGCGTGCGTGCGTGCGTGCGTGCGTGCGTGCGTGCGTGCGTGCGTGCGTGCGTGCTGTACTGTACTGTACCCTGTAGGTGTGGCTTTGTATGTGTAGCAGAATGTGTAAGAGAACAAGGAAGAAAATCGATGACTTTTCTTTTTAATAATTGATTAAATGAAATAGCTTGATTTAACTGTTGTGGCCCTACAATGTCTATCACTTAATAGGCACAGACACCTGTACCAGAATAGCACATGGTATGAGGAACATTTCAACCGCTTTCAATCCTAAGAGCTTTAATTAAAAACCTTCCTTACAGAGTTAACAACATCATTATCTTCATAGTTAAAGATAATTATGTAGAGCAGCAACACATGCTCATAGCCTCTGTGACAAATGCATTTAATGGCTTGTTGCCGACCTTTAGACTTGTGACTTGTGTGGCACTGCACTGTGTATGTCAACCCAACCTGTGGAACCAAGAAATTATATCTAGACCTCACAGCATCACAAAAAGGGTGTGGAATTCAACACATTCAACATCAACGCATTCGGCCAACCCTACAACTTAAACAAATGGATTACTTTTAACGTTATAAACAGTCACACTGACAACAATGGCAAAGTTCAAAGTCTGCCTGGCATAAAAGAGAACAAGACCTGTTAATACAACTGGATATGTAAGCTAGCACTGGGGGGGACAAACACATTGAAGGAGAGATTTAACAATACAGTACACTTTGGAGGTGGTTTTTAAGGTGTTGTCAACAGCCAGGGATGGGCGTAATTTTCAAGTTACATCTTATAGCCTACACAATATACTGCAGTTCTTCCAACACTGCTGTTATTGCATAAGGGAGGTCAGGGCAGGGATTTATAGTACTATAAAGTCACTAAACAAATGGTTGCCAGGAAACCAAGTCAGGGTCTTTCTCTCTGTGTCCTTCAGTCTCTCTATCTCTCTTTCTCCCGTTTGGTGTTTGTTTATGTGTGCTTGCCATATGTACCTTCCTCCAATGACGCCTCTTGATGGTGTTCCTCGTTATCATCATTACCGTCCAAAACTGAGTAATGGACTGCCTCAAGCGCTTGTAGTGCTTCCTGCAGAAGACAGGGGGCATCGGTCACCTAGGAACATATTGAACGTCACTGCTCCCTCAGCCGACCTCATTTCAGGTGAAACCTGACTCCTTCTCTTCTCCCTTGTGACATCTGTTTCTCCTCTTTGCCTTTAGCTGTTCATCACCTCGTCTCCTCACAGTCACAGTCACACTCTCTGCCTACCTGGCCTGGTGTCCTCGTATGTGGCTCTGGATGACGATGGCTTTCTGTCTGAAGAACCTGAAGTTCCTCCTGCAGATGAATCCCCTGATGTTCCTCTGGATGGTGACGGCGGCCCAGGTCTGTGTGCTGCTCCATTTGTCCTCCACACGCTGGTACAGAAGCTCCTTCATGAACACCTGGTAAAAAACCCAAACACATGCACAGTTGCACACAGGTGCACGGACTATAGGCTCATTTATACTTAGTATAAATATATTGTGTAAAACGTATAGTTTTACACAATAATATCTATTGACAAAATTAAAGATGGTGTATAATTGAAAACATGCAAAATATTATCTTTCTGTATTACATGCCAAACCCTGAGGAAGACTTCACTGTCGCAACGTTGGTTTCTTTTTAAATAAACGTTTGCATCGTGGCTAGCTGTGCGGCCTCATCCTTTGTCAATAGTATTACATGCTATAACGTAATTATGAAAGCAGAAAAGAAAAGTGAACTGAACAAAAAGTGTGTGTGTGTGTGTGTGTGTGTGTGTGTGTGTGTGTGTGTGTGTGTGTGTGTGTGTGTGTGTGTGTGTGTGTGTGTGTGTGTGTGTGTGTACACATGGATGGATACCTTGGAGAGTCCCAGCTGATACTGTCCCTCCTCTGCCCCCATCATCTCCAACAGAGACACCGTCTGGTCCCTGTCTGGAGCTTGGGTGGAGCGCTGCGCCAACAGTATCCCATACCTGACACACAGAGGAGGGGGGGGGGGGGGTAAGGGGGACATTTGAGTAGCCAACATCACATGAACCGGGAACCTGATCCAAGTTCACATTTTGCCATGTCAGGTCATGCTTTCAGTGCCACCTAGAGACATTCTCGTTAACATGCTGTAACTCAGGCTGCCGGTCGACGACAAAAAAGCAGCATTTTCAGACACAGCAAAGATAATTCAGACGATAATGGAAAAGGCGAATAGAGAATATAGACGTGAAGGGAGCTAAGAGGGGAGATAAGATAAGGTAAGAGAAAGTAGAGAGATGAGATGAGGCACACAGGTATACAAAAACAATAGTTCTTGGCGGTTAATACTCCGACAGCAGTCTTCTACAACCAGGTTCTAGAGATTCACTAGAGATCCGTTGATACAACAAAATCCTCAACTGTTAACCCATTGAGACCTGAAGCCGATTCTACATGTCGCCTAAATCTCAACAGTTTTCTGAAAAACGTATGTTTCTATATCAGTGGTGCTCAATCTTTTTCATGTCAAGGACCCCCAAAATGATATGTATTTGGCCGCGGACCCCCATCAAAATATTTTGTTCCAGGGACCCCCAGAAGCAAAGATTTGAGTTAAAAATGTTCGCTTTAAAATACATATATTCAGAAGATTTGCACACATTTTCACGATTTTTCAAAAATAGCAGATCTACAAGCTCGTAGCGCGGCACTCGGTGCCGCGCTATGAGCTTGTAGATCTGCTATTTTTGAATAGCCCAAAGTGTAAAATAATGCTTTTTAGCTCAAATCTAAAAATGACACAGTTCCAGGTCTTAATGGGTTTAAGTTTTATTTTTACACTCTCAGGAAATAAATGAATACTGATGATTTTGACTATATGTGCGTGTGCGTATTGTATGTGCGTGTTAGTATGCGTGCGTGTGCTGTGCGTGCGTGTGAGTGTGATGCTCAGCACCTCTCCATGAAGTAGGTGTATAGGAGACGGACAGGGTATCCCTCTTTCCTGATGTGAATGGTCTCCAGCATCCCGGCATGCCTCAGCTGGTCCAGCACGTAATCCACATCGAAGATGCCAGGGAGCTGACATAACGCACACACACACACACACACACACACACGCACACACGCACACACGCAGGGTACGAGATCAAACGAGGGCCGTCACCGTCACCACATTTTAGTAAACAATTAATTGTCATAACGAATAATTGTGATGAATGATTTCATTGTGTTTTTGAGATTAAACACTGGAACATATAGTGAATAGAAATTACATTTCTGTTTCCCTTTAAGGCTTTGTAAACAAAAACTACACAGGGCAGATATGACAAATAACGTATTATATAAAAATAAATGGCCGGTACCAATAATCAAAATAATGTATTTATGGCCAAAACAGGCCATATATTTAATAGTTTTATACTGTGACAACTTTTTTTTTAATTGTGAAAATAGCCAATCTACAAGCTCTCAACGCATTAATTTATTCAGTTGAATCTATTATGAAGAAAAAAATGGATTATCTCAAATAACATGTTTCACTGAAGTAGTCATTCAAAATGTCAAAAACTTTACCTTGACGTAGTTTGGCTTGACGCAACGGACAAACGTGGTTTTACATCTAGGGGTACAGAGGGAGCAAAAGAAGAAAGAAACACTGCTTCATTCTAATTCTATGAGAACAGCCAGCACTCAATGAATGAAAAATTCCTTTCTTTTTTGTTTGTTGTTTGCCTATTTTCACCGAATGTTCACCTCTGTCCAAAACACGGACACTAGGGTTCATGTGGTTACCGTAAATTTCTGACTATAAGCCGCGACGTTTTTCCCATTTTTCGACCCTGCAACGGTGCGGCTTATCTATGGATCCACTAGGGGACCTCCTAAATCTATGGCTTTTACACCCGCGGCTTATAGTCCAGTGCGGCTTATATATGTACAAATCATTCAATTTAGCTGCTGCGGCTTATATTCAGGTGCGGCTTATAGTGCGAAAATTACGGTAACTATCTTGTTTTAGATTTCTAGCAGGTTTAATGTTCCCCCTTAAAAGTGAAAGTGAAACTGCATTTAATGATGGAGTGGAGTGAGTCATTGCTGATCCATCCATGTACCTTTCCAGGCGTGTTATGAGTTCAGCGAGCGACTGTTGGAAATGTGAGGAGACGGTCCAAGGCTGGTGACGGAGGCCCTTTCCTCTCCTACCCAGCTCTCTCTGCTGAATGTAGCCGTCCTGAACCTTCTGGAACAGCTCGGAAACCATCTGGGACACAGCCAGTCAATGGATCAATATCCAATATCGACATCGGGCAGAATCTTGTATCTCCACCTTTTATGTTTTTTTTATTGTAAATTAATGCCCTGCTTCCGCATACTACAGTGTCACATAAAAGTAGCAAAAATAGCTGATCTACAAGCTCACAACACGTCGCATTGCGACGCATTGTGAGCTTGTGGATCTGCTATTTTTGACAAATTTTCAAGTGCAATTGAAAGTGGTTAAGTCTGTATGTGCATTTTATAGACATATACAAGTATTAACAAGAGCTAGTGACTAAATAATAATTACATTGGATCCATTGGAACACAGGTTCCTTTTTCCATTTTGTGAAAAGTAACAGTTTTGGACATACAAGGTTTCTGCCTGACAGCAACGATATGTAAGAGCCTAACTAAAGTACAGTAGCACGAGCTGGCAGCCCTGTTCTCAGCTCATTTAGAGAGTAGAAACACTAACAATGTGTGGGTAGGTTGTGTTTTTTTGTTTTTCTTTCACCTTCAGCCTGCTCCTGGCGAACAACTCCAACACTTCTGCGCGGAAATGGTCATGGTTCTTGTTTATGAAATTATGGACCTGGGGACAGAGAGAATATTAATGCAGACTTTGCTGCAGCCAACCCCCCCTAATGTTGACCTGGAGAGGGTGTAGACAACTCCATGCCTCCTCGGATACACATGGAGTCAATATAGCTGCTTCTTCCCACCTGACAGCAAGGAGTTTCACTGGGAGAGCTTAACATGTGCAAAGATTCACTATCTTCCCTCCTTGTTGAACAGGTGCCCTGACCAACCAGTAGGTGTCGCTAGAGCAGCATCAGGTGCAGAAGTGGTTTTCAAACATTTTCATGTCAAGGACCCCCCAGGGCAGGTGTTTTACCCTGTGCAGAAAGATTTGATGGGTCACACAATATCAGTGTGCCGTCATACCTGATAGGTGACAGCCCCGGCATAGTGATAAAGAGTGAAGACTGGCAGTGGAATCTTGGGTTTGGCATAGTAGGGGCTGTTACCATGGTGATAGTGGCACTTCTGAAGGAAGGTGTGGTCAGTGGACTGTTGAAAAAGAGAGAGAGAGAGAGAGAGAGAGAGTGTGTGAGAGAGAGAGAGAGAGTTCACGTGGTCATTGGTGAAAGAACGTATCCCTAAATGCAATGTTAATTGAAATTAATGTAGTTTTGGATTAAACAATTTTAATTTTAATTGAAGCGAGAGAGAGAGAGAGAGAGAGACAGAGAGAGAGAGAGCAAAGGACATTGTAAAAATGCAGTCTGTGCATGAGTTTGTGTGAGTGTGTACAGGTGGGTGTGTCTGCAATTGCATGTACAGTACCTGTGGGAGGCAGGTCTGGTCATCCAGTATGCGGAGGATGCCATGTGGCTTGGCGGAGATGAGCTCCAGACATGAGTGGAAGTTCTGGAGCGCCATAGGGTACCACTGGATCTGCTCTGTACTGTACTCCTCCTGGGCACAGAAAACACACATGAGGTCCTTAGTATACATTCTTGCTGTATGTGTAAATGCCTGGATAGAGGTTGACCCTGTTTCACCGACCTGCTCTTGAGAGACCACGGCCATGTTGACAAAGTGCTGCAGCTGCTCATTGGCAAAATTGATGCAAAACTGCTCAAAGCTGTTTACTCCGAGGTCCTACAACAACAAGACCACCAGAGATGAACGCCATTCACACTTTATATTTCAGATGGAGATATAGAGTATTTCATCCCAGACAAGATGCCCACCTCAAACCCATAGATGTCCACTATTCCCACAGTGCTGTCCATCTCTGTAGGGCTCAGCCAATCATTGATCTGTTCTAATAGCCAATCAAACAGCACGGAATACAGGGCCTTGGCAATGGCATCTCTACAAAGAAATGTGAGGAGAGGAGAAAACCTTTTCAGAGAGGAGACTTTTTTTTATGCAGCTGTTCCACAAAACCATAAGGCTCTCCACTTTTGTTTGTTTTTTCCCCCAGAAATAATCACTATACGAGCAAATGATGAGTCTAGTTTTTGCCACAATTGTTCATACCTGGATTCTATGGCACTTTCCACAGACAGAGGGCAGTAGATCCTGTCATAAGTAGTCTCCTATGGAACAGAACAAGGATCAGTGTGCACACTTGGAGAAACAGGACTGTTGGCTGGGAAAAATGTATAGGAGAAAGCAACTGACTGTGACACGGTGTGTGATGACTGTCTGCAGAGCCTCTGAGGAGATCTGCAGCAAGGAGCCAACTCTCCTGGCCTCAGCCTCGCTGAAGATACGAGCGACCTCAAACGACTCACTCTGAAACGATGACACTGGTTTATTTCTGACTGGACTGACACTGGGCGACGAGGTACAATGCTCTCTTTTTATTTCTCAAATCCACCTGTGTGCGTGCACACACACACACACACACGCACACACACCTCGTATGAGCTGAAGCAGATGTTGCCTAGCTGTAGGATGGCAGACAGGATGGCCCAGACGGTGGAAATTTGGTCGGCGTGGAGACCGATTGCCTCAAAACATTGAACCAAGAGCTGGAAGTCTTGCTTATCCTGCTTCCCCTTTAACTCACAGGCACCACCCTGACAGAGACAACAACGAACATCGTGAGAGATCATTTTCAAGAGGGAGTGGATAGGGGGGAAAATATGGTGATCAAGAAAAGAAGGGGAAGCAAGCAAAGAGAAACAGGAAACAAAGGCAGTGGGATGGTAAATGATGAACAGTGGAAAGGGTCTCAATGCAGTGCCGAGGCACTGTTTGTGTCCATGTAGTTGTATTGCACCTGGTTGAGGTAGTAGTAGGTCTCTGCTCCCTGCAAATAGAGTTCCTGTTTATCCCACTCATTCATACCAGCCAGCAGTTCATAGAACACATGGTAGTTTCTCTCCTCTTTGGCCTACAAAGGAAAAAGAGAGACAAGGCCTAGTCAGTGTCATGGATTGATTCCATACCTACAGTACCTACTTCCCACATCACGTCATGCACAGCATTTCATCCAAAACAGTTATTTTGAGGACACTGCACACCTCACTCGAAGTCTTTACCTGAAAGACAACTCTGGACTTCTCAAGGAGATATTTTGACAATGAGGTCCCTACAACTACCCCACTGTCGACCAATGACAAGAGAGGAGGGGAGACACTCAGTCCGCACATAAAACAACCACAACCAATGTCTTCAGAGGGAGTGACTAAAGAATCAAATGTAATCTGCATCAATAAACAGTTGAAATATAACATATAATAGTACACAAAGGCATAGGGGAGTGTGGGTGGACTCACTGGAGAATGTGGACATGGAGGTATTTGCCAAAGCGGCTGGAGTTATTGTTCAGGATGGTCTTGGCATTTCCAAAGCTGTCCAGTATAGGAAGAACCTCCATGGGCTAGTAGAGTGGACAGACAGACAGACAGACAGACAGACAGACAGACAGACAGACAGACAGACAGACAGACAGAAAGAATATTAGAACAAATAAAGAAAATAAATATTTAAAGATAATCTCTAATGCATTCTAATACTTGGTTTGGGCATTGTGTGTGGATTACGAGGTGTAAGAATTTGCCATGTTTCATTGTTTCATGCTCCTTGTCTTCTCCAAGGAGCTGTCCAATACTGTAACTGTACCTGTCGCAGGTTGTCATTTATGCCCTGGTACATCGAGCTGAGGTAGTGAACGATCAGCTTGGTAGCTTCAGTCTTCCCTGAACCACTCTGACCACTGCAAAGAAAACGTGATTTACAGTATGGCACAAGAAACCCCACAGATAACATTAATGGCCCAGCGCCTAGCGATCCGGGCACTCAGGCTCCAATGCGTGTCGCAGGTTCGAATCCCGTTCCTGACGACCTTTGCTGCGTGTCACTCCCCGTCTCTCTCTCCCCATTTCCTGTCTACATTCTGTATTTACAATTTACAATTTAGGCATTTAGCAGACACTCTGTATACTATCAATAAAGGCAGAAAAAGCCAAAGAAATATCTTTAAAATCTTTTAAAAAAAGATAACATTGATCTACAGTACCTAAAACAACAACAACAAAGAAGTCATTTTTGAGGGGACCGTACCTATGTTCCCAGAACCCGGGGAACATAGGTATGACCCCATTTGAGGATTGGTTGAATACTAGGATGAAAGTGTTTCAAGAGCATTTGTGAAAATAAAAATAAATAGGCAAACATGGATTCTCCACAATACCTTACAACAATGCAATGTTCTTCAGTGGAGTTCTGGGAATGGTTGAAGGCTGCATCAGCCATGGCATACACATGACTGTAGAAGAAAAAACAGAAAGTGAATACATTATGATACCAATAATAGTATTGGCAATGGAGGTAGGAGAGACTTTTGGAATTCAAGTTGCCATTGCTAATGTAGGCTACTGAATTCCTATTTGTTTCTTCAGGCAGGCAAGCTGGAGGTATTTGGCTATTGATTATTGGTCAGTTGGTCAGGCATTGCTAACGGTCTTTGACTTGTGGTCAGGGCTCTGCTCGTCTCTCCAACTCTTTAGTAAAAAGAAAATATCAGGTTTGGATACCAATGGAATCCAATCATGAGAGAGAACTCATATAGGATACCGGGTAAACAACTGAAATTGGAAGTGGTGAAACAAAAAATGAGCAGACAAAAATGGAACTGGGGCACTATAAATTTGAAGCTGATGAATTGGTTCTCTAAATGAATTGGTGTCCCACCTGAAAATTTATTTTCTGTTTATTGAATTGCTTGAGAGACGGGGAGAAACCTGTTTCATATACACTTGAAAAATACCGGAAGGGCTGAAACGTCGTATATCTGATGTTTGTCACAAACACATAAAAAGAGTATTCAACAAGTGAGTTGCGAGCCCCGCTTTGTTCTCGGAGAGCCCTGTTACTGGACAAACAGTTTCTACCAACTGTATAGCAGGGGTCGGCAAGTGACCTCAAAAACTATAACTTGCATCACTTTTAACCCATTTAGACCTGAGGCCGATTCTAAAAACGCCTTCTAAATCCTAGACCTAAGTTTTCTCAAAAGATTACAAAAAATGTATGTTGCTGTACATAGCAACAACAACCCCAAAAGTAGTTCCCGGATTGAAATGTATAGCGTATAGGGGTTCCCAGTCTAAATGTGTTAAAGTGTACTGATTTTTGTAGTAGTTACATGTTTTGTACAAAATATGCCTCCCATGTCCCATCACCCGCCCCTGCCCTACAACCCAGCCCCTTTCCCATTCAAAATTGTCACCCCTGCATAGCCCTCCTGGACACAACACAAAGCAATAATGAATTAGAGTTTAACGTGGAAAGTTTTTAATATTTGGTTATATTCCCGTTTATCTAGGCTGCACCTGTAGGAGTGCAATAAATTGTGAACTTTTCATCCTGATCATTGATCCTTATTTCATCATTATTTGAATGAGTCACTACAACCAAAAAGCTCAGCGTTGCGCCCAATTCCCCAAATGCATTCTTCAGTGTGGCCATGTCCAGCAGCTAAGACACTTCACATTTTACAGCTTAATAACAAGTAATAGAGAGAAGGATTTATGCTCACGGTGGGTTGCGCTGCTGCTCTTTGCCTTGGTACCGCTGTCTGAGCTCCTCAGTGTAGATACTCAGAGGCTTAAAGGGGTTCACCGACAGCAACATGTTTCCTATGTATGTCTGAGAGTGACAGGAGAAGGGGAATGTGATACAGCCCGTCAACAAGGATGTTGGCGCAACATATTGGCACGTACAACAGATCTACAACAGATAACAGATCGGTAATAGTCCTTTTTTTTCAAGGAAAGGGTGAGGACACTTAACTGACATAAACACAGTCTCGATGAAACCTCTTCTTCAGATTGAGAAGCACAGAACTCTCGGAAACTTCTCTAAGGACAGAGCACAGTGAAGGACGAGTGGTCAGACATGTGTGCTTATGTTTATACTGTATACTGTTGTACATGTTTATATATTGTCTGTGTATGAGGGTGTGAGCATGTGCAATCATGCATGTGTGTGTTTGTTTACATGTGTTTTTGTGTGTGTGTGTGTGTGTGTGTGTGTGTGTGTGTGTGTGTGTGTGTGTGTGTGTGTGTGTGTGTGTGTGTGTGTGTGTGTGTGTGTGTGTCCGCGCACGGGCATATGACTCACTCAAGTTGGGAGAGATCCTCTACCTCGTCCACCTCCACTGCTCTGTCACTCCCTGGCATCTTCACCTGAGAGAGGAAGGGCAAGATGAACCCTGTCTAAAACAGGAAGTACAATGGACCCTATACACCTACTGTGTTCACCCTCGTTACCTGTTCTCCACTGCTAGCTTCCTGTTTAGCTAACATTGGATTAGCTTTCTAGAAAAACAAGTAAAGCCTAGTTACAGCAAAAAGCCCTTTGTGCGTTTAGTTTTATTTGGCTTGAGGTTTCTCCCTTAGAGCTTAAGGCAACTCCGCACCAAACAGACTCGTCCAGACTATTGCAGACTACTCCAGACTGCAACAGACTGGTATTCGGTTGGCAAAAGTTGCCATTTAAGTCTGTCAGCCGACTGGCCATTCATGTGCTAATTTGACTTTTAGCGTGCCAGCGTTGCCAGGTCTGCTTATTATAAGCGACTTTGGGCTTGTTTCCCTGCAAAGCCACTTAGGGATGTTCCCAGCGTTTTTTCTTCACTGACGTGCAGTGGTGTAAAGTAACTAGTACATTTACTCAAGTACTGTACTTAAGTACAATTTTGAGGTACTTTTACTTTACTGGAGTATTTCCAATTGTCTATACTTGTACTCCACAACAATTATTTGAAATGTTTAGTTACTAGTTACTTTGCAGATATAAATCATTATGAAACATACATTAACCACTTTAGCCCTATTTTATACCTATAAGCTATTTGAAAATAGCAGATCTACAAGCTCACAACGTGTTGCGATGCACGCGTTCTGAGCTTGTAGATCTGCTATTTTCAAACATTTTTGTACTTTTACTTTTGGTACTTTAAGTACATTTTTATACCAATACTTTAGTACTTTTACTCAAGTAAATGTTGAATTCCGGACTTTTACTTGTAACAGACTCAGAGTACATCTATTGCATTCAAGCCTGGAATTTCGTCATTTTAGGGGCAAGGCCACTTGGCCTTTGGTGTTGTAATTTTTTGGAGGGCACAAAGGCCCTGCCCGGCCTTCCTGCCAGGGCAGGAAGGCCATCCAAAAAAATAATAAAAGATTTTTAAGTCCAAAAATGATTTTTAAGTCCACGGAAATAATGCATTTAACTTGAAGGTTAAGGATGATTGTATTTTAATATATTATAAGAATAGTATAACTATCTGTGAAATATTACCCATTTATTTCACAAAATAATGTGTTGGCAAATGACCAATATTTAGTTATATAGGTCTCAATATGTCACATTCAGCCCTGGACTTCACTGACTGAAGTAGCGGTCACATTAATCACATTAGATTCACATAATGTATTTTACCCACAAGTTATTTTCATTCAAATGAAATGTGAATGAACTTGCACTAATAATGACTTTAGTTGATTTTTCACTCTTTAAAATATAGTATTTCTTAATTATTAATAATTACAGCTTGTAGATTGGCTATTTTCACGATTTTAAATTGTTTTTAAATAATAATAAAAAAGGAACATACAAGATTTCCACCCGACAGCCATAATATATAGCCAATATATGGTTCTGTATCAGTATATGAGTCCGTTTTTGAAGATTTCATTCTAATTGGCTACTAGCCTGAATATGAATTTCATGAGCCTGGGTAGGTCACCCTGGCTTGGCGGAGATATGCCCTGTAGCACACTCCGCACAGCAGCAGCAGCAGCAGCAGCAGGTGAAAGCAATTCACTTAATTGCTCGTTCTCTCTCCCTCTTTCCGTCTCCTCAATCTCTCGCTCGCTCTTTCTCTCTCAATCTTTCACTCTCCCTTTTTTCTCTCCCTCTGTCTCTCCCTCTTTCTTTCTTTCCTTCTCTCTCTGCCGCTTTTTACCTCCCTCTTTCTCCCTCCCTCCGTTTCTCTCTCCGTCTCTCCCTTTCTTTCTCCCTCCCGCTTTCTCCGTTCCTCTCTCTCCCTCGCTCCTGGTATCTCCCTCTCTCTCACCCACTTTCTCTCTGTCTTCCTCCCCTCTCTCTTTCTCTTTCTCTCCCCTCCTCTCTCTCTTTCCCTCTCTCTCTCTCTTTCTCCCCCCTCTTTCTCTCCCCCTCTACCACTCTTCCTCTGTCACTATCTCCCTGCTTTACGAGCCTATTCATGCAATGCTTGAACTCCCACTCAGAAGGACATGTTTACATACTTGCGCATTACATATTTATACATAAACACGGATGCATGTGACTCCGTCACTGGACAAATTTACACACCTGCTCCCAATCACCACAGCGCAAAAGTAGGGCAAATCAATCAATCTCTCTCTCTCTGGGAGCAACAACAAGAAACAGTGAATGTAGGTTTTCATAGACATGGTCGCTTGTTTCTCTCACATAATCTGGCAACACCGACAGCCCTCTGTTGTCACTGCCACTGCGCTACCAGTCGGCTAAAAAGCTGAACATGTTCGGTCGGCTCTGGGTCGGCCGAAAAGGTCCCGACGGACCCCCCGACGGACCCCTAACCGACTGGCCGACGCTTCCCGAAGCCAATTCGGCCCAAAATCGGGCCGACTCAGATTGGTCTGGAGAGGGCTTTAGAGATAAATGGTCCACACTCATAACCTTTCCACGGCAGGTAACCAATCCACCTGCAGTGGTGGAACAGTGTGATAGCTGATATAGTGCAGTCTCATAGCAGCATGCTAGAGTGTGTTGTATGCTCTTTTGTACTATCACAGACTGGGAAATAAATAAACCAGTAGCAGTCCTTTATGTCCTCTGGCCTTCAATAAACACTGGCCATAAGTGATGATGTAGAAATAATGATATGCTGAAACTCAAACCAATAGACGTCACCATAAATGAGTTCACCTGGAATTAAAATGGTTACGAGGAGAACGCAACTTTGCTATGGTATGTCATTTCAAGTACTTTGTGATTACTTTTCGAATACATTTTCACAGCATTTAACTGATGGAGTAGCGGAGCAGCTGAAAGATAGTGAATGTGCAATGCAAGGTACTTGTGTGCTGTGGAGGCGGCTCTCCAGCATGTCCTGGGTAGGGTCCTCCGACTCCCAAGGGCCACTGCCGTTGTGGGCCGGGACTGTTTGGGCCTGGCCCTCATCATCATACACTGTTCTTTTGGTCAGCTTCTCCACCGTCTGGTGGGGCAGCAGGTTCTCACCACGCAGCCAGTCCTGAACCACACACAGCCAGGAGGAGAATGTGGTCATAAATCACTGGAGCACGTACATTAAATAATGAGGAATTCATTTTTAAAAAAGCTCTTCACGGGAGGAAATAATTGCATAATTAAGACAACACAAAGAAAACATTTCACTTATCTACTGGCATCTCACAAAATAGGATTGTACTTACTAATGAGGATTCTACTTGTTCCTCAGAGAGAAAAACATGAATGAATATTTAGTCGATACGTACCTGAGGGTCTCCACTCATCCGTGCATTCCCAGCCCAGTGCACCTGTGTAGTGTATTGTCCCCCGTCACCCATCAGGTGGGCCACCTCCCTGTCTGCATCCTCCTCATAGAAGGTCCTCCTCCCTGACGCTGCCCTCCCCGGCTCACCATTCTGAAGGGGCTTGTCAGTGGACCTGGGTTTCCTAGGCGCAGGCGCCTTCTCTGGGTCTGGTGTTCTGGCTCCAGCGCTGACCCCTCCCCCAGAGAGGGACAACTTTGTCAGGTTGATCTGGGAGGGGCCCAATCTCCCCCTAGCAGCCTGGAGCACACTGACACCAGTTTGACTATGCAGGTCAGTCTTCCTGTTCCTGTCCTCTGTGTCAGACGATCCCCCCGGTGCCGCTGTACTGGCAGTGGGCCCAGGACTCCTTTCCGCTTCCCCACTCGACGTTGATAACCCTGGCGTGGGTTTCTTCTTGATGGCCTTGAGGAGTCCGAGGTCTGGTTTGACCGGCAATACGAGCCTGGCACCTGGTCTCGGGGGTTTGGGTTCTGAGGTGGTGGTGCTGCCTTGTGTTCCAGTGCTGCTTGTTGAGCTAGAAGCTGCCTGGGTTTTCTGGGCTAACTTTCCTAGGCCCAGTTTGTTCATCCTGGGGAGCACCACAGCGTATTTAGCTTCTGCCTCTTTCTCTGCAGCTGGAGCTGCCTCGTCTAATTCCCCTTCTGACTTCCCCTGAGATATGGGTCTTTCTTTAGCACTCGAGGGGGTCTTGCTCTTCTTGCTTACCAGGTTGCTTTTTGTGGCAACTGTCATAGCCATCCTGTTCTTGAGGAAGTTGCCCTTGGACTTCTTCCCCCCATCTTTCTTTTTAACGGCTCGAAGTGAGAGCCAGTGGGAGATTCCAATGGCTCTGGCGCAAGCTGACACCCTTTTCCTCATATTTAAGCCCTTTGGCATTTTCTTTTGCATCCAGCCGGACACCCGGCGAAGTGTTGTCACACTTTTTCTTCGTGTAATCAGACTTTCCTTGAGATTGCTGGACCCTCCATCTGGAGCCTCACTCTCTGATGCTTCCTCAACAGGCTTCTCTGATGTCTTATTGGTCCTACTTTGAATAGAGGCCATCTTTGCCTTTCCCAGAAGTAGACTCTGGGCGCGGCCTTTGGCATGACTTCCTGCTTCCCGTTGCTCCTCTTTCATTGGTTCAGGCCCCGGGTCTTTGGGGCTTTTACCTTTGACTTTGAGAAGCATCATTCGTTGGCCTATGGCAGCTTTGGATGCCGTGGGTGTAGCATCCTGTTCTTCTTCATCCACATCTTCTGATGGCGCATTCTTTTCATTGACATTCTTGGTTTTGTTGGCTAACTGAAGCAGCTGGGCCTTCCCTTTTGCCGTGTCAACCTTGGTGGGAGAGACCGTTCCCGGAGACTGCACCTCCTCTTGCACAGCACAGTCTTTTTCCTCTTTTTGCAACTTCTTTTTGTTCTTTTTTTCTTCCTTCGCTTTTTGCTTTGCTTCCTTTTCCGCCTTCTGTTTCTCCACCTTGGCTCTTTGTTTTTCAGCCTTCTCGGCTCGCTTATCTTCCTTTGTTTTTTTTAACATCTTGTGTTTTCCCCCGTGAGCAGGCCCAGAGGAACTTGCCGTCTGTCTGAGTCGCCTATTTCCGCCGGCTTTATCAGTGGTAGACCGTCGACACCGTCTTCCTTTAGTTATCTCCTTTTCTCCACTCCCGTCACTGTCAGTTGCCTCTGACCTTTTGACCTCCTCTTCTTCCTCTTCTCCCCCAGTGGTGGCAGGTACTTCCTCTGGTTCACTTTTGGTCACGTCTTCATCTGAAAGTTCTTTCACTGATTCCTCCTCTGCTGCCGATTCTTCCATGTCTCTCTCTGTGTCCCCCTGTGTGTCTGACACCTCGGCCTCCTCCTCGCTGCTGTCCTCACTCCCCTGCGTCTCAGCAGTCTCATTACATGTCGGCTCCTCCTCCTCCTTCTCATCTTTACTTTCACCCTCTTCATGCTCCTCCGCAGAGCTTCCTGCGTCACTCTCAGATTCCTCCTCTTCTTCCTCCTCCTCCTCCTCAGATTCTGAAGACCCTGTCACCCTGCCACTTCTTCTCTTGTTCACAGTCTTGGCTGGGGTTCTATTGATCCTACTTGACTTTGCTGGAGTGGTTTTTGGGGTTGGTTGGAGTTTAGTTCTCTTATTTTCTGAATAACTGCCATTCTTACTCTGAGGTTGTACTTTGCTGTTCACAGCTCGGCCATTCACCAATTGCTTCCCTGTTTCTTTGTGTGGTTTCTTTTCTTGCACTATTCTGCTGTTATTATTTTCTTCTTCCTTTTTATTCTTAACTTTATCTTTGGCTTCATCTTTCTTATCTGGAATGGGTGAATTCCCCCTACCTTTTTGTTTACCAGAAGGAACTTTGGAAGAAGGTTGAGATGCTTTTGAGACATTCTTCGTTCCATTTTCCTGTTGCTGAATTTCTTTTTTCCCAGCTTGTGTTTTCTGTTTTGTGCCATGTGCTCTGCTACGCGATTTGGCAGCAGACATGGCCGCTAGATCTTCAGTGTTGGAAATATCTACTTTTTACCTTAACAAAATGAATCAAAACTATTGTAAGAATTTAAAATCACTACATTATTTTAAAACAAATGTTGCACATCATCTCTGTCACACATTAAATTAATACTTTTTTTAATGCACTTTGACAGATCCATTACTCATTTTAAAAACTTTATAAATTAGGGCAGCAGGTCGAATGTCATGTCCTTCAAGCCCAGTGAAACCAGGTACTTGGGTCAGTCAGTCAGCACCTAGGCAAGGTTTCACACTTTTAGCTGACCCTGATCCTTGTTCTCAGACTAAAGACGCCCAGGTCAGACCTAGTTTACCCACTACTGACCTAATTTTCCAAAAACAAATCCTCTAACCTGCCCTGTAATGTTCATCTGTAACGCATCTTCACTATGCCAAAAATGTGTGTTCATTCAATAAAACCAACCCAAAACACAAGTGCTCATAAGCAACATGCAAGTACAATTCAGTGCTCCTGACATGTTGTTTCCTTGGCCGGATGAAAACATGAACCCCTCCTCTCCCTTTGTAACCCCAAACAACAGTTCTATCTCTAGGTCAAATCAAAGTGGCATTGATTGGCCATCTTTACATCCATCCAAAAGCAGTTGTATAGGCAGTACACCCTGGGGGTAGAGCATCGAGAGAGCTCATCTGAGTTTAGTGTAGCTTACCTGTCTTCTCAGGTGAAACACAGGCATGGCTGGGGGTCTGAAAAGTGCTCCGATGTGTCCTCAAGAACTGGTGTCACTGACCACATACATAAATGCTTCGCTTGAGGGTTGGGGCACAGCTACGAGCTGATATCCCACCCACTAATGTTACACAAGTACACATACAATACCAACCCATCAAAGGATGGGCGTGTGGTGTGTGTGTGGTTTATGTCTACACACACACACACACACGCGCGATACACACAATATGCCCATGCACCCAACAAAGGTGAACACATACACACACGCACGCACAAGCACACAAAGTGCCTTCTGAATAATTTACCTCTATTTGGCAGGTCATACAGCTCTGCAGCATTTCATATGGGCAGCTGGTGAATGGCTGGAACGAAAGGTGAGAGGGAGTGTGTGGAGTGACTGACAATAGGTGTTGATAGGAGAGAGAGAAAGGGTTTGTCGAAAGAACTCAATTGCCTGATTCCATCAGTGTGTGCTGGAATGCTGGAAATTACTAGGAAAACCACTTGATACTTGTCCGATGTGATATGACCTGCATAATCATAATTAATACAGGATTCAAGGACACCATATATAAGGCACCATCTTTAAACCAAAGATTTACTGGCATAATTGCAAATTGTACAATTACGATTAATGGCTTTTTTGGTTTATATTTTAAGAATTTGTTGTGGCATTTTTCTGCTTCATTCATTGCAGAGAGACAGCATTCCAAGGGCAGATAGAGACTCGAACCCACATCCTCGCAACTCACAAGGAGCACAGGGTCAGTGCACCAACCAGCTAAGCCGGGCTTTTTTAGGCTGGGAATTAAGGATGTTCTTCCAACTCTCTCTTCTGCCTTTCTGTAACGGAGACCTTAAAGGGATATTTCACTTGGGGCCATTTTAACGTCTCCACTGGCCGTTGTGTGCACCCCAGACAGTTTTTAAGTTGCTTGAATTCAGTATTTAGATATTTGATATTCAATTTATCAGACACGCCCCTCCTCCTGGCTCCTATACAAACCCATTGTAACTTCAAACTCCATTTTAACCAATATTGTCATTCTAAAGGGGGAGGTGGCTGTATTTTTTTGTATTATAATTAATGTATCATTTAAAATGAATATCATATATCTAAACACTGAATCAAGCAACTTATAAACTGTTTGGGGTGCACACAAAAGCCAGAGGAGAAATTAAAATGACCCCAAACATGCTTGAAAGTGAAATATCCCTTTAAGCCTAATTCATACTTAAATTTCAGCATATATTGCAAAGCATAAATTAGGCTTTCTTCAGCAGTCTCACAGACGGGTCCTTCAGAAGGCTCAGGTTTCAGTCAAGCCACTATGGCTGGGGCAATTAGTGGACAAAGCGCCTCATTTCATAATGGATGATCAAAACTCTTGGCTGGGCATGTATGACAACTGATCCCTTCTTAAACCACTTCACCATAAACGACCCAGCGATCGCTATAGAGCCTAGTAGCCCAACAAGTCTGTGGTCGGTCTTGTAGAATAAACCCCTTCATTGAAATTCCATAAATTTCACTTAGTCCGACCACACCAACATACGAGTTTAAATATTATACCCTTGTTTCCAGAAAAACACCATTGGATGTAATAACACTTGTAATCCTTTGCAGTAAAGGACTTGTCAATGCACTGAAATTATGAAAAGCACATGTTTTAAGTAAAAATGACAGGCACGTGAATTCTTGTGAAAAACATGTAATAATCATCCAGCAGGAAACTGTAGTGTGAAGTTACAAATCAACAAAAATTAGGGTTCTTAGACTTAATCATTCACTACAAAAATATATTCTAGGCCACAAATGCTAAAATACCCAGCATTCTGATAGACAGTACCAAAATATTTCCTTGTAAGATCAGACTAAATAGCAGCAAACCCCAGTTAAAATAGACCCACTGTTTAACACAGGTACAGATTCATATACATATATATTAAACATTTGACTACAATATCTTAAAATTACATTCCTAAATTACATTATTCATGGCTGGCATTAAAAAAAGGTTTACATAAAAAAAAAAGAATTAAAAACCAAAGCCCCATAAAATGTCAATCCCCTAAAAAGTACAGCATTTTGTGCTCCACAGTAGTGGAGAAGTACCTATGGCAGGTAACAAACTTACTAAACATGCTATCGAGTGGACGGGAGGGGAAGGAGGTATGAGTTAGCAACATAATGTTGAAAGCAATTAAATGCAGTGGGTTTGTACCTGCCTGGTGCTGCTAAATAAACCTGTCATGGACTGTGACAACAAAAAAACTAAAGTTCTAATATATAAAAACAGCTCCTGTGTCACATTTCTTTTTTTTATGCTGGAACATCATTCTGAAAACATTTTTTTCCCTTGAATAAGTTTGTCTGTGTAGATTTGAGGTTTCATCAGTAATCGATAAAAAAACATAAAAACAAAACACAGGCACAAATTACATGTAGAAATTAAGTTACATCAATCATCAGCATAAAAACAGACTCCATTTCCCCTGTTCCCAGTACCTCTGTCCATCTGGGGAGATAAAGGCCAGTGAGGCTGTGCAACAGAGGCAGGGTGGTGATTGGACAGACCACAGTTCCACAGGTGAGGTCAAAGGTGAACAGGCCGGTGGTCAAAAAAAAGCTTTCCAATGGAATCGGGAAGGGGTAGTATTTTAGTGAGCAGGTTTAACTAGGTGATGTACGTATATGGCAGGCTTGAGATGCTGGTATGATGCTGGCATGATCAAAAAATGACTTTGTGTGATTTAATGGTCACATAATTAGGAATGTGTTTAAGAGGCTTTGGATTAAATGGTGACCCGCCACGCTGCCATTGGTAGGCCGGCTGAGTCGGTGAGGAGCTGCAGAACGCAGCGGGTGAGGGGCAGGTACAGTGACTGGTCTAGGCACAGGCGGTGGTCCCTCCATGCCCCCTCTGTCGGAAGCAGTGGGCAAGTCTCAAATAGCATCCGTAGTCCTCTTAGTGCGCTACTGACGAGAGCCCTTTGGTAATACACTGGGAGGTGGCTGGAGTCAAGTCAGCCAGGCTGTCAGTCTGAGGCTAGGGGTCAGTAGTGGTAGTAGTAGTAGTGTTGATGTAATAGGCCAGAAGACCAGTGCCGGTCAGTCTGAGAAAAAAGAAAACAAGAAAAATCATAACTACACATTATGTTGTTAACAAACAGATTGTACTGAGACTTAACATACTTAGTTATAGTTATAGAATAGTAATAGCCGATCAACAAGCTCACCACGCAGTGCATTATGTCACAGTGTAATGTGCCGTGAGCCTGTAGATAGGCTATTTTCGGTGCGCAGAAACGCATGCAACTACATATAAAATTAGGCATAAGGTGTATAATTTGATTACAGAACTTAGAAAAATACATTACCTCCATTGCTAAGCACCGTCCCTCCATCTAGAGTACTGTTCACATTATTCTCCAGAAATGTTCTGTGAACAGAAAACCCCTTGTAAGAACAGATGGACACAAGGCCTTGAAACAACATGGCTATTGACTCCAGACAGAGTTCAGATAGCTTAATGCTTTTAGAAAAGTCCTAGGGCCTCATTCATAGACATCTTCTTGGATTTATGCTTAAACACAAACTTTGATTAATGAATCTTAAATTATCTAATCTAAACACGCACGCACACGACATTACAATCACCTTTGCCTCTGCAAAAGGACCAATTACAGATTTCTCTGTAGATAAAATGTACCACACAAATAGTAGTGTTTATTCATATTGAACCATCTATCCATTTAGATATGTAGAATAGCTTGCATTACAGTGGGCAGGATGCAAAGAGACGGCTGGGATACACAACTTGACACCGAGTTCCCTCTGGAATGTTTTGTAGCGAGGAATCCCAGAGTGGGGAGTATTTGGACATTCAGTCACGTTGTTACAAGTATGTCCATGTGTATGAAAGGTACGGTTGACAACATCTTCCACAAACAAATGAAGACATTTGCCACACAATTTATAACATCTCTCTCGTCTTTAATTGAAAACATATAGGGTTTGGATATTGCTTTAATTCCTCACGCCTGTAATTGATAAAATGCCATACAATGCCAAGATGTCGCAAAGGGACCGCACAGTTCTTGGCGGTTCAGAAGATTTGCACTGCCATGTCTACAGTAGCCATGTCTACAGTAGCCTACACACCATGAACAGCTGGAAATTCACTTGCGATCATATTCAAGGGCTTTAGGGGGAAAACGAAGCTACTCTATAGTCACTTGCAGTCCAGCACAGCAGAGGGGAGGTGTGTGTGTCCAGCTGACGCTCAAGGCAATAATGTAGTGTTTCTGTATAAAATAGAACTACACCTAATCTATGATACCATCAAAGCCAAGACTTCTTACAAGCCACCCTCTGTAGTATTATATATTTTTTTGTTTGAGCTGTTGGAAATAACTAGGCTTCACTTGGTTGTTAAAGTCCAGATGACAACAATATGACTGTTGTGAATTAAAATAGATAAAACTATAGATTTTTTATCGAATCGTGACCCCAAGAATCGGAATCTTGAGATAGCAGAAGATGTAGACATAAGATAATTTCCATGTCCAAGTAAGGTTTTATGAAAATGTGCTTGATAGTCGGTTTGCACTTCAATTAGTTACTTAAGATAAAATGTGATCTTAAGACCGTTTATATGAATGAGGTCCTTGCATTCTCCTGTAGAAGAAGGGTGGCCCATACTTACGTCTGGTCTCCTTCTAATGACTTCTGTATTTCCTCAAGTACCTCTGCAATGAAACAAAACCACACACTTTTAGCAACTTTGTTAAACTGTTTAGTTCTCGTAAATCAACCGTGTTAGTGACGATATCAAACGGCATTCAGTGAACCATGTTTAGTAGGGAGGTTATTTGAATCATGCAAAGGAATGATGGTTTGGCAAACACTTGCCAGGTGACAAAACATACAGTACAGGTTCTGAGCTTGAAAACATACAGCACAGGTTCTGAGCTTGCACAATGCTGATTTTACAGTAGGTGTGCCATTATAACAATGGGTGTCATGACAACACAGAAGGCGGACATACCGGTAGTCAGCTGGCAGCACACATTGCACTACGGGTAACTCAAGCTCTATTTTCAGTGTTTGAATAATTGAGACACCAGTGTCAAATATGATCTCTCTCTTCAACTGTATGATCTAATATGATCTCTCCCTTTTAAAAGTATGATCTAATATGATCTCTCTCTTCGTCCGTCTCTCCCCGAGTACTCACTCTCGTCATTCAGCAAAGCATGCTCCATAACACGTCTAGCAGCGCTTTCTGGAACACAGGCGGCAGGCAGTCAGCACATCAGTACGCACAGGCACATACAAGGGGAGTGTGTGTGTGTGTACAAACAGACAGGTATATTGCATATTAGCGAAAGCACATAGCTAGTTGACAACAAGGGCGCACTACATTAGAGAATGTAGTATTGTGAATCGTGCACAGTTGGGAATGTCGTGGGCTTTTTCATTATTGTCTCACAACATTCTCTTTTACCTGCATCATCACTGTCCCTTCTGGCATTTCTGGAATGACACAAAAAACAAGAGTTGATCAGTACAGAAATAAACTAGTTTCTGAATGAGTAAGAAGCTAAGCAAATAAAGCATGTGCGCATGAGTGTGTGTGTACGTATGCATGTGTGAACCTGTGGTCTGCAGACGCCCCGTCAGGCTGTGCTCTGTGTTGGGTGGAGGTGGGTGAAAGAGGCGGCACTTCCACGAGGGACCGCGGCTCCACCACGCAGCGGGCGGACACAGAGAAACGCTCAAACTCAGATGGAGAGATCAGGTAGAAGCCTGAGGAGTGTTCATGGGTAATAAAGAAACAAAAAGACAAGCACATTCAGAATAAGTCAATACCAGAGAAAGCACTTATCGCAATGGGTGTACTATAGCAATGGGTGGTCTAATGGGGCAAAAGTACAGAGTCTGCACACTGTCTTGATACTTACAATAAACTTAATTTGGTCAACGTTTTGGGGCTTCATCAAGTAAAACAAAAATGTCTAGCCTATGGATATTATGGATTATAACGCACTTAAGAAATTAAGAAGGTAAGAGGAGCCTTAAGCCTAATCTACACTTTGTCACACAAGGGTGTCACTATCGAAAACCACAGATTTTCAAGCTAGGGACGCGTCTTGTAACGTTGTTAGCTTGTAAATCAATTATTTCGTGTCCCGGACAAGCCTTTCTTACCCTGTCCGTGCTTGGTGAAAACACAGGAAGCGATGCCGCTGACGTCCTCACGGCGGATACACGGGTACTGCACTTGCATCTTCACCCCCGGCAGCGATATCACGTGGACGTCTCCCTGGTTGGTGAGGACCACCAGGCCGCTCTCCCCATAGTCCTCCGTCCGACTGCTGCCGAACCAGGCCACACCCACCCGCCGCACACGGGAGCCGTCGATGGCCGTCAGCTTCAGCTTCATCTTGGCACTGACTTTTGGCAAAGTGAACACCTAGATATGCATGCATGCGCACACACATTAAGGAAATAGGGTCAGATTTTAAGGGCTCCACTTGGGGTGAAGTTGCTATAACCAGTTAAGACATATTAAACAAATGGTGCAATTATATTGGTGCAATATTTTTTATTAATGCATTTTGACAATTTGATCAACTTACATTCTTGTTTATTGCCAAACTTGGTTTTGCGATAGCCACACAATCACTTTATTATTCACTTCACTTTATACAATTATTGCATTCTTTCTTATTTTGTTCTGTGAGTATATTGTTTGTATTATTCAGAGTACCTCTGAACCTTTGTCATTATTTTTTGGCAACTGCAATATTACAATTTCCTGTAGGATAAATGAAGTCAACCTGAATCTAATGCTGTAGTCTACAACAATGGTTCCTATGGTTCTTCACCCGGGTCATGTGTGAACTGTGGGACCGCTGCTTTGTGTGTGCGTGCTGTGTGAGCGTGTCCATGTTAAGTGTCAGCTGTGCAAGAGAGGGGTATCCTGAAGTATTCCTGACCTTGAACTGCTCCTCGGATATAACCAGTAGATGGTGGGAGCCCTGCATATCGGGCGAGCGGGCCAGGTCGTGGGCCACCTCCAGGGGTTCAGGGAGAGGAGCGCCATGGCCATCCATCACCACAATACCGACCACCGGGGCCCGGTGCATTAGCTGTATTTCCTTGGCTAAAAGAACGGAGAGAGAGAGAGAGAGAGAGAGAGGGGGGAAGAGATGGAGGGGCAGAGGAAACGAGAGGAAGAAAGGACAGGAAGCCAGGGGGAAAGGGTGTAAGACTTAGATGTAATCAAGTGTGTTCCTTTTTTATCAAAGGCCTATTGTTGGAGTTGGCAAACACTTTGCATGTCGACGTGCCAACTACTCCAAACAGTTTGGGTCTGCATGGTTCTCACCGGGTTGTGCGCTGATAGGGTCATCTGCTCGACGCTCTACAGGTGGAAGCCGGAGCATGTAGGCAAACACACAGCCGCCGTTGGTCCCTGCCCACAGGGAGGGTGTGTTGTGGTTGCCTGGGGGGGGGGGGGAGAGAGCGGGAAACATCAGTGGAATGTGCCTCAAAGCATCTAGATGTCAATCAATAACTTAAATTTGCCTTTTTAACCACATGAACCCTGCCGTCCCTATTCTGGGGCGAGGTGAAAATAGCAGATCTACAATCTCACAGCGTGCCGTGACACGTTGTGAGCTTGTACATCGGCCATTTTGAGCTAAGATTTGGTGAGAGGGTAAAAAAGGAGCGGGCCACGTATAGACCCCTGGGGGACCCCGTTCAACTAAGTACGGTATATAGGGTGGTTAACACATCTGGCAGAAATCATCTTCAGACCATTAGGGGTGATAAGGAATCAAGCTTTCTTGCCCCCCCCCTTAAAAAAAAGCCTAAACTTAATAATACATTTTATTTATAGTGCATAAAACAAATCTACAATACAGAGTAAAATATTTGCGACAAACAATACATAAAAAGGCCTTAATGACAACGTGGAGGGTTGTGAAACGTAAACTCACTGTCTGAGAGGAAGGTGTCTGCGAAATATAGTGTGCGCACAAGGCCGGTGAAGGAGTCGTCCGAGGAGCGTGCTTCTATCTTCCTCTGGACCGGAGCCAGCTCCATCTCTGCTAGCTCAGCTTCTAGACGCGCGTTGGCTTCCTGGAGCTACACAGAAACGGCAGAAGGTCAGAGGGAGGAGAAAATAAATCGATCAGAGAGAGAGTGAGAAAGAGAGATGGAGAAAGAGAGAGGTTGTTTAACAAGATGCCAAATGCATATTTGGCATTCTATTAACCCCGTCACGGGCAATTGGCCATATTCACACAGTGGTCATTTGCTCTATTTTTGCTTGCGCTGAGAGCAAAATGGAGGCCATATGAAAGTCCTGTGGTTCTCAAATGAGGGGTCCAGGGACCCTCAGGGTTCCATGAGGGGGTTCCAAATGGACCCTTAAAAAAGGTCTGTAACTCTGAGGGTGTACAAATGGAACCAAATGGACCCCTAAGTTATGGGGGTCCTTGAAACTAAAAAGTTGGATAACCAATGATAGTCCAGAGGTTCTCAAACTGTTTGGCTCCAGTACCCCCTTTCCCTGATTTAAGTACCCCCTTTACCAACTACATTTCCCTTAGAAAAGAGAAGGTCATAGCTAGTATGATGCCATGAATGAACAATAGCCCACTTTTTGAAGAATATAATATAAATGTAATCACAAAAAAGAAACCGAGTGAAAGAGTTGCAATTACTGCCTCCACAGATTTATTTTAAGCTGTGGCCATAACATTTCATTAAGTACAGTTTTAGATGATTGTTTTATCAAACATTTTTCCATTTAACCACTGATCTAGTCAACTGCGCTGAAAAAGGTAGTTGTTCCCAGTGAAATGTTTTTTACATGGAATAAAGCTAAATAAAATGAAACATTTTGTCAGGCCAAGTACCTAATCTGTGATTTGTGAAACACCATGAAAGGACCCCCCCCCCCCTCACACTAGGACTCTGTTTCCTAAACAATAAGCGCAATATGTAGAATTATGTTTAGGTATTATCGTTCTAAACCTATGTTCTTGCCGTTCTGCATACAGCCAACCAGTGAAAGAAATGGCGTTGTGGCGACGGAGAACCTTAATCCATGCGTTTACCTTGGCGGCGTTGTTGGTGACGTGGTGTTTCCTTAGGGACACTCTGCTGCGACGGATCCGCCTGAAGGACTGCCGGAGAGACTTCTTAATGCTCTTCACCCTGGACAGAGGACCCTCCATGGCCAGCTGGTCACTGGGGTTCAGGGTACACCTACGGAAGAGGCAGGGCAGTGTTTCACAACATTTTTCATTTTAAAAGGACCCCCCCCAAGTTTGATATGCATTAGGCCATCGTTTCTCAAAGTAGAGTCCGGGGATCCCCAGGGGTCGTTGAGAGGGTTCCAGGGGGTCCCAAGCAAAATGAGTTAATACGGCATCAAAATCAGTTTAACCACTTAACCCTACATATACACACACACAAATCTAGGGATCTTTCATGTCAGTTTCAACCCAAATTGTGTCTGTCAGGTCTCAAGGTGAAACACTATACATTGTCACCATCATAGGTCATATGGATATGTGACCACCCCCATCACCTATCTAAGTGGCTAACTTATACTGGGGATTCATCTAGTGGGTGGAGGATATCCAATGTCCTTACACAATAATCCTCAAAAATATCATAAATAGTGTTAAAGGTAGTGTGATATGTTTTTGTTTTAAAAAGTTAAAGCTCTATATTCAGAGAGTAATCATTGATAGTGTTTGTTCAGTAACAGGGGCGTCCCAGTCTCTCCGGTTCTTTAACCCATTGAGACCTGTTGCTACCTATACGTTGTTATACCTTTCAATCCGGGAGCCACCTCTGTGTCTCATCAGTTGTTGCTATACATATAGATACATATATATCATTTTCTATTTTTATTTTTAGTAAGAATTTAAACGTTTTCAGAAAACTATGGTTAGGTTTTAGAAGGCGCTTTTAGAATCGGCCTCAGGTCTAAATGGGTTAATAAAACAGAAAAGACATGTTCAGGTGGGTTGCCAATTTCACCCAATCAGGAGAGAGTACCCATTTATTAGCTTCAATTTTATAGTGTTCCAGTTCCAATTTTGTCTGCTCATTTCTTTGTGTCGTCACTTCCAATTACATTAAGAACTGGGACAGGAGCCACCTGTTACTGAACAAACAAACACTCTATACTGTAGCAAAACAATTACAGAATATAGAACTATTTTACACTTCTTTGAACAATAAATATCACTTACTGCCTTTACAAAATGATGATTAATAAACATGGCTACTTTGTGCAGGCAGACATGTATGGCATGCATAAGCAGGTTCAGGAATAGAGACATGTATTGTCCATTTCCTGTATATATTGTTATCTTCCTCACACAAAGGGCAATATGGCAAATACAAGATAATCTCTGACTCACACACACACCCTTTTACCCTTGCAGACGTTCGACTGATTTACATTGACTACATTCATTTTCCAATTCCACCCTTTATCATCCCAACTGCATGGCCTTGACCTTTACCCAAACCATTACAATTCAAACTTTAAAAGCAAGTCCTAAACTTAAAAAAGCCTCGACCAAAGTGACGACCAAAAATGACCTGTGATTGTCCTCCTCTTTCGATCCTTAAGGGAACATTAGGTTCTCACAAAGTACAAGCACACACGCCTCCTTACTTGACAAAGACGTTGTTCTTCTGTTGGTAGTCATACAGTCCAAATCCGTGGCTGGTGCCAAAGGCTACCAACTTCCACTCGGAGTGCAATGTGAGGGCAGTGACCACGGCAGGAGGCTGGCACTGGACCAGAGCAAAGGGCTGGAAGCCTGGAGGAAACATCACAGGCTCTTCTCGTACGTCCAGACGAGTGTGGCCCTGAACCAGGGAGTATAAACACCTTAGTCTTAGTGCTACAGCATAGATGAGTAATGACTATAGATACGCTCTATATTGATCAGATGAGCATATCCCATTAGCAGCATTATCATTCTGTCTGACTGGCACAGTTAGTTATTACCTTCCAGCGGAATCCCTCCTGGCCCTGCAGCAGGTCCACTACTTTAGCCTCCACTGTCTGCTCTGCTGCCTCGTCATTCAGCTCCAGCACCAGGATCTGGACAACGCCACACAGACAAGATGGAAGGGGCACAACTTTAACCACATGAACCCTAGCATCCCTATTCTGGGCAAGTTATTCTAGGTGAACATTCGGGGAAAATAGGCAAGCATGCAGGCAAAGTCAGCAGATCTACAAGCTCACAAGGCATTGCAACATGTTGTGAGCAAGTAGATTGTTGGGGGACCCTGGTCAATGAAGTATATAGGGTTTAAGTGGATAATATTTGAATTTGTCTGCAAGAACTCCACAGTTCAGCAAAAAATACATGGCTCAGTGATGACAAATACACTATAGCAGCTATCGACAACCGACCAAATAACAGCAATTCTTTGGGAGTGCAGAGGCCTGGTTGCAGTTTAATGACAGATATTAAAACACAAATGACAGGCACTGGTTTCAGTTAACAAATGTATTACAGTGCTCTTTTACCTGTCCAGCAGTGCCCGCCACAGTCAGGTAACCACTGTATTTACACAGGTGGATCTTTTGTACACCCAGCCTTGGGTCATCGCTGTAGGGATCAAAACAGCCTACCTGAAAGAGAGGCAAGGAAGAATAAGGGAAAATAGGCAGACTCGTGCCAAAGATATTATAGTCAATAAGAGTAACATGTTTGTCGTAATTGTGCGTGACTTTTGCTCTGGGAAGTTGTCCTTTATCCTTGCCCTTTTTGTTATGTTATCACAACATGCACTGTTTTGAGGGCCCTCTTTGTGTGTCGACACGTGAATGCGCACGTACCTTCCTGAACGGAGGCCATTCTCCTTCAGTGCCCTGGTTCATGTTATCATTGGGGTCAGCGTCCGTGTGGAACACGCTGGCTGTGCTCAACTTATACATGGGATAGAGACACACTCCTGATGCATCCCAGAAGCGCACTGTCCCGTCCTCATGCCTACGGACAAAAATTAATACACCATTGCTAATATATCCAAAAGATCAACTGAGTCAACATAATACCACAGAGGCGGTGCGGACAGCCTAGAACCACACCGGAGGTTAGCTTTCCTCCAGTCAAAGCGTACCGTCAAAGACACTAACCGCCCCAGCCAAAATCTGTTCAGACTGCTACCAGCAGGCAGCCGATACCGTGGTATCAAATGCTGAACAAATGGACTAAGGGACCGTTTCCACAGCCAGGCCACCAGGCTGCTAAATAGCCACTGAACCCTGTCGCCATGTCAGTCTTACATGCTGCTCCCGTTAGATTGGTACGATAACTTCTATATGACTGAATACATTCCCATATTTGATATCTGCAGCAATTTGCTGCTAGTTGTTTTGATATTAAATATTTTACTTCTATCTAATCTAACAATAGGCAGTTTGCACAAAAAACTATTTCCCCCACTCTGTTACACCTTGTGATTTGACAATGTCAAGTAGATGAAGAGTTGAGTTGGCCAATAACAGAAAAGTTAAACTGCCTTAAATATCTAAAATGTGACTTTAAACTGACCCTGTGAGCAGCAGGTCTCTCTGAGGGGGGTCTGGTGCCAGGTTCTGGCCTCCTGTGACAGGCCACGGCTGTAGGGAAAGAAACCACACAAGGGGAAATTAAAGTTTAACAATAATACCACCATAATGCGGTCAATTCCAACAAAAGATTGAGGCAACATCTATGTTTAGGATGCGACATTCCAATAATACCACCGTAATGCGGTCCATTCCAACAAAAGATTGAGACTACATCCATGTTTACGATTCAGCATTCCACTGATGAATAGCTGAGGAGTTTGAGGCCATTCTAGGAGCATTTCTACATATGTCAGTAAGAGTACATTTAATATGCTTCAATCAGATTGCATCATTTCTTTATTTATTTTTTTGTACAGTAAGTAGAATTATTATTTTTATTTTTCTAAACACTCAAAAAGGTGCTCCTGCAGAAACTGATATATGACAGCCATTGTCTAATTGGACTTAACTTCTCTTTGCAAACTTTATTTATATATTGCCATTTCTATCAAGTGAAAGCGCACAGATGAAAAGTAGGTCAACGTCAGCCTACCTTTTTGGAGTAGTGTGTGCTCTGCAGCTCTCCGGCAGCGATGACGCGCTCCCACAGCTTGAGGGGGATGGCGGAGATGTGGTGAGAGCAGGTGATGGCAGAGCTGTGGAGCGGTACCAGGTAAGGAGTCTGGATGACCGGCCAGCCCTCTGTCAGCAGGTCAATGACCACCAGCTCCTCTTCCACCAGAACCACCAGAGCACTGGGATCACCTAGCAGACAGTAAGGCATTGGGAGACTCTAAACTGAAGGGCTCAAACTCCATTATGAAAGCAATAATGCACCACAGACTTTCTAATCCAATATCCAGCTGCTAAGTTTGTAAATGTGGGGTTCAGGGCTACTTACTGCTTCTGCAGCACATTAAAAATGATAAAACTTCTTCTGTGAGTGAGACTCTTTCTTAAGACTGTTTGTTTTGAGCCAGCACCCATCCTTGATTTCTTAAACTACTGTCAGTAGGAGCACACTCAGCTTGGGAAATTAGTCTGTACGAAAATTGAAAGTGTCAATCTGTGAAACTGTTACACAGACAATGAAAGAGACTGAAGTTCTAGAAGTATGTGATGGCACACAGGGTCAGTTCCTTGACATATATATATTTTCTTACAATTTAGAACTGCTTGACATGTTGATTCTTCAATGTTATGTTCCATTCCACTAGAGGTCTTCACAGGTCTACCTCAACCGAAAAGACCCGACAATGCCCGAGACCCAAAAGGGTTCAGGTCCTTGTTTTATCATCGTCACTCAGGTCTGGGTCAGTTCAGATTCTATCAAGAGCTGCGTGAAGTGCTGCGTGATAATTAGGCTGCACAATAAGAGTGAGAGAAAAAAGATACGCTGCAGGTCCAATTATGGTTAAAAAAAACAATTGGGTCTCTGAACCGATTTCTCAGGTCCATTACGGTTCGGGTTCGTCATTTTGGACCTGTGAAGAGCTCAACATTCCACTTCAGGCGTTTGCTTGTGCCCTGCGTCAGCTATGCCATATCTTTTAATATATATTTTCTACAAACGGAAAACATACTTCCGTTTCTTTCATCTTAGCAGGGTATACTGTAGATCTGTTCTTACCATTGCCAACAAAGTTAAGTCTGTTGTCAGGTGACTACACAATTATAAATAGCATTTTGACACACTCATACAAATCACCAACAGCCCAGAGGTATTTCCGTTAGCATTTTGTGACATGTGTCAACATTTGGCTTCTTAAAATATTTGGCAATGGTGATAACACAGCTGCCAAAAACGTAGCATAAGTGCAGTATGTCAGCCATGTTTATGAAAGAAGTCAGTGCGTGGGTTGGTTGTTTGGTTTGGTGTGTAGGGCCCACCTGTGTGCTGCGGCCCGTCTCTGATGACAAAGAAGTCAATGATCCGGGAGGTGAAGTCCAGAGCTACGTGTGTTTTATTGTAGATCACACTGATGCAGTGTCTGTCCCCATAACTGGCCCTTGGCATGCCACCACTGAACAGCAGGAATGGAGGCCTGCACACAGATAGAGAGGAAGGGAAGGGGAAAAAAGTTCAAGTTCAGCTCTATTTGCTGAGGATTAATGTATAACAGGTGGGTGTGAAACACAGGTTAAACATTCAGATGTTCATGACACCAATAAGCTCAGTTACCACTTTCACTGAGAAGGCAGAAACAGAATGTCAATGTCACAAAGGAAGGAAGGAAGGAAAGAAAGACAAATAATAAAAAAGAAATTAAAGAAACAAAGAAATGAAAATATAAATAAAGAAAGGATGAATGAAGGAGTGGACTAAGAGAGCTTACCCTTCTGCTGTAGGTAGCTGAACAATTTTGGAAATTGCCTTACAGGGGAAGTGTCCTGCACAGATTAAATGAAGAGGGGTTTATTTGTAAACAGCCTGAAGAAAATTGCTACCCTGGGACGTTTGTAGTGAGGCTTGCATTTTAATCCTCACCGTAAGGGATATCTGATTTCTCCTCTTCGTCCTTTGAGTCCTCCCCACCCACTGTCCATCGACAATAGCTGCCGTCGCTATGGGAACTAAGAATATGGCCGCCGTCCTCTGTCCACCACACGCTTTCCAGTTGCTGTGGAAACAAACGGCGACGGTTACGGGGCAAATTTATGACGAACAAACAACTGAAACAAGTGAAAGAATGCCGCTCCTTTCCAGAGCTCACAATCTCAGTTTATACAGTACTGGGTGGCGTTCTTTCATAACAGGCGTTTCTTAAAAAAAAAGAAATGAACGGAAAGTATTGCAAGAGTGGCACGTTACATTTTATTGGCTTGACTGCAGAGTAATATACCTGTGTAGCGGGTATGTGTTGGACAGCACACTGTCTCTCCAGGTCCCAAACGACCATGAGACCTCGTCCGTAGCCAATAACCACCTGGTTTGGATCGACTGGGTTCTCCTGCAAGGACTCTACGTGTTCCAGGTTCCTCCGGCCTATATAGTCCTCTGGTACACTGGACAGAGGGAGAGGGTGGACAAAAGGTAGTGCGAGAAGAAGGGAGTATGGGAAAAAAGGGAGGGAGACAGGGAAACAAAGACATTGCAGTTAAAATGCCATTATTGATCTGCAGCGGCCTAGAGCAAGGGTGAATTTGTGACCACGTGTGTATAGCAGTGATGTAGTGTTGGTGGCAGGTTTTATTTCCTATTGTTATGTAGGAGAGGGGCTATTAAGGACACTGTCAATAGAGTTTCCATTTGTTTAACCATTTCATTAAAGGCATACATTTTTTAAATACCCACATTTACAAAAATAGATACATGAACAGACATGACATTTTTAAAAGTATGGATTTGAAACATTAGGCTTTGACGTTTTGAGAGTTAATTGAAAATAAGAATTGATTCTTTTTCTATTACAGCTGTCGACTAAACTACTGCTGAAAATCCTAATCAGTCACATCCCTAGCATGCATAAGTGTGTCTAATAGAGCTGAGTAAGTTTGAAGGAGATGATTTTTGTTCATTATTGTGCCTCCCACAGATATAATGATAAGGAATATTCTCAGTTAACTCTCATGTCTCATTTGTTGTTACTTTCAGTCTTATTATTGGAGAAAACGTATTGACCAGCCCTAGAGTTTAACCACGGACAACCTGGCGTCCCTATTTTGGGCATGTCATAGGTGACATTTTTTTAAACATTTTCAAAATGTAGTGAAAATACCAGACCTACAAGCTTGCAACCTTGTGAGCTTGCAGATCTGCTATTTTCGCTATTTTTGAAATAGTGAAAATAGAGGTTAATCATTTGAACCCCAGCAGACATATTATGGGGGGGAACATTAGCCGCACGCCGTGAGCTTGTAGATCGGCTATTTTTGGTGAAGAGATTTGGTGTAGAGATGGGGGGTAAAAAAGCGGTCCACGTACAGAGCCAACTCGGGTCCAGTTTACTAAGTCTAGAGAGTTTTAGTGTTTTTTAAAGTGCGTAGGCGCGGGTCTATGGTGTGATTGACACCAACCTGTTGGCAACTTGGTCCAGGCTGATGTTTCTCTCCTCCAGCTCTCTGAAGCCAGGGACCTCAACCACAAAGACATGGCCTCCTTCCGTCCCCAGCAGTAGCAGCTCTCCTGAAGAGTGAGCCAGCACTGCGGTGACACGGGTGACACTGGGGGGAGCACTGAGTTGGGAGATAAAGAGAGATCATGAGGTCGGTAAGCCAGAGATACATTAGAAGAAAATAAGGTCATGTGGTTCATTATCAATCCTCTAATCCCCTGGATTCTCTATGTGGGGTCTGGAGACCCCCAGCGGTCCTTGAGGGGGATCCAGGAGGTCTCAGCCAAATGATTGATAGTTAGGAATCAAATGGACCTTTTACGGATCTGTAACTCAGATTACATTTATACTCAGATTTAAATCAACTTATTTTACAGTGTAGATGGGGTCACAAAAAATAATCAAATGGGGATCTGTGGCCTAATGCAAATCAAACTTGTCCTTGAAATTAAAAAGGTTTGAGAATCACTGTTCTTCTCTACAGAACGCAGAGCTATACAGTTTATTGAGTGTGTATTGACAGAGGACTAAGGGTGCGTGTGTGAGTTTGTGTATGTGTGTTACCCAGGGGGTCCAGTTAGCGTGAAGCGTCCTATCTCCAGTAGTTCAGACAATCCTTTGTGAGCTCTCAGAGTCCACATGTGGAGACTGTTGTCATCCAGTAGAGTCACCAGTTCAACCTTAAGTCATTATATAAACACAGGGACGTCACCAGTACAACCAGCTTAGTGCGAAAGATGAGTGTTCAAGTCTTGTAATAACAATGGAATGAACGCACTGAAATAACCTGTGTGAATCAATTTTTATGTTGTTTTTTGTTTATATCTTCTATTGTATTATTGGGGGATTTGATATGTTAAATTCAAGAACGTTTGTATAATCAACCAGCATAATAAAAACAATAGCAAAATGCCCTATATGTAAGTAAGTACATTTCATTTATAAAGCACCTTTCGAAACAATGTTACAAGGTGCTGTACAATAGACAACAATATAAACAATCAAGTTAAGACAAGTTAAAACAAGGCACATAAGAGCAATAGTACAACAAGAAGTAAAGTAAAACATTGACCTGCACAAGTGGGTCAGGGAAAAACTTCATAAAGACAAAATGCTTACGAAACAAATGTGATTTTAACAAGTTCTTAAAACCGTCAACTGACTCAGCATTTTTTATCGCCAAGGGTAGAGCGTTCCACAGTGTAGGAGCAACCACTGCAAAGGCCCGGTCACCCTTAGTTTTGAGTCTGGTCGCGGGTATTTCCAAAAGGCCTCTTTGTCAGAGGACCTGGGAGATCTCACATTGGGCTTTGAGTGCAGTAAGCCTGCGATATAAAGTGGGGCTAGCCCATGTAATGCTTTATAAGTTTTTAAGGATTTTAAAATCTATTCTGGACCGGGAAGAGACAAAAGGCAAGTTCTCAAGTCATGAGAAGTAAGGATTGGTTCGATTTTTGCAATATTGCGTAAATGGTAGATGGTTCTTTACATGGAACTAAAAGTTCATGTGGTTGTCAAAAAAGACACCCAGGTTCTTTGTGTTACATTGGATGCCAATGAACCAAGGGACAGCTGAATTGCATTAGAAATACTCTCAGGGCCTATAACAAGGATTTCAATGTGTGGTTATTATATACTGTGTTCCTCTGTCGTTTAGATGTTGCCCATTTTTCTCTCTATCCCATTTGTTTACCAACGACAGCATTGCTGCTGAGGAGAAACATATGGTCTAAACACTAACTATTCTAAAAACGTAATATGTTCTCAGATTTTATCATAATCTTCCCCAAATTCCACACACTTCCGTATCCAATACTTGAAATCAGTTTTTATGTCCTTATTCTGTGATTCTGCCTCTTTGTTTCCACATTGCAGACATTGTACGTGCCAAAAAAACCTTGAGTGCTGATAAGGAACGCTCTGCCATTTTATCCAAGCCTTATGAACAAAGATTTTTCCATCCAAACTGACTTGGACTGAAAAAAAAAATGTATTTCACTAACAATGGTACCAAGGTTCTGGGTGGGTACGTGACTGTGTGTGTGTGTGTGTGTGTGTGTGTGTGCGTGCGCGCGCTCACTCACCTGGTGTGGCAGGAAGTGCACCTGTGTAACGGCAGCATTCTCATCATGCAGACCCATGAACTCCACCCCTGGGGCACCATACCTGAACAATAGTCAAGAAACAACTGACCGTGGCGTGCATGCATGCGCTCACACTGGACAAACACACACACACACACACACACACAGATAACGGAACACAAGGACAACAGATACAGTATGTTCGTGCCTTGCATTCATACAGAAACTGAGGCGCAGATGGCACAGTATACTGTACATTTGTCATGCTGTGGGGAACTAGGTACTTCGAATCATTAACATTTTGTGCTATAATTTGTAGCATTTAAACAATCTGTCCAGGCAGTCGTTAAAAATAACACAATCTGCTCTGTTCTTTAGTGATTTAGCCTGAAGCATCTTGTTCTTAGCTAATAATAAATTCATTCACAGATTTCCCTTCATGGGTCCCTAGTGTTATTTTATCACAGAACAATCTGCCTCATTGTATGAATGGATTAGTCTAACGAGAGAAGGCATTGGGGTTATCACAGCCAGCGTGTGTGTGTGTCTGAATGTGTGAATGGGTAGAGTGCACTGACTGGCTCCACCACGCTGTCAATGAGTATAATTGTGTGGGAGGCTATAGAGAGAGATAGACAAGAGACGCACACACAGAATTCAGTGTCTGAGAGTACTAGGCTGCATTGGGCAACAGCGTGGGAAAATTAAATACCTTCGTCAGGTGCCCATGTGAACCACAGACGAGGATTTAAGCAGAGTCACAGCCACACATTAGCACCGCCTGTCTCAAGTTCAAACATGACACGCACGAAAATGTAAAACCTAATTCCACCTCGTGCCGTGCTCACGTCCTCGCAGGAACATGAATACACGTGTTACTTTGCACACACCCACTCCTTCCAATGCAGTAAAACCCTTAGTGTTTATTTATCCAATTGTAGCTGAGAATGTACAAATGAACACAGTATAGGATTAGGCAGTATAGGAACCACAGAGGATACAGTTTGATGGCTCCGGAGCGGGAGCCTATGGCCAGGAGGTCCAGGGTGGGGCTGTAGCCCAGAGCGCTGGGCTGGTGGGGGAATCCATGCTCCACTGTCTGAAAAAGGAGTGAAATGTAGAATGAGGCAAAAAGAGTGTAAGAGGACAATACCAGGACAGGATGTGGACAAAAAGGGGGGAAAAGGCCCGGACGGCTAGGGTAGCAGTCACCTAGGCTAGGGTGCAGCCTGACAGTGGGTCGCGGGTTCGAATCCCGATGACCTTTGCTGCGTGTCACTCCCCATCTCTCTCTCCCCCCATTTCCTACTGTATAAGTGATGTCTCTTACTTGCACAAGAGCCTCATTTTTTATAAAAGAAATGTGTACCTTACCTTATGTACATTTGATACTGTTGTCCTGTTATCTGACTTTTTCTTTTGTTCCTTTCCCAGTTCTTATGACTATGTTTTGTAACTGCATATCATTGGGAGCTTGTAAATAATTTCCCACCCACTCTTTTACACTGTAAACTTGTGATGTGACAATAAAACGTTGAAGTTCAAGGGCGGCTCTAAGATACAGATGGTTCTTCTTGGTCTCTCTTTACCTTATTGAACTGGAAGAGCTCCTGTTTGATTCGGTCTCTTTGGGACTCCTGTCCATGTCGCCTGAACCTCCTCATCCTCTCAGCCTGGAGCCAACAGGCCCAGTGCCACTACACACCGCCTGGACGACAGAGAGAAAAATAAGATTTAGTGTATAAAAGATGCAAGTTTGGGCTAAAGCTAAAATCCCGACTTATTTTAATGAATAAAACATTATTCTAACTTGTATGGTAAAGTATGTTAATACAATACTCGTGTCGAAAAGGGCACCTTCTGGTTGACAACGTCAATAAAAGTTATTTGAAGCAGACAGCACAGATGATGTGCCGCCATCTTTGTTGTTCTTCGGACACTGTTGCAATTACATTATTCTATCAGGCCATACGCTAAAGGCAAACAAATACATTTGACTGGTGACTGGCTAGATCACTGTCATTCATTAAGTTCAAGATTAGAAGCTCTGAGTGGAGGTTGCCAAAGAATGTGACAGCGAGATCTAAGAGATGACAGAGCAGTTCAGACCCCTGGAATGAAAGATAAAACATAACGTTCTTGGAACAGCCATAGGGAAGTAGAATTACAACAAACATCTGTGGAAAGAGGGAACAAGCTTTGGAGTCATGCAGACTCAGCTCAGGTAGCTCAGAGTGTGTGTGTGTGTGTGTGTGTGTACACTGACAAGGCTGCTAATGAGAGACAGGAATTTTATGGGCAAAGTCAGGCCCTTCATCTCTTGCAGCCTGTGAACTCTCTCTCTGACACACACACACACACACACACACACACACACACGTTTGACGTTTTCCATTCCCTGGCTTTCCCTGGATGCTCTCAGACAAGAGACCAGGGTCAGGGGTCAAGTAGAGCACAAGTGAGAAACTATTGTTTTGCCACAGAAACCACACAAACACACACAGTTAGCAGGCACACGCACGCTGATGAAAACACCTGTCATAGAAGTGGGCTGTTTTTTTTTTAAAGCATGAAAAGAGGGGAAAATCACAGGAAAGGGGAGGGGAGAGAAAGGGGAAGAAATGCCTTACTTGCATTATTTTGCTCATCAATAATGTAAAAGAACGGGGAAAAAACTGTAAAATACCCCCCATACACACACATGCAGTACACAACCATCTGAACGAAAAATCTTGTCATAAGATACAGGCATCTTTGTTGATTTCTGGTATGATACCACCAGAAACCAAAAAACATGCCCATATCCACAAGGGATGAGTTCAAAATTTAGTTGTGCCAGTTCCCAAATTCGATTTGTTTCTATCCGTTTGTACAAATATTCAAATAGGATCTTTTATTAAGATCAGTAGAATATTAAATATAAAATGTAGTTTGGGCAGTCATACCCATCCCTATTACGCACCCAGGGGTGCGCAATAGCAACTCGTTTTGATAATTCAATTAATAGAAAAATGTATTGATAAAACAACTTTTGTTGCAGGCCTGAAGGACGCAATGAAACACCTTTCCTTACCATTTAGCCTAGATAATTTGACTGGCTCCCATCATGTCTGTCTCTTATCATGTCCTAGATACAATACTTCTGGGTCATTTAGTGAACTTCCGAACTTAAGTTAACTTCCGAAGCAAAACAAAAAAGACTATTCGGACCCCAGCTCGATTTCCTCACCTCACAGAGGAATGGACTTACAAAGCTGTATCACGTGAAAGAAACGTTAAACCACATGTTAACCACATGTTAAGCCTCATTGCATGTGTTCTTCACTTCTTCTCTGCACATGCACTCAAAAGCTAGCCGTTTCCCTTTGCCGAGTGACACTAAGGAATGTCAAGAAAAAGAGCACAGAGGTTGTAGTTTCATGTGTGCAGGTTGAGCCAACAGGCTACATTTCTGATGATTCGGTAGAAGAAAAAATAACAGTAGAATAGGAAAAATCAGACAACAGCCACTCAGCCAGACATATGATACACGTATATAAATATAAATCACAAGTCCATGACACAGGCCTAAGCTATGAGTCACAATTTCCATCCAAACCAGCTCATTTTTCTCAGTCCAAATGGAGACATAGTTCAGTTATTACCGTCATATCAGCGCCACTGGCTTACTCATTTCTGGCATTCACAGACTTCCCAAGTAAACTTCCTCAGAAAGGACAACAGTTGGGCAACTTGGTTCCTGATAGGCCTGGGGGGTTCAAACGGGTTCAGCAGTCACTGGTTGCCAAACTGTACAGTGTCTGGACTGGTGGCATCTGGAATGTTTTATCAGACAGAGTGAAACCACTCTGAGCCAATAGAGAATTTCAGTCATCATGAATCATGTGGACTATCAGGTAGAAATGCTACAGTAACAAAATAACCTATGTAGCTCTCACACTCACACTGCTGGCAAGCTCAAGTGAGATGCAGCAGTGGGACAGGCCTGTTGTCCTTGCAGACATGAGCATGTGGGTGACAGTGTATGTGTGTTTTTGTGTGCGCACGCACACTTGTCCCACAAGAGCCAGTGGAGCAGAAAGAGGGAGCTCAAAGCCATAAGCCTTGCTAACAATGGCAGGGTGGGAGGTCTCTTTCACACATTGAGAATGGCTTCCATGGACTCCTTCGACTAGGATAAGAATCCCCTGATGGAAAAACAACCAATATACACACACTCACGTCAAAGTTTGGTAATCAATAAGTATGGACAAACTTGTTTTATCATACAAAGTGTATCATCCCATAGCCATGTTCTCAACTTCAGTCCTGGACTCCTGGGGAACCAGACTACTCTAAGAGCCCAGTCATTTTATTGATCATGTGTCTCTCAGGTTTAAATTACTCTCCGACTAGAGAGGTCAAATGAAAGCCATCAGTGTTCTTTGGTCTCCAGGAGCAGAGTTGAAAACCATTGCACTGTAGATGGTTTCCATGTTCCATTGTTGCTGGGAGACATCAAAACCCTTGTCATCATCCTGTCAGTTATTTACACAACTAGAAAAACAAAATAAAGTATTAAAAACAAACAATATGGACATTTTCTGTAGGTTAGTTAGCTAACTAACAGCTGTTTCTGAGCCAGGGCCAACAGTTACAAAAAAGGAAGTTCACAAAGGTAATGTTCAGGACAATGGCATTACTGTTTTAAAATGTCTATAGAGAAAAGTAAACGAAACGTACACACAGCGTTCTCCCTCCCCAGTCTTCAGACGTGCTAAGCTAATGGCAGTCCAAGTGGATTAATTGTGGCCTTTCCAATAACTTGAGAGACATTCGAGTGCAGCTTAACTAGCTATTAAATGCACTGGAGAGTATTACACCCACACCCAGTACTTATCAGGGGCTCGGCTTTAAATGAACAGCACAATTAACTTGGCAGAGCAATGTTTAATACTGTCAGATATGTCAACCTCCTCCTTTGCTCCCGAAGTATATAGCTTTGATTTAAGGTGCATCTGTGCCCATGTGTATAAAGAAAGATATTATAAAAACTCGAGGCTTTAACCTCTGTTAACCATGGGTCAACAATTTAGCAATCCTTAGGACTTTGGAAAACTTCTACGTTGCTAAGCACAAAAAGACTAGCGCTGAAGCGGAATGTCATATGAGATATTTGAGGTTGGTTATAATATTGTAGAGGAAAATGGCAAAACCATCAACGATTAACTTTTCCACAGCAGGTCAGGTTTGGCGGTGAGTATCATGTGGATACTATGTTTGACTGCACATATACACAAGCTTTGTTTGCCTTTGTCAGCCTGTGGACGAGGACGACGTTCTAAAAGTTGCAGGGAAGTCCCTAAAGCAAATGCTTCCATCAGTTTCAGGTCATTCTGAAAAACAATGTCAGGTCATGGGTGAGTGACAGAGAACCGGAGTGGACTATGGACCATTCAAGCCAAACACTGAGCAATGGCCCATCCTAATTCTCTTCTCAGTTAAGAAAAGGCATTCCCTAACAACGTATGGGCCAAAGAGGTGTAAATACCTTGTGTTAGGAAATAGGTTACATTCAACAGGGCTCCAGAGTGCGACCACTGTGGTTGCACATATGTCACAAAATTAAACTTTTTAACTGGTCGCACAAGTCTAGTTGTACAATAAACACAACATGCAGTACCACAATAATGAGTCGCCTACAGCAGTGGTTCTCAAACTTTTTCATGTCAAGGACCCCCAAATCAATTTGCCATGGACACCCATCTGAAATTATTTTGTACCAGGGACCCCAATACAAGATTTGTGTTCAAATGTTTCAAAGAAATATTCTAATCCTGTCACGTTGTGAGATTGTAGATAAGCTATTTTCAAATAGCTGGCTCAGAGCTGATGTATATAGAGTTAAAGTGGTTAAACTGGTTTGGATGCTATATTAACACATTGCGTTGGGGACCCCCTGGAGGTCACCGGTACCCACTTTGAGAACCACTGGCCTACAGAACCCTCCACGTTGCAACGCTGCTTCCCAACGAAGCTTGGTGCACGGCGCTGATTGTAAAAAAAATTATGCTGTTAATCACATTCATTGTCATATTGCTTATTACTAATGCAGTACAAGATGAATTTAGCGTCGTTGGTAAGTAAAGGTAAACATCTGATCTGGCACCTGTTTAATACAGATTTCAGAAATAAGTGAAGGTTTCAACTTTGCAATTGCAAGCTACATTTATTCGGATACAAGCATTTACTTAATGTGTTAAGAACTTGTGTATGGGTCCTATGGGAGCTGACAAAAATCTTTGGGTGCACCCAAATTATATGCTGGTGCAAGTAAATGAAAAAGGTGTACCAGTGCAAGCTATATGTAAATGGTTAGTCTGGAGCCCTATTCAACGTCACTGGATGCTTGCGTTGTCGGCACTTTGGTCGCCGTATTTGATCTGCACACACACAGGGTGAGCTCCTGCTGGAAGAACACTAGGTCATAAATTCCCTACTGATGTCAAAGAGATGGTAATAAATTCCCCAGTGATGTTAAATGCAACATACTGTATGTGTTATGCACATCTACACGCACACAAATGCCCTCTGAAAGAAAAGCAAAAAAAAAATAAGAATGCAGACTTGGCCCATATGTGTGGCAAATCCTTCAGCTGTCCACACTCTACAATATAATTCCAAAACCTGTCAGTCTGAATTCATTAGAAGCATTGCTGTAGTCTACTATTGCTATGATCTACTAGTGAGGTCATCAAATTCCCAGTATTATCAAGGGAACCATCTGAGTGGAGAAGGGAGTCAATGGAGGAAAGAAAATGTCCTAAACGTGCCTGGACATGGCAACAACAAGAGGAGTAAACTAGAGTAGACCAACAAAGCTGCAGAGAGAGTTCCGTCTTTAAACAACATAGTTAACATACTACCCCAGCGTAAGAATGATTGGCCCGGAAATGCTTGGCATTCAAAATATTCTACTTATGCAATGGTTGGCTATGTCAGCACTTGCTGAGACGGAGAGAAAAAAAGGCATAGTACTAATGAGCCGCTCCCTTGACAAACTCTTCATTTACAAAAAAAAAAAGACGAGCTTAAGTTCATGATGTCAAGAGAGCCAGGCTATAAAATCAAATTCGCACAATCTGAGAAAAACCTGCTTGACGCCTACAATTAAGATACTACATACAGTCTGAGAGAATTAGCTCTGTAAGCAAATGAGGAATTCCCCTCAAAATGATCACATCACACCAAACAAGCTTCCTTTCTTTGCATTTGCAATAAAAGCATCGACAACACAAAGAAACAAGGGATGCAGGACGAAACCTGTGACACTTCAGAGATCCATGATAACTGGGCACAGCCTGGCTATTCTTGGCAGTGGTGACACTTCTCACACTCATTATCAAATGATATGGTGTGATCAGTAATATTATAACAGGTCACCAATCAGAGTGTGTGTGGGGGGGGGGGGGGGCATCTCAGTATAATTAAGTGCATATCCAACTGAAAGTCGTCTCTTAAAAACACAAGACCAAGAAGTCATGTATGTGAAATATAAATTCCCCCCCCGTGTTTACAGAGAGAAGAATGCATCTAATAAGAGAGGCGAGAGGGAGGCGTGTTCATCATGAACGCTACAGAAAAACATTGCGGAGATGCTTCCTACCGCAGCTCGTCTTCTGCACTGTCCCTTACACAACAGAAATAAGATCTCGTCAGTTTAGGGTGTGGTTGGCAGGATGTCAGTGTCCCAACAACCCCCACCCCCTTTTCCTGTAATCAGACCCAGAGGGTGGTGATGGTGGGTCAGGAGGAGCACAGGTTTACATTGGTACAGCAGAGCTCCTCACCTCACTTTCAACTACTAAACTGCCCCTGACATAATCAATTGGAAAAGGTTTCTTTTGGCCTGTACTGTAAACTTACTCTGTAGTGAAGGAAGGTATCACTGTATGGTGTTCGCCTGTGTTTTGATGATTTGACTTAATGCATCTCGTAAAGCAGGAGAATTCAATTTAGTGGAGGACAGGTTATTTTATAGCTTCTCAACTTCCTATTGCTGTCTTATTAGTAAACCACAGACAAAGCTTTTCTCATCTGCTTGGTAAATCTCTTCTACATCGCAGAGGTAAAACAGGAATCAGATGAAAGAGGTAACAGACCTACCAGCATCAGTGACTGAGCCCAAGGATGCTTGGTCATATAAATCAGTTAAGAGCAGTGGTGGAAGAAGTACTCAGATGTTTTACTTAAAGTAAAAGTAGCAATACCACAATATAGAAATACTCTGAATGAATAAAAGTACGAAGGTATGGTGGAGAGTATGTTTTACCCCCTGTCCGTCCGTCCGTCCGTGTGTGTGTCCGTCTGTCACCACCGCCCATAGGCTAAGCTTTGCAGGACGTGCTGCAACCTGACCTGGCGGAGACCTGTGCTCCGAGGAGCACATCTTCTAGTTATGTAATAATTTCGCAATTTATTAAAAAACGTAAAAATTATAAAACAAGGGAACCAGGAGACCTGGTACTGCCAGACCCCTAGTGGTTGAAATCTGAATGGCCGGACTTCGCATGACGTGTGTGCAGAGGAAAAGAGGGACAGACCGACCGACCGACCGACAAAGCCTCATGTAGGCCGACCCCTTGGGTCTGGCAAAAAAGCTTTTATACTAGCTCACAGCGCATCACAATGCAACCCTTTGTGAGCTTGTAGATCAACGTGCTAGCCAAAGTATAAGTGATATGTTTTGTATTAATCCTCCTAGTTACACATTAAAATTGGCTAATGGGAAGGCCGGCCGGCCAGCCAGCCAGCGGGTGGACCTCTGACTAAGCCATAACCATATAAGGAGTTCCCGATGCTGCTACGGAACATGGGCACAAAAGGGGGCATGCCATATGGGCATATACTGGTGACATCAGTGACCTCCATATATGGGCATGAAAGGGCCAAGGACTGACAGATACAGAGATCCGGTTGTCCAGAGCATGTATGGGACCGACCGACTTCAAACTTGGCGCGTGCAACGGCAAGGACTCAAGGGGGTGTGGTGCCCGCCATCGAGTAGTTCGGATATCCAGTTGTCCAGAACCGCCGGCGCCGATCCAACCAATATGCCCATATATGGACATTCCAATATATGAGCATATACTGATGACATCAGGGATCTCCATATATGGGCATAAAAGGGACAAGGACTGACAGATACCTCCAAATATGGGAATAAATGGGACACGGGTAGACAGAAACAGACCCCAACACTATGACTCAGACATATTGGTCGGATCGGCAGTGCGACGTAGGTGTGAGGGCCGCATAGCGGCCCGAACTCTAGATGTGAGGGCTACGTAGCGGCCCGAACCTCTAGTAATCTAAATCTAGACTAGTAACTAAAGCTGTCAAATAATTCTAGTGGAGTAAAGTACAATAGTTGCCTCCGAGATGTAGTTGAGTAGAAGTATGATGAAGTATTGAAAAGTTAAACATATCACAAATCTGAAATCTAAATAAACTCTTCAGACTCAAATGTAAACATATTGTACACTGTGTAGTGTGCTTTGTTGCACTAATTTCTATTTTCTGAACCAACCTACTAGAGTATGTCAAATTCCTTATAGTAGAAAACATTGTCTTTCTTGTCGCATAATTTCTACAAGTAAAATTGTGGATACAGAACATGGCTAACTAAAGGCTAGCTGTCATATCACTGATATATTGATTTACACGCGACAAGAAAGACAATGTTTTTTTAGCACTCTGACCTGGCCGACCCATGGGAGGGGATATTTATTTTGCCATCACCAACAATAGTTTCAGGTGGACTTTACCATGCTGGTGTAATGGCACTAGGTTTGTTCAGAACAAAGGCTTTTTGTTCAGTTAGCCTTGCACTGAATGCAGGTGGGAGTTGGAAGGACACTGCTCAACTGTCCTTCACTTATCTTAGCCCATAGTGAGAGAGTCTATCCTGGACTCCCTTTCCCAACTCGCACCCGTTTTGCCTCTCAAAATGAATAAAGGTGATACTGTGAGGTATGAGATGATGTCATGTATTTACACTGACAGAGTAGCATGCCACATACATAAAGTCGAACAGTTGGCAACAGCTTCACCTACTTCCGCTGTGTACTACAATAGCCTTGTCAGAAGAACTAAGAACGTAATGTAGACTACATTTGCAATGTGGTGTAATTTTATTTCTACTGAGGGTCGAGGTCAGATTGTTGTCGTTTGGATCATTGCATTAGTCGAAAACTGGACAAACCGGTGAGGCAGCTCCCCCCCCCCACACACACACACACACAAACACACACACGCCCCCCTCCCCAAACAGACTATTACTCATGGATGAAACCAGAACGTTGACTCAAATGGATTACTACAAGGAAGGCAGACACACCTTTCTGAATCCACCATCATACTCCTCTAACCAAACTCATAAGTTTCCTTTATTATGCAAATGTAGACCACTATGAACTGAGCTGGACTTCAGCCTCGGGTTCACTACAATAAACACCACGGCTACAGCAGCACTTTTTTGCCTGCTATCCTCTCAACAAGCCATGTCCAAATGAATGAGTTGAGTTGGTTCCTCATCCTCACTGACACTGACCAAGTTAAGCACAAATGCTAGCATGCTAACCAGTGTTGCCATATTCTATTGGAGAAACAAGCAATTAGGTCTATGAAAACAAGCCCAAAAGAAGCAACTGGCCACATGAGCATTTATTTGAAAATAGCCGATCTAGCTCAACGCGTCGCATATGCTATATTCAAAAACTTTTGCAATAAAATGTGGATTTTATTTTTTGAACATTCTAAACAAATGCTCCCCTGGGCACAAAACATTTATGAAAATATTTGAGAACCACTGGTTTAAATATATATATATATTTTTTGGAAGCAAGCCTAAATAAGCAACTACACTTTAAAAACAAGCCCCCCCCCCAAAAAAAAACGCAACCGCACCAATATTTACAAGCAACTTGTAAATATTGCAAAGTGGCTTATAATAAGCCGACATGGCAACGCTGATGCTAACGGCAGCTATGCTAGTTGGTCCACTCTACACAGATTAGCTGGGATTTAGTTGAATAGAATATTGATTATGACTCGTTAGCTAGCTCTGTGAGATTATAGCCAGCTAGCATTAGCTTGAGTAGAATTGCATTTGTATTCAGACAAACACTGATTTAGTGTTACGTAGAGACTTAACTGGTTTAATAAGCGTTTGTTGAATTAACTAGGTCGGCACCGAACACCTGTGGGTGACCAGCAGCAGGCAAAAAAAAAATGACGTACCTTCACCTGAAAATAATGACGTAAAAATATTGTCATTTGGGGGGAGGGAAAAAAAAGTGTCAACGGGGCTCGCGTCGACACTTTTCAGTCGAAATAACGTCGTTACGCCCCAAAAAGAACGGATCTCCAAGCCACAACGACGCGTCGCTAGTTTGTAGATCAGTTGTTTAAGTCCCAAAAATAGCACTTTTTACTGGACGCACGACACCGTCGTACGGTGCTTAAAGTGGAGCTGGACGTCCGGGGGGCCTCCTCTAAAACCAGTGGTTCTCAAAGTGGATTCTAGATACCGACTCTCTGGGGTTCTGTAATGACCCTTATAAGTCTGTAACTCTTGACAGTGTACAAATGGAACCAAATGGACCCTGACGGGTCCATTTGGTTCCATTTGTACACCGCCAAGAGTTAAGGGGAGAGACCTTGAAATGTTAAAAGGTTTGAGAAAGACTGCTCTACACACTCACCCGACTCCAAACGGTCGTTCTGTTTCTCCGACAACAATGTTCCACTGATTTAACCGCAACTCCTCCGTGTGTCAGTCAGTAGTATCCAGGTTGGGGTCGGGTTGACTATAAGCAAGCAGCGCGGCTGTTTGTTTGCCCCCGAAGCGAACTAGACTGGATACAAACCCACGTATATTCCCTTCCCACTGGTGGTGTTGCTGCTGCTGCGGTGGTGCCCCACGTTGTTGTTGTTGTTGTTGTTATCGTTGACTGAATAAATAGTTCCGTACTCGGAGGTTTTAGAGCTGGAATAGTTGTGGCTGCTGCTCTCTTTCTGCTTTCTTCTTTCTTGTTCTTCCACGACCACTCACTGCAGCCTCGATGTTTCCTGAATCATCAGCAGCAGCAGCAGCAGCCAGCGTCCAGTGTTGCCAGAATATGTGAGAGAAATAAGCAGCCAGGTCTAGGAAAACAAGCCCAAAGGAAGCAACTGGGGACCAAAATATCTTGAAATAAATTGTGGAATATTTGGAATATTTTTTTTAAACATTCTAACACCACAAATCTGATATGGGGAGGAGGGGGCGTCCCTGGCACAAAATATCCCCCCCCCCCCCAGAGAGGGGGGGGGGTCTGTCGACAAAAACATATTCATTTGGGGGTCCTTGACATGAAAATGTTTGAGAACCACCGGTTTATAAACAGCATTAGGAAACAAGCCCAATTAAGCAAATACCAATGTTTACAAGCAACTTTACAGAAAAATAAGCCTAAAACCGCTTACAACAAGCAGACATGGCAACACAGCCAGCGTCCCTCCGCAGGGCTAAACTTGACTCAATTGATAACTCCTCCCTTATGCCCCCCCTCCTCCAGGGAGCTCATAATAATAGAACAAAACACATAATTTAATCCCCTTCCTTTAAATAAATAAATTCCTCTCTTTTTGATTTCCTCAAACACATGAAATAAAAATACAATTGAATGTAACTTGAATTTAACTGAAGTAGGCCAGTCATTCCCCATGACCAAATAGTGTTATTTATTTCAATTTTCCTATTGCATCGAACAAATACATTTGGAAAACTATTTAACTAAACAATTGTGTTTTTCTTTTTCAAATAATTAATAGATAGAAAATATGATGTTATATATATAATTATGCAGAAATAAATAAGAGAACTTCATTAATTTGCTGCAAGGCACTCTGAGATTACTTGTTTTATTTTGAAGGCATATTTCCTATATACAATACATACTATATATCATACTAACATTTGAGTCATCAGATGGCTGATCTTTTCATCTTCATTCAACAGTGTTTCTTTCAATAATCCAGCTGAGAACAAAAAACATTTAGATTGTAGAGAGGAATGCATCTTTTGTGGCTATACCACTCAGAATAGACTTGCACACACACACACACACACACACACACACACAGTAGAGGTCATGACAGACGGAGAACCCGAGCTCCCTCTGAAGCAGTAGTGACATAGAATGTTGGCGATCCACTGTAGCGCTCCTGTTGAGAAGAACACATTGCCATTGAGTGCATGAAACTGCTTATCCAGTAATGAATTAAAATCAATACATGGATGTTTTGGAGGATTTCTCATCTCTCCACATGGCAGGAAGGAGGTTGAGGAGGGAACAAGAGGAAAGAGCCACAGGGGTTGTTTTGCAACCAGGCACCTTTCCTCTCTAATTGATGCAAATCTTTTCCTCTTGCATACTTCCTTCAGCACTACTTCCTCCTTGCTAAAATTACACACTCAGTCCATATCTAATCTGACCACTCCAGAATGAGAGCATCTCACTCCAAAGGCGGATGTACAGAATTTTCATTCAGGATGAGGAAGGAAGGACTCATTTTAATAAATGTTAATTGAATTTCTACAAGCATCTATGCGCTAAGACTGGTCAACATTTTATAAAGTAAACAATTATTTAAAATAACCAAAACTAAAGGTAGAAACATTTGTTGTTTAGTGGTCATATAATTTTATAATTTCTCTCATCTCTATATTACGGTCATGACGTAACATGACAGTGTTTTGTTAAAAATGAGGTAACATTATTATTCTAGAAAGTTAAGTACTGGGGGTAGTGGGTTAAGTTTGTTTGGCCAAGAATTCAGCACTTGACAAGCCGCAGTGAGGCACAGTTAAGAATATCTGTGGGGTCAGGGGTCACTGAATCAACTTTGAAGCCCTCGGCCAGTGACACAGTCAGTAGCTCTTCCATGAAACTCTGCCCATCTGTGATGTCATAGGGGCTCCGGTTTGTACTGATGATGTCATCAGAGTGAGCCTGAGAGAATTCAGGGTCAGAGATGGTTAAACCCCGGTAACGCTGTTTGTCATACTGGTCCAGTGGTAGTTCATCTGGCCGAGGCACCCACTCTAGTTTCAGCCTGTTTTGTCTAGAGTTGCAGGGACGGGGGTGGGCCAGACCCTGTGGGGTCCGGTAGGAGAAGCGTTCACAGAGCAGTGCCACAAAAGCCTTCCAGGTACAAAAGAGGTCAACGGTGAAGAAACGCACAGAGCATGTGCGAAGCTCATAGTTCTCTGGCCCACGGCGTAAGTTAAAGTGGAGAACTCGCACCTGGGGACGAGATGGCACAACATGCTGATGATGCATTCTGAAGAGTGTACACAAACAAAGAACTGGTCTTTCCATGCCCCCCCACACAGCACACACACACACGCACACAGACCGTTTTTATGCATACAAAATAATATGCACACACCTTGCAGTCAACATCAACCATCAGCATGGCTCCTAGTGGCCCCGCTCTCTGGCTGAGTGGCACCGATGCCTCACAGCGGCGGATCTCTTCCAGCAGAGGGCGTATCTGGAAGAAATCTGCCTCTCTCCGAAGCAGAGTGAGCTCCCAACACTCAACCGGTAAATCCAGGGAGCTGGAACGCAGGTAATTCAGAATGTGCCTGAAAACCTTCCCATCGCGGTCTATGAAAATGTTTCCATGCTTGTCCCTGAGTGCGGGGATCTGCCCAGTGAACATGGCCCCGAGCATCGAGTCACGACACCGTGTCAGAGTGTCAAGTGTTGTAGTGTAGATTTCACCACCTACATTCAGCGATATTGGGTCCTGGAGAGAATTACTGTTGCTGTCTGGCGAGTTGAGGTTAAGCATCTTGGACAGTCAGGGAAGCCAAACTGCTGAGATTTTATGATCCCGGGAAGCCTTTTCAACACTGAGCTTGATGGCCTTTGTGCCTTGTCTGGGCTGTGGATGCTGCCGTACAGAGAATAAGGATCCTTCTGCACTGGTCAGGAATGCAGCAGAGTGAGAGATGTGGAGTTTCAAGTGTTTCTTTTGCTCCCAAGAAAGACTTTCTCTTCTTTTGAGTCAGCAAGGCACATCAGTAACCAGGATACGGACAAGTTACAAAAGATGCAAGGAAATCTGCCAACACTGAAGATTTATTAAAAGAAAAACCTGTGTACCTTACAAATACAGTTCTTCGCTTTGTTTTTGCTCCATTCTGTTGTATAACTATACTAACTATAAACTGATATTCACAAGTTTCTGTGAGTTTCCGTGCAGGTGTTTTCCCATGATTAATTGTATATCCTTAATGATTCCTCTAGCCGTGGGATTGTAGACGGTGTCACTGCCAGTAGCCAACAGCAGGCCTGTTGCATAAGCCCAATTTGACAGCGTTTCAGTAGCCACAGACAGAGAATGGAAGTGAGGGGCACAGTGACAAGACTAGCATGCTAATAACGGGACTCTTCTGTCTCAGCCTCAGCGGAACTCGCTTTTATTCTCTGCTCATACCCTCCCAATCTCACACACAAAGTTGTGTACTCATGCTCCCACACATACACACACAGAGATTCTGGGGCCGTCCGAGCAAGACACGGGGGACTGGACAATTTATCTGAAATGTCCTTCTTAAAGTGACAGCCGAAGCACTGAAAAGTGGCGTTTATCCTCAGTGAACAAAGCCCAGTTGAATTCACCTTTGAGTTAACATGTTTCCTCTTCTTTACACAGAATTAGAAAAATGAAATTTAGCCTAAAAACAAAAAAGTTAAATGTTGGTTCAGAATACTTGAATGAGTGATTTACTCTCTATTTCTGTGTGTGTCTATAAACACCTACCTGTATATGAAGTATAGTCCTATCAATGACGTGGGCTGGCAGTAAAGTGACGGTGCATCCACCAAACCCTCCGCCTGTCATCCTGCTACCAAACACGCCATCCACCTCCATAGCTGCAGCCACCAGTTCATCCAGCTCCCTGCAGCTCACCTCATACAGGTCTCTGACAGAGAGGCAATGCATACACTGTGTCTTAATATGATTATCATACACAGCCTCTCTCTGTCAAAATGATCACTGTGCACAGCAAAATCCAGTGTTCATTTAATTCAAAAACTTTGTTTTCTTTTTATGTTTCTGCCCAATTCAGTTGTTCTGGCAATTCCCCTTGAACAATGAACTATACAACAACACAGTCCCTGTCACGACTAATCCCCAAAGTTGGCCAGAGGATGTATACAACCACATTGACAGCTGCTTCTTTTCACCACACAATGAGGAGTTTCACCGGGAGGTTGTGAGGTGTGCGGCATAACACACTACGTTTCCCAGTTCTGTCCCCCGACCAACCTGTGTAATAGTCACCAGTGCAGTGACAAAGAACCCAATCTCATGCTGGCTTCCCACTGATGAACAATTGTATTTGTTTGAATTGTGTACGCAGCAAGTACTTTACATCTACTGTACGTCACACGAACACCTCCATTTTTACCCTTTCAGAGTTAAATCAACATTCAGGATTTTACTGTGTGTTGTGGGGATGATGCCACTTAAAAAAGAAAGGAGAAAAAAAAGATGAATTGACACTTTAAATGTATTTACAGTAACTGTGTGAGCCCTACCTCAGGGAGTTGTGACTCTCCACCATAAGCTTGCCAAATATTTTATATGAGCTTGTCTTCAGAGCTTCGGCAGCCAGGGAAGTCCTCTCTATCTCTTCGATAACATGACGAGCTCTACGATATGTCACATTATCCAGTCGGTCCCTTGAATCTGAAACAATTACAATAATGAAAGCCTTCCAATAGCTACTTTAACTTCCTGTTTTACCCCCTATTTTCTCACCAAGCACGGTTGTGTGGTTAGAAATCATACAGTAAGCCACGCCTTAGCAATGCTATGGTTATAGTCCATGGCACCACAAGAATTAAGCTGCAATTACGCAGGTTCGTTTTTTGTAATGTCAACCACCAACAGAATAGAGCATTATATACCCTCCAGGTCTTTCATGGTAGCCTCCCTGAGGCTGGCCTTTCCCAAGATGGACGCAGCCTCCTCACATTGTCTGCGTCTGGTGGGGTACTCACTGCCAGTCAGAGAGTGTTTGACATTGGAATTGGTGATGAGTATGACCAGGCTTGGATCAGACAATGGAACTGAGGTTGCCTCCAGGGACCTGAGTAAGCGGCACAGAAATACATGATTGATAGTATTCAAATCACCAAAGCATATGCATATCATGAAATCTTTTAACAGTGTGGCTGAAGGCATAGCCGTCTAGAACAGGGTCTGTCTGTATGTAGATCAATCATTACTCACACGGCTAGTTAATGACATCCCGAAACAGAATATTAACAGTGCTCTGGTAGAACTCGCAGACACACATCACGACACGGCAATTAACATACAATATATAGTCTAATCATAATTACATAATAATAGTCTCCCCTCCCTGTCCAATCATTAGATATCAATAGCTTCTAGATATGTAGTTTGTAAACAAAGCAGCATAAATTACAATGCAGTGTTCAGATGGCGAACGAATTGTTAACTTGCTGTGTTGCGATGTGTGTCTGCGAGTTACACCAGGGCACTGTTAATATTATGTTTCGGAATGTCATTAACTTAGCAATGTGAGTTTTTTCCCTTCTTTTTAATGAATTTCAATTTAGTCATTGCCAATTCCCCACGGTCCCTGGCAATATCCACTGCCAAAACCTACTGTGATAACCACACATTATTACTGCAATACAGTATTTACAACTATATAAAAAGTTATGAATTATGTTTTTATTTACTATTATCAGTACTATGTGCACACTCATTTCCCAAAACAGAGGCAGATTCTATACCTTAAAACAGTGGTTCTCAAATATGTTCATGTCAAGGACCACCAAATTGGTCCCCATTTGAAAAGATTTTGTGGCAGCGACCACAACATTTGTCAAGATTTGTTTTGAAAATAGCAGCTCTACATGCTCCCAATGCAACACACTGCTATGAGCTTGTAGATGATAGATCTGCTATTTTCGAATAGCCGACAAATAAAAAAGCGCTTTATTGTCTCCCTCATTTTGCTTGGTACTCCCTGGATCCCACTTTGAGAAGCAGAGCCGTAGAAATACGGTGTATATATTTTAACCACTTTTGTATTTATTTAAATTGATCACCTCAAGTTTTCTAAAATAATGAAAATAGCAGATCTACAAGCTCACAACACAAATAGCTAATCTTGTAGATCATCTATTTTCGCTATGAATACAAGTGTACCTTCAGATTTTGACTTGCTCACTGGTATGCCTTGAGTACACAGAGTTCTAAAACCACTGGTGTAGACAACCATGTGTATTCCACATGGAGTTGCCATATGCTTCTTTTCACCTGAAGTGAGGAGTTTCACAGTGAGGGCGTAACACGGGAGGAGAAACGTGCCATCCCTCCCAGTTGTGCTCCATTCTGAACAGCCACCAGGACCAAACTGTAGGACTCGCTAATGCAGTGAGAGAGAAGAGAACACCCTCCCGTTCCGGCTAGCCAACCCAGTCTCCACCATGGTCGGCAGAAACTTTACCCCTGTGCCACCTGGACGGCGGAGACCTGAGGTATTCCTTGTTATTGAAAACACATTGGAAACTATGTGCCAAACTTTTTCATTACCTGCAGTCAATTAGCAAAGCATGAGCCTCTCTCCCCAGAACAGACACAAACTGGTCCATGATGCCGCAAGGCACGCCAGCATGGGTGTGTTCTGCCTGCTGACACGCCACTGCCTTGGCCACCTTGTCTCCATCATCTGAGGACAAGAAGTAGAAAAGAAATCGCAAATCTCAGCTCAAATCACCATTAATCGGTTTGTGCCATCAGTACAGATTAGAGCCAAGCAAGTACTGAACTGTATTGTGATCAGCGATCGCACTAGTGTGCCATCAAACCCGGGTTCCGACTCTGACCTGGGTTAAGCTGCTGTAGGAATGTGTAGACGGCCACCTCGAGAGATGCTGAGCTGGATAGGCCTCCTCCCAGTGGCACGCTGCTGGCTATGACGGCCCTGAAGCCAGGGACAGGTTGAGCTGAAGAGAGTGAGAGAGAGAGAGAGAGAAAGAGAGAGAGGGAGGGAGGGAGGGAGGGAGGGGGGGGTGAGAGACAACTTATTGTTGTGCTGGTGTCTGTGTGTACACATCGCAAGTTAAATGCCATAACTAAATCTGGTGTTCGGCATCTTCACAAAAACAACATACATGCAACCTTTGGCATATATATTCTTTTCCAGTTATATGGCCATCACTCATTTCTTTACCCCTGTAATGCTGCACTACACCCTTCACGTAGTTTGCCCATTTGGGATGCCCAGGAGACAGAGGTGAACCATAACTGGGCAGGTTGAAGTCCACCCTATTGGGCTCCTCAACATCCTTAGTTACTGTTACTATGGAGACACTCTGGTCAGAGGTTCGACTCCCCACCACCACAGTCACCATGGGCAGGGCCTAAGAGAGAGAGGCAGAGGCTATCATACATGTATGGAATATGGATAATTTTTGTATTGACGATGTTTTATTTGCAACTTGAGGGGGTAAACAATTGAATTTACACCATAATTCACAGTGTTCAATGTTTGATGACTTTGTTTGTACATACAGTGAGTGACCATACCTAAATATGGTAACCACTAGCCGACAATCGTATTCCAAGTGCGAGAAATATGATGCATCACATTAATAACGTTTGATTGTGTGTTATGTTACCATTGGCAGCACGAATCCTTGGTTGTAGTCGGTGTGTTCCCCTATCAGGTTGACTCTTCCAGGGGCACATACTGCCACTTCAGGAGCCTCTCCGCCGAACACCTGCTCGTAGGTACGGCGAGCCTCCTGAACCAGCTCGGACACACTGGGAACTGGACTGGCCATTGAGAAATTGTGGTACAAAGTCCAGTGTAATTTACTTTAAAGTAAATAAAGCGAGGCAGACATTAATACACTCACTTTGTCCAAAATGTATGAAACAAAGTGGGAGCGGAATAAGATACAACACAGACAAGTATAACGATAGTGGACACAAAGCATAGACACAAAGTTGTAATATTTGGCATATGATGACAAGTCAGCTGATTTAGTTCCTGGATTCGTTTGATTGGTGTAGAGACGTCACATGACCGGCTATGGCTTATGTTTGTTTTGCGCAAACATTTTTGTTTATTCGATTTAGTCCTCATTCATCCAGTTAAAACAATTTGTTGTCAAATAATTGCATTTACGATATTACTTGAATGTGTCAAATGTTCATAGGGTATTAGTATTTATATAGTGTGTTTCTCCCGTCAGATGAGCATCGAGGGGAATTAGCTCAAATGGTAGAGCGCTCGCTTAGCATGCGAGAGGTAGGGGGATCGATGCCCCCATTCTCCAAAGTTTTTTTTTTTATTAACAATAATTTTTCAATAAAATTCTTGTGTACCCAGTACCCTAATAACATAATTTTAACATACTGGTAGGTTATCTTAATGTATTGTAATAGAGACTATAGGCTACTAGCACTCCTATGTAAACAGCTAAATCAACCAAAGTTTACTTTAACGCGGCTGAATTATATTGACAATATTAACAAATTAACAAATTAACAAATCTGGTTACTCCATCTTCTAATATGCAACACGTTTGATATGAAACGTTTGAAACGGAATACATTTAGTTGAAACTGAATAAATGAAGCAATAAACTCTGGTGTGTGGAGTGTGACTCCCTCTGGTGGTTGTGAGGTGCCACGGATCTGCCACCCTGCCTGCTTCGTTGTTGTGGATCATGTCGCGTTGCCTTGTTGTCAGTGGTGGAAAACTAAATACATTTACTCAAGTACTGTACGTAAGTACAATTTTCAGGTATGTTTTACTTTACTGGAGTATTTCCAAATTTCTGTACTTTTAATTCTACTCCACTACATCTCAGAGGCAAATATTGTACCTTTACTCCACTACAATTATTTGAAAGCTTTCTGGTCTCCAATTGGAGGCGTGGGTTCAAATCCCACTTCTGACGCACGCTTTTGCGTATCACATTAGCTGATGTAGAAAGTTTACATATTATAAATAAATGTTATGTTTATGTTTATTTATTTATTTGCCAACAAACTACGTAGACAGACAAGCTTGTGGGAAGAGAAGACTAGCTCGCAGTTGGAGTCAGTGTAGCTGTAGGAGCCATTTTGATGGTAGTGTATTATTTTGTAACCTCACTCCGTCAAATGGAAGAAGCTTGCGACACACATTTTGTTTCACAGCGTACTTGCATCTGAGACTCCGGGCGCAGAATCGATGACAGACGGAGTTTCATTTTTTCAAGCTACTAGGCAGGTGATTGGATGATCCCGCCCCTAGCAGCCGCTGATTGGTTCGTATGCGCAGTGGTTCGGGCAGACCCTCCTTCCTGAAACCAAATGCAAATGAGATTTCCGGAGGGAGGGGGGTTTACCAGGCTAATTATTTTGTAGGTTGGCATTACTTTTGGACACTGGTTGGCGGGCTCTAGTTTGGGCAGCACTGGGTGGTTATTTAAGGGGTTACAGGTGCACTGATTAGGGAGATGAGATCATAGGAAGCAGACAGACAGAACCACAAAACCAGATATTCACCACAGAAATATTCACTGGTATGTTCATCATAACTGCAAACGACAATAAATGCACCTAAAACTGGATTTCAAGACTGGACATTCCATACTGTTTGTTTTTTACTTTGGCTGCGTAGGATCACTCCATACACCACCACCTGTTGAAGTAATGTGCATTGGAAGGCCATTACAGTAGCCATGGCTCACATGACGCTTGTCTGTCATGTTTCAGGGCTAGAGTCAGTGGTGGAAAAAGTACTCAATTGTTTTACTTAAGTAAAAGTATCAATACTGCAATGCAGAAACACTTTGTTACAAGTAATGTCCGGTAATCAAAATGTACTTGAGTAAAAGTACAAAAGTATTGGCATCAAAAATGTACTTAAAGTAGGCTACTAAAAGTAAACAACGCCTCATGATGCAATGCACTGTGAGCTTGTAGATCGGCTATTTTCAAATAGCCAACGTTTAAATAGGGCTGAAGTGGTTATGTATGTTTTGTAATAATAATCAAAATCCACAAAAAGTAACTAGTAACCAAAGTTTTCAAATAATTGTAGAGTAAAATTACAATATTTGTATTGTATTTGAGATGTAATGGAGCAGAAGTAAAAGTATAGAAAATTGGAAATACTCCAGCAAAGTAAAAGTAAGCCTACCTCAAAATTGTACTTAGGAGCACTACTTGAGCAAATGTACTTAGTTACTTTCCACAATTCCACCACTGACACACTGGATAATGCATGAAGTGAAAAACTAAAACAAAAAACCCACAGAGACACACTTTCAAATAGGCTACCTGAGCTGAGCTAACAAACTAAACAAGCTGGTGGGAAGAGAAGACTAGCTCCGCAGTTGGAGTAAAGGACCATTTGTAGGTGGAGGTGGTCCGAAGAGACGCAAATGAGGAGTGAGGGAGATGATGGAAAAAAATACTTTTGGAAAAGTCCAAAGGCCCCGTCAGTGGCCCTAAAATAGCAGATCTACAAGTTCATAGCGCGGCACCGCGCTGTGCCGCGCTATGAGCTTGTATATCAGCTATTTTTTAATAGCCAAAGTATAAAAGGTTAAAGTGTTTAAAATTATTGTGATGCTATATTAACACATTTTGCTGGGGACCCCTGGCACCCCCCCAAGGACCCCTGGGGGTCCCCGGACCCCACTTTGCGAACCAACGCCCTAGAGGCCGTGCTGCTTCTGATACAGAACCAGACATTTTGGCCAAAGGGTGGCGCTAAAGGAAAGGCAATGGTGTCACCAAAATCAGCAGGCTTCTTAGTTCTTCCATAATAAAATTGCATCAACATATGTTACCCTTACCATGCCATGCACATCCACCATGGAAATAGAAAACTAAATACAAGGACCAACAACATGTCATTTAAAGTTTATTTTATTTTATTTTATGTCATGGATGTCTTGTGCAATGAAATATTTTTCTTTAGCTGCCCCTTGACTGTGGAACTCCCTGACCAGCTAAGAGCTCCAATCTGTTGAAGCTATCAAGATAGGAGGACTAAAGACTAGCTTTAAGGTTTACACCCGTCCCTATGGGCTTTTTTTGCCCATATATATATTCTATAGGCTACTGCACTTTGAGATTTGTTTCAAGTGTAAAGTGCACCACTTTATTTGTGATCGATACTATATTGTGCTGTTTATTCTCCTTACATAATGTCTGTTTGACAGTCTGATTATCTTTCATTCTAATCAATTAGTAATGATCTACTCGCCCCTCCTGCCCAAGACCTCTGGTTGAAACTTTAGTTTAATAAACATTCCTCATCCATTTGAATTTAACCTTTTATACCAAGGTCAGAATCTCCACAATACTGATGTGTGACTGTGTGCACCTTCCTCTTGTTTGTTATTTAGATACAGTAGCCTACTGTGTTTTCTTGTCTACAAATGCCAAGTGTTATTTAGCATGTTGTTCAGTCAGGTATTCCCCTACTTTGTAGCAAGGTTTTCTTTGCACTCTATTTACTTGCATTTAAGTCGTTTAGTCATTTAAAGACATCTGCTGAATTGCAAATTGACAAATAGTCAAATTAATCTATTTTCCTAATGGCTCAATTAATTGATTAACTATAATATTAATACTATAATATATATAACAATTTCTTCACCTGCAAAACCAACGTTCTTCTATATTACGACTGCCTTAACTAAATGAATGTAGGTATATAACCTATTTATTCTTAAAGAAGAAATACAAATTTAGATCGCCTAAAACTAATAAGTAGCCTATAGGCTACATCATTCTACCTATCATTCTGCTCTCTGTCCTGATCCAGTGGAGATGTAGGCTTCAGGGACGTGCTTGGACTCTGCCAGGCCATTTAGCCAGTTATGGCCAACTATTATGGACTATATTAAGATTGGGTTAACTGCTGTGCTAATGCTGATGTCTTACAAAATGTATTTCTTAAATTAAAACATTAAAAAAAAACACCAACATATTGACATATTGAATAAAGGACAAGGTTTAAGTTTTGTATCAATTACATTTATTTATTATTTTCACCAGGAATGACAGATGTGGCCTTTCACTCGGCGGACTGCGTCTGGCGTGCAGTCTATCCAGGGCAGGCGCAGCTTATCTGTACTTGTCAGAGAGGGCCAGGGCTACGAGGTTCAGGAACTTATCCATGGCCAAGTGCATAACAGGAGTGAACTCATCCGGGAAAGTTTTGGCAATCGTCAAATGAAGGTTGTAGATCAGGAACTGTGGACAATAAAGAAAGCGTATATTTAAGATCAGAACAGAAGTGATTGTATGAATAGGTATAGCCTACATTAATTAATGCCACCTCAATCTGACAATGATTGCTGGTATCATTGTGGGGTGTTACTGTAATTATTATTATAGTTATTATAATAATACTATTATTATTTATAATAATTAAAATGATTTATAGTGTTGTGTACGTGGAAGGAAGCGCAACATCAATCTATAATTAAACAATCCAGCTGTAGCCTACTTATGCCAATAGGCTGCCACTGTCATCACATATGGGCCGTAGGCTACCTGTCTTAATTTGACAAGATGGATTTCTTTGTATTTTTTATCTCATCAGCACAAATATATAATTCTCAACCATGCACGCACACCACTGTAACACAGTTAGTTATAACCCTAGCAGTGACTCACCTTGTAGTTGACGGGATCCACACGGAGCTGGAAGGCGTGCTGCTCGCTAAGAGCCAGCAGGTCATCGTCAAGGGTGTCCATGTTGGCCACAGCATCTGTGATGGCCTTCATGACCTTCTGGGCCTGTTTCTTCACATGGGGGCTCTTCGGGCTCAGGTCGCCTCCCCAGTGAGCGAAGTACGTCTTGGATTGAGGGTTAACGAAGAACATCCTGTAAAACAATCAGAAAAGATTTAAAATCGAGAAATTCGATGTGTTGCTGTAGACGTTATGCATTGTCGACATAGCGTACTTTTATTGAACTGCATCTTTAATAATATGTTACACTATGCATACCTGGAAATGGCCTCAATGCCGATCGCTTCCGATCTCTTTGTTACCATGGCCCACCCGACCTTGACCAGGCCCTTGTCTTTACTGTTCAGACTCATGGTGGCGGTTCTCTCTCTGTTTCTGGACCTGAATCAAAAGGGGAATGGAGAGCACTGGGGTGGTCTGCACAGCCAACATGCTTTTATATTCACATGCTTTCGGGAGGGGCGCCTCTTGAATTGGTGCCAAGTCAGTGACGCAGGTTCACCACCACCCATCTTCCATCTTCAGCTGATAGACCTCTTCATGGAGGAGAGCCAACAATGTAACACACATCATTGTATAGGCTAGTCTGCATTGCGAAAATAAAGGGAAAATAGTGGAACAAAATGGTGTGAAATAAAAAATATCTCCATTTAACGTTATTGATTTAACGAATTTTAAATGTAGCTATTGATGCACAGAAGAAAAAAATACAATGTTAATGCAACTTTGCATGTAAAAATGTATGTTTAATTTTAGGCTTATTGATTTATACTTCTCGATCTGTTCCAGTTGTAGGCTAGCCTATTAAATATCATATTATCCCAAGATTAGCAGGCATTTTATCGGCTTCTACAGCTTTCTCGCCGTCCCCTCGCTTATTTCATGTTTCCTCAACAGGCAACACATTTTGAATTTAGCCTCAGAATATAATATGCTATCACTATCCAATGTCATTGACACATTTCTAATATCATGTAGGCCTGTGTGTAGTATCAGATATTCTTAAATATAGTCTGTTAAGGCCTATGGAATAGACCTTATCTTGTTAAGTGACTAAACTTTAAGAGTCACAGATGTTGTGCGGGTGGTGGGTGCAACATGGAGAACGTTTGGTTACAATAAAACTTCTTGCTGTCGGGTGGAAACCTTGTATGCCCCAGAAATTATAATCCTTTTTAGCCTCTTAGTAGGCCTATTAAAAAAGTGAAAATAGCCAATCTACAAGGCAATGCTTTGTGAGCTTGTAGATCGGCTATTCTTATTCTTCCTTCATGGTTCATGCCATGAGAGACACTCAAATTATGGTAGATATCAAATCATGTGCTCACATGTAGGCCTAGCCTACTGACTGGTTATCTGAATGACTATGACTTATTTTGTTTTCACAAGTTAATGTGTTGGGTTTTTTTTATGATGTAAATTATTATTATATATAGAGAGATTTTTTTTATTGTACCTGATTGGGTTTTAGATTAGTGTTACTCGAATTCAGAAAAGCTTCCTGTGGACAGGTGTTGAAAATTAGTAGGCCTACTCGTGCTATATACACTTTAAACAATGCATCTGTTTTTGTGTAATGCAATTGTGATGCCCATATCAAATTAATACACATAACATAACATAACATGAATAATTAGCTACACATCATCATCACCGTATTCACTATTCAAGCATCTTTTCTGCACAACATCCTCTAAGAAAACGTGTCTAATAGTGCATGCTTCTTCTATCTCACCCAGCACCGGTCTACCGTTGTAGTGGTCTATGCGAGTTGCATTGACACATTAGAATGAACAATGAAGCATGGTGTTTGTTTGCACACAGACAATGCGTTTGACATTCTCATTCTCTCAACACACCATTCTTATCAACTTATTCTCGTTCAATCATTCATAGTAGCCTATACATTGTTTTGCTTTCTGAATATATGAATAAACAAATCACATAGTGGGGTTCGAATAGGCCTATTGCAGCCAAACCCACCAACATGACTTTGATATTTCATTATGTCTCAGTTCGTGCCGTGGGTTAGGTAGGTCCGACGTCACATCATATCTAGCCATGCCATTTCTTGGTTCTCAGCCGTTCTGATCTTCTGGCTGAATGTCAAAAATCATATCATCATCATAATCATCATCATCATCATCGTCATCATCACCTCCTCTCCTCTCCTCCACAAGCTGCAACTCATAACCTGATATTAAGCTAACGGTAACAACGGCGAAAGACTAATTGGCAGGTGAAATCGGGGTTAGGAATTCCGATTGTAAAAATTTATGTATATTATATTATATATATTAACACCCCTAGGCTAAAGTAACACTACTTGGTTCCCACGGCCTCTCAGTAAAGAAAATAGACTACTGTGTATAGTGTTGCCCTCATTTCAGAATAATTAGTAATGCAGTATCATGCCAATTCAACTGTGGGGTGTGATGGGTGAGACGGAATCCTATAGGCTATATATCATATAGGCTACATTGGGAGGACAGATATATTATTAGGCCTATTTTTGTTTTTATTTTTGCTTTCTTTGCTTTGGCCTAAAAAAAATGTTATTTGTTATGTTTAGCGTCTTTGAGCGCTAAATAATAATTAGGCAACCATTAAACATATTACAATATGAACATGTCTAATATGTCTTATTTACACAAAACAGTTTGAATACAAAATGTGTCTCGTAAATGTAGAACGAGACACCATTTAATGAGAGTTAAAGTAGGCTACTGTTCTTAGATTCCCATGCAGTGAATGCCATACTAAATAAATAACGCATCGTTAGTTATCACCCTGCTCAAGTAGGCAAGTTTCTTAATCAAGACCTACGTATTTGGTCCTCTCGTTGGCAGGGTGGGGATGGCACATGCTGCTGGAGATAACACTTATGTTTAGACAGATAATGTGGCAAATATACTGTGCAAAAAAACGTAGGCATATTTGAACACATTTACTGCGACATAGTTTAATTTCCCATTGGATGAGATAAAAAAAATAAACGAATGTATACAGAACTGCATTTCACCTTTGAGTTTAGGCAGATTAAAAAACACTACAGTGCTATAACGGGTTTGTGTGTTTATTTGTTTGTTTTGGTCCAGAGGGGCATCGTGAGGGCAAAGGGTGGTGACTTGAGCCACTGTTGCCACACCCTTCTGCAGCACGTGCCTGTCAGTAAAGATATACAGGCCATGGTGGTGCATCTCAAATCCAATCATCCACAAACTAGGTTACGAAAAAAGCTCCAAGCTTATCGAATGCCTGCCAATGCCATCTCCAACCTATCACAACTCGTCCTCTCGTTTAGGGCGGAGGAAGTTTCAGGGATTTATAGAGCAGACGGGCCCTTTGGGGGCCAGAGACTGTTAAGTAACTCACCAAGAAAGCAAACATGGTTGTGTGGACAGAAAGCGAAAGAGATTTAATTGCCAAAGTCTTCGCCAGTGTGGTCTTTGAGGACATCGGACCCAAGGCTCTGTCCAGGTAAAACTCCACTCGGAATTAGTTGATTATAGGCTATAGTTCCAACAAATGTATTATTATTATTATTATTATGCTATTAGACTATTATTATCATTTCTAACTGAACTGAATTTCAACTTATCAATGTGAAATGTATGTCCGCAGGTGTCTGATCGTGTACCCATGGACACAGCGGTACTTCGGGGCCTTCGGTAACCTGTACAATGCCGAGGCCATCCAGGCCAACGAGATGATCGCAGCCCACGGCATCAAGGTGTGCCACGGTCTCGACAGGGCCCTGAAGAACATGGACAACATCAAGGAAACCTATAAGGAGTTGAGCATTCTGCACTCAGAAACACTGCACGTCGACCCCGACAACTTCAGGGTAACATTTGTAAAACACACATGACATATAGTAACTTGTAACTTTGAAATGATAAAATGGGGTTTCAGAATTTTGTTTTAAAACCCATAGGTGTATTCACATCACATGTCAAATATATATCTAATAGTGAATGTTCTCTGTCTCCCCCAGCTGTTCTCTGACTGCCTCTCCATCTCCATCGCCGCCAAGTTGGGTACAGCTTTCACCCCCACCATGCAGGCCGCCTGGCAGAAGTTCTTGAACGTCGTTTGCTCTGCTCTGGGCAGGCAGTACCACTAAAGGGTCTCTAGACCTGAGGGAATTCAACTTCTGTGCCGTTTCCTCAATAAAGAATCATAATTTATTAGACGTAGCCTATTTGTTGTGTCTTTGTTTTCCCTCTTACGCGTGCGTATTTACGCACGACCTTAAAGCAAATTTTGTGGTAAGATCCAGGTCAGATTAGGCATTAAAGATACCATCATTTATATTTAATTGATTTGTCACAATCTTTGGATACATTTGTCCAAATTAGGCAAAATAAGGGGCTATAGCTCAGTGGTTTTCAAAGTGGAGAGGAGAGAAAAAAAAACAAATGAATAATAATAATAAAATCATTTTATTTTATTTTTTATGAATACATAATGTATTAGTTTATTTGTATGTTTATTTAAAGGTACTTGAATATTTAGGTGATATTTTTTGTTAAAGTAAGCGTTAAATAGCTCTATATTACCATAATCATTGCTATAGACTAGTATTTGTTCAAAAACAGTGATCTCCCAGTCTCTCCAGCTCTTTAGTAAACTGAAAATACATTTTCAGCTCGGGATGCCAATTTTACTCAATCAACAGAGAGAACTGAAACTTTAAGTGATGAAACAAATAAATTACTAAACAAAATTGGAACTGGTCTGCACTGAAAATGTATTTTGTGGTTTCTAAAAAGCTGGAGAGACAGGGAGACCAGACCTCTATTACTGAACGAACACTATACTGGTTACTATCAAAATATAGAGCTTTATAGCTGTTTAACAAAAGTTTTGTTTTAACCAAAAATCTCATTTACACTACATTCAATTATTTAATTTCCATAATTTATTTCTAGATTATTGTACATCCTGTGAGTGCGGAGTCCCTATTTTGGGCATGTCATTGTCAAAGATTTTCAAAAATGATTACATCGCTGTTCACTGAGTCTGTAACATATTTTTTGTAGATGGGGTATTTTCCAATTTTTCCACTCTTTCTAGGATTTATGAAACAAAAAAAAATTGTTGCCACTCCATTTTCTGTAAAAGATAATAATATTGATAATAATAATACATTTTATTTATCTGGTGTGAAACGAGAAAATCAAAAACACACAGGGTAGATTCCTAGCTCTGGATAGACAGAGAAGGCCAAATTAAGGTGGAACCTAAGAAACACAATTAAAGGGTAAGACCACTTTGGTAGAGGTTTGGGTTGTGTAGTTACCTTGCCATGATGTAACTCCAAAGGTGGGCAAGAAATCAAAAATAATTGCTCCATTGATTAGAAATTGATAATTCAAAAATATGCTCCTCATTGACTTACATTGTATGGTAAAACAGCTCTCAAAGTCACTCTTTTAGCACATAAATGAACACAAACAAAGTTGATTCAGACAATATAGAGCATCACCAAACCCAGTACTGTTTGTTTTTTTAATAAAAATGTCAACTTCCTGTTGATTTTACTATTTGAAGATCTGGATCCGGATCCGCGGATCCAGTCCAGGTTTTCTACTTATTAAAAATGGCAAAATCAACAGGAAGTTGACATTTTTATAAATAAAAAAAACAGTACTGGGTTTGGTGATGTTCTATATTGTCTGAATCAACTTTGTTTGCGTTCATTTACGTGCTAAAATAGTGACTTTGAGAGCTGTTTTACCATACAATGTAAGTCAATGGGGAGCATATTTTGAATTATCAATTTCTAATCAATGGAGCAATTATTTTTGATTTCTTGCCCACCTTTGGAGTTACATCATGGCAAGGTAACTACACAACCCAAACCTCTACCAAAGTGGTCTTGCCCTTTAAGCTAAAGATGAACTAAAAACAAAAAAATAGAAACAATATTTTTTACATGATAGAAAAAACTAAACACATTGGGAAACAGGGGTAGTTCTATAAACAAAGTATTTAAAGTGAGAATCCAATAGGGTTAAATAAATATCATCTATAATAAGTAGGTGACATATACAAGGAAAGAGGAGTATAGGGGTGAGATGGAGTCTGAAGAGATGAGTTTTCAGACTGTAGCAGAAATGGGGAGTGAGTCTGCAGTCATGGCTATAGGGGGATGTCATTAGCTTGGGAGCCCGAGGGAGAAGAGTCTAGGAGCGTTGGCTAGGCTAGATTCTTGTTAGGATAGGATGGACAGATGATTGTGTTAGTCATCACTACTATGCAACTAATAGAGCTATCAAATATTAGGCCATAAATATGAAATATACAAAACATAGGCCTATTTAACCTAGGCGGAGGGAGAGGTGATAAAGAACCCGGCTCTTATCTCAAGGCTAAAGTTGGCCATAGCCGCATTACTATCTCACCCAGCCATTATGTCAATGATGATGTAGCCAGTAGCCTACAACCCACCAGGAAGGGAGCAGTGTTTTTATGGTGTGGCTCCTAGGGGTTCTGCTCTTGCACAACACAGATCCATTTCATAGCTCGAAAGAGCTCTCTTTCTTGTAGCAGGGAATTGCAGAAACAAGTTAAGAAGTGAATCAATTGCTACAGTTTTTGATATAAGGACAAAATAGAAACCTTGCACTGGTAATTTATGACCGGCATGGGAGCTGAACCTTTTTATATAATTGTTTTAATGGATGAGTTGTGTTGCTCAATTAATAGGAAGGAGGAAGGGTTGGGAAGGGATGGGATGATGAAAGGTGGGTAAAGGGAGAAGGGTGGGGGATGATTTCAATTATGTTGATTTTGCACTGCTTGAGATGTAAATTTGATTCCATGTGCAAAAATCTATAATAATTGAATGAGGAAAAAAAAACAAGTGACTTTAACTCCATATACAGTAGGGTTCCGGAGGTTGCCACTGGTGACTTTTAAATATGGCCATGGAATACCTGGATGGTGCAAAGAAATGTGTATGATTGCTATTTATTGACTTCTCGCGCTTTTTTTTCCTTTTCTTTTTTTTCTTATGATTTAGAGTAGCCAAAAAATGTTTTACCCCCCATTTCTCCCCAATTTAGTCGTTATGCCAATTGATTCCTCCCCACACACACATTTCTGTGTTGTCACTGCAGTCGTATCCTATACTGACTCACCTACCAGTGCGGAGCCCCCACCGAGAGGACTTAAGAGTCTTCGTCCTACTCCTCCCGCCCAACACTCCATAGCAACACTCCTGGCGCTTTTAACTGTATCGAGCCTCGCATTTTAGGACTTAGCACATACCAGCATCCACAACATTGACCCTGGATTAGTATGCCGGCTGTCAGATCTTTTAAGTGACAGTTCTGAAAAGGTGAAAGTGGCATTTTATCTGATGCCCTTTTATCTTCCACTGGCTCCCTCCAGGGGTGTGGGCTCCTCTCACCACTTTTATTTGTTTTGTACACACATGTATGTCCATGTCATCATGAGGACTAATCAAGTTGGCAGGTGATTACACTATTGTGTCCATGCTCAGTAATGATGAAACTGACCATGGTCCGGTGGTGGATTAATCTATTGACTGGTGCAAACACCCCTTCTTGGATATTAATGTGTCTAAAACAGAGGAAATGAAAATTGAATTTAGGAAGAAGCCTCCCTCTATTCATGGCCAAGCTGATGTTCAACAGTATTTGAGGACATAATTCATGATAAGTTAACCTTTGAACCAAATACTGGTGTTGTTTGCGCCTGCATAGGCCTTTCAGTGTATGTATTTGTAATGGAAGTTAGTTCAGAGGTTTCAATGTTGACACCACCTTTATGATAATGTTATATTCTTGTTTTATAGAATCGGTCTAATCTTGTCTTTTATTTGCTGATTTGGGCCTCTTACGAACCTTGAAAAACAGGAACAAGATATAGAAGATATAGAATGTGCATTAAATTGAGGGTTTTGAGGGACCTCCCCCATATCTACAAAGTCAGAGCCACAAAGAAGGCCCAGTCAATTATTTGCTGACGATAGTAGTCACCCCTTGTTCAGTGGGTTCAGGTTGCTCTTATCTGGTTGCAGATATGAATTGTCTGCCTGCCAAGATGCAAGATGCAGTACCAATACCAATAGATAATCTGTCCCTCCCTGCTGCTTTTGGCCTTTTAAGTAACACTATTTCTATGTGTAGCCGCCTTATGTTTCTGTGTGATTGCCATGTGTTGGTTGTTGTTGTTGATGATACTGCTGACTGTGCAAAGTGCCCTTTGAGGATAATACATCCATTGTGTTAAACCCTGAAAGTGTAAAATGTACCTTTATGTGTAGCCGGAGTGGCTAGCAGGCAGTGTCTCAGTCTTCGTCTGCTTTGTTTGTTGGCCTTGTCATCTCTTTTTCTCAGACAAACCCTGTTAACAATCCATGGGCTAGTATTCAGATGACCTATAGCGAACTGGATCGACATGGAAAATCCAGGAAAACTAGGCCTACATGGTTATTGGCCGTTTTTGACCACAATGAAAAGACAGTAATGAGGAACAACAGCCTTCCTCTTCAAATGGGTTATTCCACCAAACTGTGGAGCAGTTACCGACTGTCAACCATTAGGCTGTTGAACTAGTGCTGAGCCCTGTCGCCATGTTAGTCTTGGTGACACAGGTTGTCACAAAAGCATGATCACATTAGCCTATTATGTACATCTTACAATGATTACACTCCATTGCTGCTGCACTGGCACTATTGCTTATGGGGCACAAGTATGTTTGAAAGCTGCTGCTAAGTGATCTCTCTCACCTGCACAAATGTGATTCTATATCTGCAGCAAATGTTTTTCTACTGCACAAGAAGCAAATTTCTTCTATATTACAACCGAAGACTCTGACTCACTAGTCACTTAGGTTGTGCCATTGCCCGGTTACATAAACACTTGCATCTCCGTGGACATGGCCTCCATGGACAATTGCTCCATGGACAATTGTTTGCCTCACATTCACCCATCCACACACCAAACTGCAGAGGAAACCATATAGGCTACATGTTCCTGGTGAGCAGCTCTTGTGAAGAGTGAACCATATCTTCATATCACTGTTCCTCACTAATGCCCATCATAAGATGGCACAATTTCTGCCTACCTCTGTGTTTCAATGGTGGGCTATGGACAGTTCAGAAAACTGCCTACCAATGATATCATCGATGGGGATTCCAAGCTAATAGAAACGACAACCTTTCTCTTCCTGGAAGGTTAGCGTGCTGTTATTGCATTGATAGTTTGAAATGTGTGTGTGTGTGTGTGTGTGTGTGTGTGTGTGTGTGTGTGTGTGTGTGTGTGTGTGTGTGTGTGTGTGTGTGTGTGTGTGTGTGTGTGTGTGTGTGTGTGTGTGTGTGTGTGTGTGTGTGTGTGTGTGTGTGTGAGAGAGAGATACTGTATGCAAAAAGGACACATTTCAGTTACCTTGTTTTAATTGACAATAATGATATGAAGAAAGAAGAAAACAATAGAAAACACAATAGAGAGTACATTAGAGCTATAGTGAAATGACATCTTCAAGTATTTACTGACATCTGCTGGTGGATAAAGTTCTAAGCAACATTACAGAAGGGAAACAGCTACACAGAGAAGTTTATCACTTCATAATAAGCCGAATCTCTTCATCACCAAGGATGGTCCTGTAATAAAATAAAATAAAATCCAGATCTTTTGTAGGTGTTTTTGCTTTGTTACAAAGCACATGGGTAGGCATACACGGCACCTACCTGAGAAGTCCAACAGCCAGCAGGGCTCCACCTATTGGTCCAGCCCAGTAAACCCAGTGGTAGGTCCAATAGTTGGCCATCACAGCTGGACCAAAGGCCCTGGCAGGGTTCATGCATGTCCCTGACACATCTCCACTGGATCAAAACAGAGAGCACAATGAGAGCTTTTTGGGGGGAAAGTTGTTGGCTAGTTGGAATTTGCCAAAATATTCAAACATATATGAATTATATTTCTTAAAAACTGCCTATTTAAGAAGGCGAGACTGTGGTAAGATGGTGAAAATGCTGTTTTACAGGTGAAGACAGATACAGCTTTTTAGGTTTTAGCTGTAAGGATGGCTATGTCCGTCGGTTGGTTTGTCCAGCCATCCAATGCTTCTGGCTGGACTGCCATAGAATTAGCTGTGCAACTCCATGCTCTGTAGAGCAGTGGCTCAAGTATTCAAAAAGTACATGCTTTGAAAAAATATTAAAAAAAAGAAATTGGAGTGGAGTCAAAGTGCAATATTTGTCTTGGAAATGTAGTGAAGTGAAAGTGAAAGTCATAACTATCCAAAAATACAAATACTCAAGTTAAGTACAGACGATACTAAAAAAAATCACTTAAGTAGGCCTACAGCATTCAAGTTACTGCACCACTGTTCATTTCAAGGCCAAAGTTGGCCACAGCCAGCCACATTATCTCACCCTGCCAGGATCGTGACGATGACGGTGCAGCCCACTAGGAAGGGAGCCAAAGGGTTTTTTGTCTTTTTGTTGACTGCCACCAGCAGCACCACCATAGTGATTAAGCAGGTCATGGCAATTTCTCCAAAGATGGCGCCCGCTAGCTGGTTTTCTGACTTAAGAATGTTGAAAGCAGCTCCACTGGCATTGAAGTAACGGTCTGCCGGTGTCATGATCTAGGGTGAAATATTTGTAATAATAAAATCACAGATTTGTACTGTATTTGTACTAGCCTACCGTATGTTAAATGTAGTAATTTGTAAGAAACAATTAGGCTAAACTATATCAACTGCACTTCAAAGCCACACCCACAAGAAAACACTACAAAATGCACAGCAGTTTCACTTGAATAATTATGTAGCCATGGCTTTATACTAAACCCTATATTTACTTAAACCCTACTTTGTTGACCTTTATTGACCGTCCTTTTTCCCACTTTACCGAAAATAGCTGATCATCAAGCTCACTGTGTTGCAATATAACGCTTTATGAGCTTGTCGATCTGCTATTTTCGAGGAATGTTCACCCCAGAATAGTGATGATAGGGTTCAAGTGGTTAATTTACCAATGGCTATGGATTTGACACTGACCTTCGCCATCCCAGCTCCCAGGACACCGCCAATGAGTTGACTGACAAGATAGGGCCCCACCATCATTAGCTCCATGCCTCCACACAGGTAGATGGCTATGGTGAAAGGCGGGTTGAAATGGGAACCACTGGGAGTGGAGTGAGAAATGAAGAGTGAGAAACAAAGAGCAAGAGCAGGTGCCATATGGCCATTGCAAGTTAAGCCTATATGTGCACTGCAGGTGATGTAATTCTATTCTGAATATGCATTTAGCATTTACCAAAGGATGCATAATAAGACAATGAGAATCAACAATACTGATTGTAAAAAAAAGAAGAAGATATAAAGCAGCATTTCCATATTCTCAGTGTAAGTCAGTGTAAAAGCAAATCTATTTTATTTGAAAAGAATCAAACACAAACAAAAAAACAATAAATACCTGATGTTGCCCATGACAGCAACCAGCACTGCCACAGCCAGTCCATGCACCAACGCCGGCTGCAGCCTTCCTGCTGCAGGCACATTTTCTATGACAGACACACAGCCAATGAACACAAAAAACATGGTCCCCACGATCTCCGCCAGGCAGGGCTGGATCACCGTCTCGAACTTGTTGGGAGGTCTGGCGGCAGGCGGCTCCTTGCCCTTCTCCATCAGTGTGGAGTCAATATCCTCCATCTCCATTTTTTCAGATGCCATCGTGGGTAAAAAGGTATTCTTGACCTGCCTGTTATATAGTAATGTATACAACAAACCCACTGTCCATGACTCTCTGTGGCCTGTCAGAAGCAACACTGGATGAGTTCACTCCTGTTATGCACTTGGCCATGGATAAGTTCCTGAACCTCGTAGCCCTGGCCCTCTCTGACAAGTACAGATAAGCTGCGCCTGCCATGGATATACTGCAAGCCAGACGCAGTCCGGCGAGTGAAAGGCCACATATCCTTGTCATTCCTGGTGAAAATAATAAATACATGTAATTGATACAAAACACAAACTTGTCCTTTATTCAATGTGTCTATATGTTGGTGATTTTTGTCTTTTCTTTTTTCTTTACTGCTTTCTTTCTTTCTTTCTTTGTTCTTTTTTGTTAGACTTCAGCATTCAGCACAGCAGTTAACCCATAAGTCCAATAGTTGGCCATCATGGCTAAATGGCCTGGCAGGGCTCAAGCACATGCATCTCTGAGGCCTACATCTCCACTGGATCAGGACAGAGAGCAGAATGATTGGCAGAATGATGTAGCCTAGAGGCTACTTATTAGTTTTAGGCAAACTTATCTAAATTTGTATTTCTTCTTTAAATTAAATAGGCTATGTAGGCTACCTATATTCATATAGGTACAGTATAAGGCGGTCGTAATATAGAAGAAAGTTTGTTTTACAGGTGAAGAAATGTTTTTTAAATCATTACTATAGTTAATAACTTAATTGGACCAATAAATACATTTGACTATTTGTCAATTTGCAATTCAGCAGATGCCTTTACCGACAAACGACTTAAATGCAAATAGAGTGCAAAGAAAACCTTGCTACAAAGTAGGGGAATACCTGACTAAACAACATGCTATCTAAATAACACTTGGCATTTGTGGACAAGCAAACACAATAGGCTTCCGTATCTAAATAACAAGCAAAATCAAGGTGCACACAGTCACACACCAGTATTGTGGAGGTTCTGACCTTGGCATAAAGATTCAAATCAAAGGGATGAGGAGGATGCACACTCGTAGCCACGATGCAGAAAGTTTATTAAACTTGGAGGAGCATGTATCACTAATTGATGCTCAACAGGGACAATTTGCAAGTCACCCCTGCAAAACAATAAACACGTGCAGCCCAGTCGAGTTTTCCAGTATATTTTATTTGATGAGATATGAGAATGTCATATTCTTGTTTTAATTAATTTGTTTAACCTTCTCTATTATTTGCTGATTTGGGCCACTTACGTACCTTGAAAAACAGGAACAAGTTAGAAGATATAGAATGTGCACCTCTCCCATATGTACGAAGTCAAAGAAGGCCCAGTCAATTAGGCTATTGCTGACGGGAACCTACCAGTGACACAAATGTTACTGGTTCAAACAACAGCACCAGGTCATTTTCCAGCTGTAAACTGGTGAGAGAAGAAGCTAGTGCCTGGTACTACATCAATGTTGCCCATGCCCAGAGCCGGATTTTGGGTCATTGATGAGGCCCCCCTTACCACAAAATGATAAACTTCAACTACACAAACTAGGAATTATGACACATTTATATCATTGGCATAATTTAAAGCACACGAGGAAAAAGAAAGGCCGTACACTGAGAACGACAGGAAAAGCTATATAGGGTATTAATGGCTTCTGATTTTTGCAAGTCAACTTGTTGTTTGATGACGTCTCATCCCATTGACACACAAAGGGGGACCACGCACAGACAGCTTGGTGTCCAACAATGAGCAACTTGTTGGCCTGACTACAATATAGTTAAGTGCAGCAGCATGATTAGGCTACTGTCAACAACAACAAATACCACATGGCTTTTGGCTACCTTAAATTGTTTGGTAATATAACTGCACATGATGCACAATAGTGGTTGTACTGTACAACATTATAGCATGTGGGTCTGTCTTTATTTCGGACATATAATTTTACGGGCTCATGTCGGTGTTTCCTACAGTGCGTGTGCGTGTGTGTCTATAGGATATATGCACAAAGGACACATTTAAGTTACCTTGTTTTAATTGACAATAAGTGAAGTGAAAATAGAAAACAATAGAAAACACAATAGAGAGTACATTAGTACTATAGTGAAATGACATCTTCAAGTATTTACTGACATCTGCTGGTGGATAAAGTTCTAAGCAATATTTCAGAAGGGAAACATCTACACAGAGGAGAAGTTTATCACTTCATAATAAGCCGAATCTTTTCATCACCAAGGATGGTCCTGTAAAAAAAACAAATACAAAATAAAAATCAATATTTTTTTTTAGGTGTTTTTGCTTTGTTACAAAGCACATGGGAAGGCATACACGGCACCTACCTGAGAAGTCCAGCAGCCAGCAGGCCTCCACCTATTGGTCCAGCCCAGTAAACCCAATGGTAGGTCCAATAGTTGGTCATCACTGCTGGACCAAAGGCCCTGGCAGGGTTCAAGCATGTCCCTGACACATCTCCACTGGATCAGAATAGAGAGCACAATGAGAGCTTTTCGGGGAAAAGTTGTTGGCTAGTGGGAGTACAAATATTTAAAAATATATATATTTCTTAAAAACTGCCTATTTAAGAAGGCGAGACTGTGGTAGGATGGTGAAAATTGTGTTTTACAGGTGAAGCTTTTTAGGTTTTAGCTAAGGATGGCTATGTCCATCGGTTGGTTCTGAATGGACTACCATGGAATTAGCTGTGCAACTCCATGCTATGTAGAGCAGTGGCTCAAGTATTCAAAAAGTACATGCTTTGGATTTTTCTTTATTGAAAATTGAGTATTGACAAGTACAAATTTCAAAATAAATGTAGTGGAATCAAAGTGCAATATTTGGAAATGTAGTGGAATGAAAATGAAAGTCATAAGTATCCAAAAATACAAATACTCAAGTAAAGATGATACTCAAATAATGCACTTAAGTACAGTATTCAAGTTACTGTGCACCACTCTACATTTCAAGGCCAAAGTTGGCCACAGCCTATTATCTCACCCAGCCAGGACGTTGATGATGACGGTGCAGCCCACTAGGAAGGGAGCCAAAGGGGTTTTTGTCTTTTTGTTGACTGCCACCAGCAGCACCACCATAGTGATTAAGCAGGTCATGGCAATTTCTCCAAAGATGGCGCCTGCTAGCTGGTTTTCTGACTTGAGAATATCGAAAGCGGCTCCAGTGGCATTGAAGTAACGGTCTGCAGGAGTCATGATCTAGAGTGAAATATTTATAATAAAAAAATCACAGATTTGTACTGTACTTGTACTAGCCTATGTTAAATGTAATAATTTGTAAGAAACAATTAGGCTAAACTATATCAACTCACTTAAACACCCACACGACCCAACAAGAAAGCACCACAAAATGCATAATTTCACAGCTAGAAAGTGTCATACTATACAGCAGTTTTACTTGAATAATTATGTAGCCATGGCTTTATATTAAACCCTATATTTACTTAAACCCTATACACTTTGTTGACCTTTATCGACCTTTTTCCTGCCACCAAATTGCTTCACCGAAAATAGCTGATCATCAAGCTCACTGTGTTGCAATGCGACATTATGAGCTTATGAGCTTGTTGATCGGCTATTTTCGAGGACTTTTCACCCCAGAATAGGGATGCTAGGGTTCAAGTGGTTAATTTGCCAATGGCTATGGATTTGACACTGACCTTTGCCATTCCAGCTCCCAGGACACCTCCAATGAGTTGACTGACGAGATAGGGCCCCACCATCATTAGCTCCATGCCTCCACACAGGTAGATGGCTATGGTGAAAGGCGGGTTGAAATGGGAACCACTGGGAGTGGAGTGAGAAATGAAGAGTGAGAAACAAAGAGCAAGAGCAGGTGCCATATGGCCATTGCAAGTTAAGCCTATATGTGCACTGCAGGTGATGCAATTCTATTCTGAATATGCATTTAGCATTTACCAAAGGATGCATAATAAGACAATGAGAATCAACAATACTGATTGCAAAAAGATATAAAGCAGCATTTCCATATTCTCAGTGTAAGTCAGTGTAAAGCAAATCTATTTTATTTGAAAAAACAAAAACAAATACCTGATGTTGTCCATGACAGCAACCAGCACTGCCACAGCCAGTCCATGCACCAATGCTGGCTGCAGCCTTCCTGCTGCAGGCACATTTTCTATGACAGACACACAGCCAATGAACACAAAAAACATGGTCCCCACGATCTCCGCCAGGCAGGGCTGGAACACCCTCTCGAACGTGTTGGGAGGTCTGGCGGCAGGCGGCTTCTTGCCCTTCTCCATCAGTGTGGAGTCAGAATCCTCCATCTCCATTTTTTCAGATGCCATCGTGGGCAAAAAGGTATTCTTGACCTGCCTGTTATATAGTAATGTAACAACAAACCAACCGTTCACGAATCTCTGTGGACTGTCAGACACGACACTGGCACCTGTGATTATATATGGTCTGTGTGACCTATTAGAAATAACGAAATCTGGCAGAGGCAGAGCTGGACTGATATTACCACATATCATAAAACCTCAAAGAGGGCCCGTTACAGTTTATCATTAAGCACGTTCACTGACCTCAGTCTTTATCCCAAAGCATCTTGTCCAAACTAGTGTGTAGATAAAGCCGGAGTTTTACATGAAGGGATCAAAGTGACAGTGTGTAAGGTGAAAAGGTAGCAAACCTGCTAATCTAAACTGATATCAAGCAAACCGCCTAACCCTAACAGACATGGGCTTCCACTCTGCAGTTCTGGAAGTGCATGGAATTAGGTGAAATTGGAGTTAGGCAGACATGTGCAGGACTCGATTTCGCATGTCCATCATGACCATCATCATTGTTTGTGTGCAGATCCACAAACTTCGGTCTGTGGATCTGGTTTAGAAGGAAATCCCACCATAGCTCTCTCTGCAGTGATTTTTCTGTCTCCTGTTCCTTGATTGTCTGTCACATCCTCCAAGTAAAGAAAATATAGTCCCTCACTCCCTGGAATACTTATTCATTCAGAACTGAATTTGTTAGAAGAATCCATTTGAAAAAAAAGGCATGCGAGAGATGCATGCACGTATACTTGTATAGTATGTGCAAACATTACACATGCTTCGTGCTTATGTGTATGCAAATGCAACTGGCATAGCATACATTCATGGGGGTGCTATGGGGTTAGATGGGTGTAGAAACATTCCTTATACATGCATAATTTGGGAACACAAATACATTTTGACAGTAAAGAAGGAGGCTGTATAGGCCTACTACAGTGGTGGAAAAAGTACTCAAATTCTTTACTTAAGTAAAAGTACCAATACTGCAATATAAAAATACTCTGTTACAAGTAAAAGTCCAGAATTAAAAATGTACTTGAGTAAAAGTACAAAAGTATTGGCATCAAAATGTACTTAAAGTACCAAAAGTAAAAGTACTAAATATTTGAAAATAGCAGATCTACAAGCTCACAACGCGTCGCGGTGCGACGCGTTGTAAGCTTGTAGATCGTCTATTTTCAAATGGCCTAGGTATAAAATAGGTTTAAAGTGGTTAATGCATGTTTCATAATATCATAATTTATATCTGAAAAGTAACTAGTAACTAATGTTCTCCAATAATTGTAGCGGAGTAAAAGCACAATATTTGCCTCTGAGATGTAGTGGAGTAGAAGTAAAAGTATTGGAAATTGGAAATACTCAAGTAAAGTACAAATACCTCAAAATTGTACTTAAGTACAGTACTTAAGTAAATGTACTTAGTTACTTTCCACCACTGGCTACAACATGCTACAGTATGTTACGGTTATATTTAGGTGCAGACAAGGGCACTGCTTTATATGACTTTAATCTAGCTTTATTGTGCAATTCAGTGCCGTGTCCTTACAAAGTAATAAAATTATAGTAGCATGGTTTTCCATTCAAGAACTTTGAACCAAATAATGATTATAAAAAGACAGTAAACCGATAACAAACATTTAATCATTTGTCAGTATAGATTTTATTAATACATTTCATACAAATTGCTCCAGCCACATTAACAAAGACTTCAGTTCACAACAGTGGCGTCATTTGGGGTATGGTATGGCACTTGCCACCCCCTAGTGTTCATATTTAACCTCAAATTCAGTTCTTTTATGCATATTTTCCCCAACTCTGAATATATATATTTTTTTGCAGATTAATCTGATTTCAGATCAACGCTATCGCTGAGTGCATCTCAATCCATGCCCGTCCATCTACATGCGACATGTGACACATGTTATAGATACGTGTTTTTGTTTAGTCTGCAACCATACATTTGTCTGTCTAAATAAACAAATAAAGTAAATCAACCACTTTCAACCTGATATCCCATATATTTATCAACCACTTTCAACCTCTAACATTTTCAAACATTCCCTACCACCCTGTAATTTTTCTGAAAAGAGGCCTAATTGAAATTAAATGCTCTACATTTGAATGACCCAGTGACGGACAGTTTTCAGTTACACAATCCAATCTCTGTCTTCCCCTCAGCCTCCCAAGAAAAAGGGTGCATAAGTGTAATGCAAAAGTTTTAAAATAATATAAAAAATGGGAGGCCTTCTCTAGTCGTCTTTCAACATGACCCGAGTCCCCTGGTCTCCAAACAACAATCTGCAATAAAGAACACAAAGAAATAAGTAAATGGATGTCAGAACTGCCATTGATAGATGAGCAATAAGTTAACACTTTTGTTCCCAAAACCATTATCAATTAGGGTACACCACCAGAGTGACGTAGTACAGCTGTAAAGAAAAAGTCAACATTTTGTATCAGACCATTCTTGTGTTGTGAAGCAAGGACACAGGCTTTCTGGCCTGGCAAATAGCCTACTGTTAAGCAATCTGTCATATCTACCAAATTCATGCAGAGAACATAATTCAGCCCTATGTGTCTCAAGTTTAAATTCAGTTTTACCAATGTGTGGCCCCTCACTCACTTTATCAAAGTCAGTATGGCCGTCTGGAAAACAAATGCTGTACTAGCATAGACTACAGTCACAGTCACCAGCCATATACTAATATACTTTCATTGTGAATGGTACATTTCACAACATTTCTTCCTCTTTGGCCAGGAGCCAAGTAAAACATTGGAAGTTTTATTCTCAAAATCCAGTTGGCTGGTAAAACAGAGGTGTCTTCAAAGCAGGCAGCACAGCGGAAAGAAAAAGTAAATCCAAATTGTAGCAATGCATTTCATCAAAGTGTCCTTGACCAGACACTGAACTCTGTTATTAAGTTTGTCTAGACTAGAATCCATTGTCCGCCTTCTGATTGATCCCTGACCAACCAACCAGCAGGCTCCTTCCTACTTGTTCTGCCCTGGTTCCGCCTCCTTCCGTTTCATTCCGTTTATGCGGAGTTTGCAAAAATAATTGAAAAATATGTTATGCCCTCCACCGGAGATGTTACTTTTTACCGAGGCCAAGTTTGAAATAATAATTGAAGTGAAGTGTAGTCGTTGGAGAGAGAAGACTTGACAATTGATTGAATGAAACATATATTCCCATATATATGAGCATATCAGTCAGATCAGAGGTTATGGGCTGATAAGCTGAAAGTAGTGTAGATGTGTATAGTGTGCGTCTATCACTCAAACAATAAGTGTTGTAGGGTTTCCGGATTTGGCAGCAGTTCAGTTGGCCTACAGGGCATTCAATACTGTACTACAGTAGTTGTATTGTTGACGCCTCAGAATTGTCCTTGTTCTGAATAGAAAATCACATTGCTTTATCGCCTTGTAATATTCGTGTTCTGTATGCATGTGCTCATTACACAAACAGTTCTAAAGAATATACAGACATACAGATGACACAATTTAGCCTACTATTTCCCGATGGGAATAGGCAGAAAGAAGAAGAAGACTTCACGACACGTATCCAGTATTCCTGGTGCCAACTCTGTTTTGGTACCCAGTATTCCCCGTGCCCACTCTGTTTTGGTGCCCAGATTTCCCAAGTACCTATTCTACCTCGGTGACCAGTATTCTCCTGTGCCCACATTTTTTGGTGCCCACTCTTTATGTACTCTTTTAAGACTAGTTGACATCAGCCAGTTGGTCACTATTGTTATAATTGTTGTTATTTATTGACCAGTAAGCGATTAGGAAATACTGTCTACTGTGGAAATAATAATCGTGGTGGCTGCATGTTAAGAGTATTCTCTCAGTTGAAAACAGAGAAAGAGAGAAAAGAACAAGGAGAGAATAAACAGAAGACAGACTTGAATGTTAACTTAGACAAGGTGAAATATATAATTAGAAAACCTTTAATACAACCCAGAAAAAAATACGATCAACTGAGCCCACTAATAAATGATTTAGCTCTGACCATTGTTCACATTATCTTGGATTATAAAGAAAAGCACAATTAAAGCGCAACCTAGTGGCTGTTGTCTGAAACTGTGAAAGTTAAAGTTGGCATACTGTAAATAGGCAATGATGATAGATATGCCGAAGTTACATTTTATTGACATAAGGCAAAGGCAAACGATGGTGGTGATATTAAAATAAAGTCAATACCTCCAAATGGTTTATGTTTGCTAGAATAAAAGGCAAATTTCCTTGTGCCAGGATTAAATAATTGATAAGTGTTAACTTTTAAATCAGAAAATTATCTGACCTATAAACAAACTAGAACGACATTCATGTTTTACCTAAAAATCAGTTCGAATTAAGTTAAGTGAGTCATGGATCCCATTTAAGTGCAGCATTTGACCCCCTTTGCACAAAATGAGTGTGTCCTCGATGTCGAGTATAACAGCACATTGGCCTGGCTATAATTTTGCAAGAAGTCAAAATAACAGACAACCACAAAATTACTCTAGGAGCCTACCTACAAAACAGACTCCCATATCCTGTGGACCCTCAGGGGTCAATGGATCCCAGTTTGAGAATCACTGAGTTCATAGCTAGTGCTACTACCTTATCCCATTAAAACCAGGAAAGCATCTGTGTCATTTTAGATTTTAACTATATATATATAGCGCATTGGTTCGCAAAGTGGGGTCTAAAGTAGTTAATATAGCGTCACAATCATTTTAACCACTTTAACCATTGTTTTATACTTTGGCTTTTCAAAAATAGCAGATAAACAAACTCATGAGCTTGTAGATATGCTTTTAGCAAATATTTTGAGATGGGGGGTCCGCGGCCAAATACATATAATTTTGGGGGTCCTTGACATGAAAAGGTTTGAGCACCATTGTGATATACTATAGCAACATACATTTTTCAGAAAACTTGTTAGGATTTATTAGACATTTGTAGAATCTGCCTCAGGTCTTAATGGGTTAAAACATACCTGACGAAGCTGACAGAGAGCAGTGATCCACAGAAGGGTCCAACCCAGTAGATCCAGTGATGATCCCAAAAGTTGGCTGCCACTGCAGGGCCGAAGGCTCTGGCTGGGTTCATACAGCCCCCAGATACTGATGCTCTGAAACCACAAATATTGGGTGAACCCACAGGGATGGCTTCTCATTTAAGATGCATATAATGCCACTTTTTTAACAGTTTCAAAGATAATGTATAACTATCATTCCAGTACGGAATGTTTTCGAAGTTCCTTTCGAAAAAAGAAAGAAGAAAAAAGGCGAAGAGCTCTAAAGACATCCAATAGTCAAATTTACTGTGAAAGTTGAGAACAGCAAAACAAAGGGAGCAGATTTCTGATGATTACTGTGAAAGTAAGAGTATTCATCTAGAACAACAACCTCACTGAGATAGGGTGAACAAGCAAAATGCTCAAACATGTGAGAGACTGTGGGGATGAATGCACAAATTGCTTTATTGGTCATGTCCCATTTTAAATTATTTTAGTTGGCTATCACTATAAGGGTTAAGGTTAGGGTTAAATTGTCAGGTCTACTTGCTCTGTAAAGTAGGCTATCACATGTAGTGGTTGGGAGAGGTGTAGGATATTCCTATTTATTTTGCAATAGTTCTGAGAATGTGTCCTGAAACAAATAACATAAATCTGACTTACTTACTAAATGTCCTCAGATTAAAAAAAAAAAATAAGTTGCCAATAATCACATAATGTGAAATAATGTTTGTTTTTGTTTGTTTGTTTTACAATATGTGAAAGGTTTTCTGGGATTTACTGCTTTGGCCTACTGGCAGCGTGGCACTGATCGGTCTGCGGCGAACAGACAGACACAAAGACAATGCAAAAAATTATAAAACACATTCTGAACATAGAAATATTCCCTGTATACTCAAAAACATAATCTACTATACATTTGCAATGATATAATAAAACAATTGAAGAAAATTATACTGACACCACTGAGACTAAGCTGAGCCACTGAGCTGCCCAACCCTATAATGTAGGGTTGTAGATGAAGGTTTACAGCATGCTTTTTTGCTCTGAGCCTTACATGCCCAGTACACCAGTAGTCACAGTAAGGCCGATGACGAAGGAACCCAGCATGGAACGGGTACGGCCGTTGACAGCTACCATGCACACCACCAAGGTGAGGAAGAGGGTCATCATCAGTTCCGCCACAATGGCTCCACCAAAGAACTCTGAGCCTTTCACCTGAATGTAGGCGCCGCTGGAAAATAATAAGTTCCGTGCAGTGGGGAACATAGACTGGATATAAAAGAGAGATTAGGTTAGTTATATTATATTATATTTATATTATATTGTGAACTGAAATGATATATTATTATATAATTATTATATAGTTATGAAACCGGAGACGTTGGAGTTAATTCTATTAAATATTCTACATCTGAGAATGTTTTTCTTTTGTTTCCACGGCAAAGCAGGAGAAAGGGAAACCCTAGGCCTGTGTACCTATTGAATTTGTCCGTTTGTCAAATACAGACAAATTAGTGTAAAAAAAAACTGTAGGTGCCCTGCCATCGATAATCCAAAGCACCATGTTGAGCCTAAAATTGTGTTAAAAAAATTCTGGCCGATTCTCGCAGCCATATCCAAGACATTTAAGTATTTCCTGTCTACAAGTTTCAGTGGGCCAACACCACCCTCACCTGCTCTGTTTTGGACAGTTTTTCTTGGTTCAGGTCATTATGGGACCATCAGTGCTGAATCATAAGCTTATAAAACCAGCTTTGTATAGAGCAGACAGTGATCACATTATTATTATAATGTAGAAATAACAATTGCCCCCAGACAATTTGCCAAAAAGAATCCAATAATTTTCTTTTGACAATGTGTTGTAAGAAAAGTGTCTAATAGTCAATTTTGTATTAATTAATTAACTTTGGTATGTAAGCTATGTCCAAACTAAGTACAGCAATTCAAAGTTTCACAGTTTGTGAAATGTTGAGTGATTGGTAGAAAAAGTAAACACAGAAATTAATCAAGATAGCATTTTTTTTGCAAATTCAATATATTCAATACAAGTCTACTAAATGATATATATTATGACGTAATATGAAAAAAGGATAATAAATATGAACTGTACATACTGTCATTGTGAGACATTATACTAAAACCAGCTCCTACCTGGGCCAAAGCGGCACCAATCATTCCTCCAGTTAGCTGAGCCAGGAAATAGGGCAACAGTAGGACAAGCTTCATTCCTCCACACAGGTACACACTCAGAGACACTGCAGGGTTGAAGTGCCCTCCACTGAAACCATAGAGTCCATTACCTTAGGTCAACTGTTTCTCACATGTAAATGAATTAGGGATACTGTAAGTATGAACTGTCTCAAATCTGGGTTTCTTTGTATTTGCAAATACGTATTTTGAGCCGGGGACAATCATAAGAGAATATTTGGCAAAATATTTTGAAAATACCAGGTATACAAGTGTACGTGTCGAATCGCTGTTACTCGTTTTGCTGGGGACCCCCTGGAACCCCCTCAAGGACCCCTGAGGGTCCCTGGACCCCACTTTGAGAAGCAGTGATTTCAACTACACTTAGATATGTATATGGCCTAATGTACATCATCTTTGGATAACAGCATACATCAAATGGGATATGTTCCATACAGGACAGATTTGTCTGGGATTTTAGGTGGGCAGATCTCCAAAGAAACAAAAAGGTTTGCAGATTTAAACTGCATTTATTTAACCAGTACATAAGCTTTGGGCCACAGTAGCATGCACCTTCCTAATATTTTGGGAATATAAACTGATAAAATCTTCTGCCTCATGAAATTAAACAGTGAATAAAAATGTTAAGGCTTCCTTCAAAACAAGGCCTGAAAATCCATCTTTCAGGGGGTCAAAGGGGGAGGTAAACTCCAATAGAAAGGTGATGGCATTCACTGGCTAGTCCCCCCCCCTTTTCTACTCTGTACATGTTTTACATTTGTTTATGATATTGTATTGGTGTTATTTTTATGCTATGTTGATGAATTTAATACATAGGACCACAATGTAAACAAGTCTCCAGGACTTTTTTGTGTTATCCTCTTAGCTAAAATGTCTGACCATACCTCATGCCGTTTACATTTCTGTCTAATTAAGTTTTCAATCAATCAAAGGCCTTGCAACCTCTCCAAACCCCCACTAATGAGCCACAGCCAAACTGTTTACAAACACTACTCCAGTCAATATTACATTCAAGATCAATTTCCCATTACATAGTCCACATGTAAAGCTTACACTCTCAGGTTTTTCTGTGTGCCTTACCTGATCTCTCCAAACGCTGCGATGAGAATTGCAAGTGCCAGCCCTTGTGCCAAAGCAGGCTGGATGGAGTGTGGAGCAGTGTTATCCATCACAGAGGCACAACCCGCGAACACAAAGAGGGTAGTCCCCAACAACTCAGCCAGACATGGCTGGGCATACTGTTCAAAGAACGAAACCTTCTTGCTTTTTGATTTGAGTTTGCCTTGCTCTGCCTGCGTCTCCCCGGCTATGGTGAAGACCTCCGATGGCGACTTTGTCTCTGTGCCAGACATCTTGACTGTTGTGGTGTGTCAGGTGCACCTGCTGGTTCTACTGGTCAAATGCTCAGATAAGTTGTGGACGTCTTTCTGATGCAGACAGGAGAGGACACACGCACATTCCTGGCTATTTCTGATGCCCCACCTACTCAGTATTATTCAAGCTCTCGTTGTTATTGGCACTAATCCATATAAATTATTAGCTCTTGGTGTCATTGGCTGTCAGAGAACACAGATGGACAGATAAGTATGAGGAATAGCTTATCATTACATTACAACAGCAATCAACAATATCCAGAATGATCACACCTTGAGCTGTTTTACGGACTGCATTTCAAAATAAGTATCATACGGTTACGGCATGCAAGCAATGACGGAATCCTTTTGACGACAAATTTATTTTAACTTATGCAAAAGGTTGTCCTTTATCACACATGGCCAAATGCCACCGTTGATGGTTAAAACAAGGTCACATTGGCTTATTGTTTCTTGGTGAAAAGGGGTAGAGCTGATAAGTTAATGAGCTACCAGATATAAAGGTGTTTTACTGAGGAATGAGTGGACATAAGGATAAGGATAAGGATAATTCCTTTTAACAGGTCGTTCATGAAAGTCCTTGCGGTCTTGTTTCCAATGAGAACCTGTGAGCAATTGGGGTTAAGAGTCTTGCTCAGGGACAAATTTCATATCGGCACATATGCTGGGATAGCCTGGAATCGAACCTGGGGCAACCAGGGCCTCTGGTTCCCTAGGCGGGCTCACTAACCACTCAGCTATGGCCGCCCCTCTACATCTTGCTTCTAATTACATTTTAATCTCATCCTCAATAGATTATGCTGACTTCTGCATTCAATAACATCCAGTGGCTTCAGATTGCATTATACTGCTTGACGTTTCATGCATTTTGTGGTTGTTCCAGCCTGAATGCCATATTTACTTGATTGACATTTTATGTCAATGGTCAAATCAAAATACCTTTATAATCGCCAAGTGACATTATGCGTTTATTATGAGCAGATGAGTGACACAGGGACAATTTAATCCATTTTGAATTCAGGCTGCAACACCAACATGGATTCAAAGTCAAGGTAGTTGATGTTGTTCTGAGGGCACCATGTAACAGTATGTTAAAATGATCATGTGACTGGCGTCTACACAAAAAGGATGTCTTTATTCAACTGCACCAGATTAGCATTCATCGTTTGAGAAATTGGTATCTCAGTTTCTAATATTTGAAGAAAAATAGTTGTCACTATCACATTTCTTTTTCTTTTTTTTTATAGAAAATTTGTTACAGGCAAATACAAATCAGCCAGCATTGGCATTTAATGCAAATCAGGTAATTCAATGCTAAAAACGAAAGACGCATGCAGGTGAACATAGTGCCCAATTTCTGATGTTCTATGAAAATATCTTTCTGGGAAGTACAACTTATAAATAAATGAAACAAACAATGGCACAATGAAAGACAAATGACACAGACAGGTACAATTAGGGTTGCCACATATGATTGCTGACAAACTGAGTAAAGTCAGACTTATGCAGAGTGAAACTCTTCAGTCTATGTTCCACATTTAAAGGGGTTCCAGGTTTTACATATGCCTAGTGCAGAAGCCAGCTTAGTGAATTAGTCAGCTTTGTGAATTATCCCCTACATGACTAAAATTAGTTGGGGTAAACAAACAAAACGATATACCTAAGTGTATATCTGTTCAGTTTATGGGCCAAATTACATGTACTGTAGGAAGTTACTAAGTAAAAATGGACGCTGCATACATCTAATTGAGTAATACTATATGTATGCCAACACTCAAAAATACTCACATTCCTGGACATTGCCATTTTCTTCCTGGACCGACAACAAAATTCCTGGACTGTCCAAGTGAATCCTGGACATGTGGCAACCCTAGAGACATTTACAAGATCTCTGAAGTCCTTATAACTTCTTTACATTCTTCAATCATCCCAAAACATATCAAAACGGCTTACACAGAGTGGACACATGATCATTTACACCTGCTTGTGAACGCAAACAGCCTGCTCTTCCAAAACAGCAAATACTGTATATAAAGTATCCAGACAGGGTCAAGAGGTTCATTTAGTGATTAGACTAATTGCCTGTTTTATTCTTAGTTGTGTGCTGGTGTCACACACCAAAAATAGCTGATCTACAAGCTCATAACATGTCACACTGCGATTTGCTGTGAGCTTGTAGACTGCTATTTTTGGTGTGCGAAACTGACGTACAACTACTGTATGTATAAACCAGGCTTAAGCATTAGCGTGGGAGAGATGCTTTATCTAAGCGACTTTGAACACAGCATTATTGTTGGTGCGGTGGTCCTAGCAGCCAGCAAAAGGGGGTCCTACTCAGTACTAGGCAGGTGTGACTAATATTTCACATGTAACCCAAAAAAAAAGAAAGTCATCCTGTAATCAGAGCAGATCTGATCCATTCCTTTATATAGGATATACTCCACTCCCACCCTCTGTAGCGTCACACTTTGTCACGTAAATCACCCCCCTCTTAATCATGGCACACAAAAAAAGACATGCTGCGAACACTTCAGGGACGCAAAGAAAACAAAGAGCCATTTCTGCTGATGCTTAGAGAATCCACACGTTTGCTGCTTCCAGAGAGGACAAGCTTGGCGGAGGAGACGGCTTCCTCTTCCATATGCCTCTCCTTCCTCTTCCTTTGCCAATTGCTGATTGTGGCACGCACCGATTCCCCATGCTAGTCTGACCAGCACTGTGATTTCACACTCAAAACGACACCTGTGACAGACCTGAGGAAACAAAACATGACATATAGTCAAATGCTCCAGGAACAGTATAAAGCAGTGCAATGACTGCTGACGCATGCATGACCCATGCTAGTCCGATCGGTGGGGAGGTGTGGATTTATGGGATGAAAGTATGACTGAATAAAGCCTGATGCATACTACACCAGAACAACCGTGTTCAGTTTGGTTCGGGAGGGCTCCCCGAACCGAAAAAGCTGTAAACAGACAAGTTTCACTGTTATGGAACCCGGTCCCGGCCACCACCTCTCGCGCTGTTTGCTCTGACAGAAGCAGTGTACACTACAGCCAGCAGCACTACTGGAACAGATGCAGATGCTTAAAATAATACCTGGATATCGCCTGCGACGCAGGGAATTTCCTGACGGAGGTATGGAGGTTTTGCCCTTTCTAGCGATAGGTTGTGTTTATGAATGGTCACTTGACAGATATTTCAGAGGTGCTTGCACCTCCTGGAAGTTGGCTTGTGTCTCTTCGCTGACTTCACTGGTGACAGAATGAACTCGAAACTGGGCTGAACGAATGAGGAAACAATGCGGAACGTCTGACCAACGTCTGACCAATCACAGTAGCCCAACTAGTTCGGGTAGTTACAACATCTCGGAGGCGGCACGGAACAACTGACAAAAGTTCTGATTCCGCCCACGCGAACCTCTTAACTCATTCACTGCCTGAATTATTTCTGGCCGCGTTTGCCCACTGCGAGAGATTTTTCATTGAAAAAAAAAGGACTCAGGAGCCGAGATACATCATTTTTAAGTTTTAAGTTAACAAGGAAGTGGATGGGAGTCTAGATCTTCGAAAAATCTAATCTCCTTGGTCTTTGGGTCAAATTGGGAATTAAAAAAAAAAAAGAAAAAAAAGATAAAATTATAATTACGCTTTTTACGACCTAGGCAGGTTTGGTAATTGGAAAAAAATATGTTTTTTACGTCCTAGGCAGGGAATGAGTTAATGAGGCCATATTGTAGTCTGGACCCAGCCGAACCGAAGAAACGTCAGTTGTTTAGCTGTAGTATGCATTGGGCTTAAGTGTCAAGTATAACAAGAAGTTAGCCTGGAATCCAGACGGAGGTGCTCGTTCAGCCTTTATTTTGAAAAATCACTTCACTTCTCCGTCTGGCTATCATCCGATTTGAAAGGTCGCCACGGCTTCTGATTGGTCTGTGGGCGGGGCGGGACCAGTGGCTTCTAATGTAAAGGTCTGTGGGTGGGGCGGGGCGGAGCCTTCTTATGTAAAATTTTAGTTACTTCCTGACTTGCCTATGTAATTGGTGACGTTTTGAAATCCGGCTCAAATAGGATTATAGACTGGGTTCCAGGCTAACAAGAAGTGGCAGTAGTGAGGTTAGAGCACAGGTTTCAAAGTGGTGGAGTGGAAAGGGGGGGGGGGGGGTCATTAAACATTTATATATATTAAAAAAGAAAGAAACCAATTCAAATTCATGAGATTATTGTGCCAGTTTAACCACTTTCCCTACTTTGGGTATAACAAAATTGTCAGAAATAACATCTACAATCTTTCTTTCTTAGATGCTATCTCAATTTTGAGGGTAGCATAGAGAAGTTTGGGAACCCATGAGTTAGATGGTCCATCATGTCAACAAGCTCAGTGGTTTCATCTCTGCAACATCCAGACAATCATTTGTCACTCAGTCATACAGGTACAAGCAACGAAAGACTCCGCTAACAGCTGAAAGCTAATAGAGATAACACTGGATGGATTGTAATGACATTTTAAGAATGAGGTTAAAAAGTAAGGTAATACCTTGCATTAGCGAGGAGGAATGTGTAATGTGCAGAATTAGGGGAGATGAAAGAATGTGTGGTGGGGTAAGGTATATAAAAACAAAACGAGGACTCGCAACTATACTTGACATAGTCAAGTATATACTTGACATATACTTGAAAAATCACACCCTGTGTGAAGTGGGCGGTGTCTTGCTAGCTAATCACAATACTGAATGGAGTCGATCAATCGTGTACAAAGGATAAATACATTTATTGAAACACTCTTTATGATGGACAAAACCATAACTTGAAAAAAACCAAATTTTGGTTTTTTTCAAGTTATGGTTGCTTATATAGGGCTATGCACATGTGTCATGTGACACTGGCCAATCACAGTCCTGAATAGGCTGTGATTGGCCAATCACAGCGCAGGATAATTCTACTAATTTCCTGGGCCCAGATCACAGCGCAGGAAAATGTACATTTTTCCAAATCTCACTTATAGGGGCGGTTTCACCGCCCAAAAAGACCGAACGGGTGGAAACTCGAAACGTTGTATCTGCCGTCGCAAATAAAAACTTGGACTGGAGCATTCAAAAAGTGAGTTGCGAGACCCTGTTTTATTTAAATTTTATATATATATAAATATCTATATAGGGAACTCAATATTTTACACACACACACACACACACACACACAGTACCTAAATAAATCAGGTACACTTATCCATGTACATTAGTTTAAGTAACAGTGTGAGCAAAACAAGAATGGTTATTTACAGATGAATACAGTTTTTGTTCTCTTTCAGGGCTCTGACAGCCACACTGACAGCTCTGACAGCCCTGTGTTTTCATGAGAAACAGTGTTTGTATGGTGTGTTTTCCTCAATAGCCCATAAAAAGCAGAAAACAGCTAACCAAAGCTGGATAGGCACAGAGGACTGGCGTCATCATTCTGCTGAATCTGAAGTGTGCAATATTTTTACACGAATACGCACCAATGAATAACACGTGCAAAGCAACAGGGCCAAGACTGCATTCCAGGGCAGGTGTTGAGATCATATGCAACAACGTTATCAGGAGTTTTTATGGATGTTTTCAACCGGTCCCTCCATGAGAGAAGAGTTCCATCGTGGTTTACATAAGCTACAATCATTTCCCTTTTACCTCCCAAACTTTCTACAAATACGTGGTATAGATAGATTATGCAAACACCCATATAGCCGGTCAAATGAACATTTGGCCGACCCAAATGTATGTATATAAACTGCCCACAAAAAGTTTGTAAACGTAACTTCGGTCGATTATTTCTCCCCTTTAATAATACCAATTGGTATTGTATTATATCATCACCTTTACAACGAGGTACAGCTTGTAAGGATCGGGCATTCGTGGAATGAGCAACACATCTAAACGTGTGGATAGTGCCCCCCAAATATTTGCCAGAATCGTGAAAGTCTTTGACTTCACCAGTCTCACGGAACTTGGTCCTAAGTTTGGAAATGGTACCAGGGCTCACACCAAATAATGCTGCCCCTCTGCATGCTGGAACACCAGCTTCCAGTTGCCCTATTGCCCTGAAGGGACAAACGTGGCATCTTTCCACCAGTGTTGCTGCTTGGGGCATACACAAACTCAACAAAGTTGCAGGACCCATGCTCAGGTGCCCGGCACACACCTGCCAGCACTTGAAGTTAAAAACAAGAGTGAATGCCAACGGAACAATTTTGCAGGGGATTTTGTCATTTTGCAGGGGGGCACTACCAACACATTTTGCTGTGTTGCTCATTCCACGAATGCTCGGTTGTAAAGGTGACTAATCAACGATACGAATGATATAAAATACAATACCAATTGATATTATAAAAGGGGAGAAATAATCGACGGAAGTTACATTTCCGAACTTTTTGTGGGCAGTTTATATATAACTGTGAATGGTACCAGCAAATTGCTTCATGAAAAACCTTACCCAGTTTAAGCTTGTCTTTGGTGGCCCAACAGATGCTGTAGTGCTGAAGAAGTTGTTGTAACAGTTCCTTCTCATCGAGGAACTCCAGATGTTCAATTCTGGAAGCAAATGACGCACAACAGTAGATGAGACCTAATACACGTAATATAATGAGACAACACAATATGTATTAGAATACAACTAGAGTCAGGAGTTGCTTCATGTGTGGCATTCCATACATATACTACCGTATATTTCCAAATAGTAGCCCTACTGCAAATAGCCGCCCACTACCTAATACTCGCCTGGGGTCTTATACCATTTTGCGTATTAAACGCCCCGTCCAATTAAGCCAGGGCTATTATTTGCAGTTTCTTCAGCCTAGTTGGAACTGTAACCAAATAATGGCTCGGTGCAGGCCGGTGCAAAAATAAATAAAAGCCTGCTGCAAATAGCCGCTTGGTTCGTTTTAAATGCCCGGGGTCCAAATCAATTTTGAGTATGGTAAATTGTAAATGTTAAATTTATATAGCGCTTTTATCCGAAGCGCTTTACATAGATTACATTCACCCATTCACACACACATTCACACCCCGATGGCGGAGGGAAATCATGCACGGCACCAACCTGCTCATCGGGAGCAATTGGAGGTTCAGCGTCTTTGCTCAAGGACACTTCGACACCAACTCCGGGATTGAACTAGGAACCTCGCGGTTGCCATCCGGCCGCTCTACCGGCCACTCTACCCGTGAGCCACTGCCGCGTATAAAAGGCCTGGGCTACTATTTGGAAATATATGATATGAACATCTTTGTTTACATTCCAGGCTCACATCCAGAGCAATGTTGAGACCTTTCACGGTGTGAAAGTTGCCCATTAAACAGCTGTATATTTTATGCAAAAATGCACCCATATGGGACTGGCTAACTACTGATATATCTTGCAATTAAAAAAAAGGAAAAAAGTGATAACTGTCTGTTACATCCCATATCTGCCTATAACTCTGTATTACCTTATTATGTCCTCCTGTGGAAGAACACTGTATACAGTCATCATGTCCAGAGCATCTGCATTCTCCCAACCAGTCTTTAGAAACCGCTCTTTCTGAAAACCACACACACACACACAAACTTGTACAAGCAGCAACACATGCAAATATGTCTTTTGAGCAGGAGATCTACAAACCTTCTTTGAATCATAAAGATTTGGGCCATGACCTTTCCTTTCCACCATGTGAGTATTATAAACACTGGCTGTTTGTATCACATTAGCAATGCATTCACCTATTTGTATTCTTTGTTGACATTAAGCAATGCCTGGGCCTGGCAAAGTTTGGTAGAAAGCTTGTGATAAATTGCACTGCAAAATGTTAATTTATAAGGATTAGTTCAGAATTTTATATTTAGGTTTGATACCACACTTCCCAAGGCACTGGTCAAATTGTAGTTGAAAACCCTTCTTCTAATCTGCACTATAGTTACTGAGAAATGTGCATATTGTATAATGCTAATAGAAACAAATGATATCATGATGTGAGTTACCTGGGATTCCAGAGACTGGCAGGCCTCTACTCCTGCCAGGTTACACTGTCTGCGCTGTAGGTTCTCAATCATTACATGGCCAAAACGATCCGTCATGTTCACCTGGATTAAAACAGAGAGTACCGTTTAGATTGAAGAATACCAAAGACATAAGAGTAGTAAGTAAACAGCTTTGAGAACCAACGGTTCCTGAGCCATGTGGCCCATAGGGCAGGAGCCTAGCTACCGTTTCTGTAGCGTGAGGAGGATTGATGTACATCCCCCTGCCATGACATGAATGTTGCAGGGACTTGCAACCAAACCAACCCTTGATGCTGAGTGCCAAGCAGGGAAGTATTGGGTGCCATTTTTATAGTCTTTGGTATGGCCAGGCCAGGGAATTGAACCCTAGTGACCTCCCAATCTCATGGTGGACAGTCTAACCACAAGGCCACTCTGTAGAGTGGTAGAGTAGTACATATACTACGTAAATCACAGAGATAATGAAACGCCCATCTTTCAAGAAGCTCCGGTTCTCCATTTGGGTCCTGGGGACAAAAAATTTTTTTTTTAAAGGGCCAAAAATGTTTTAAATTGTTTTTTGGCCAAGTCTACACCTGCAACCACACGTAACTTCCAATTTATTCTTCTTATTCCTCGTCTTTGTATTGGTATTGTTTGTGTTGGAGCGCCTCAGTGCGGCTGCAGAGTTCATGTGCAACCTCTTCCAGAGAGAGATAGAGACACTAGAAACTCTGCTGGAGACAAAACAAACTGTGTAGACTTGGCCCTTTGAAATAAAATGTATTTTGGCCCAAAAAAAAAAAGTTTTTTATTTTTTTATTTTTTATTTTTTTATTAGTCGACTGCCAGTCGACTATTGGCAATTAGTCGCCAATTAGAGTCGACTAAACAAATCCTTAGTCGGGGACAGGCCTAATACATAGTAAATTGGACATGAGCTACCTCTGTACTTGGTCCACTCTTTTTTACACTCTATACCAAATCCATTGCCAAAAGTAAACGATCTACACACTCACGACACATCACATTGCCTGTAAGCTTGTAGATCTGATATTTTTGGTGAACATTCCCACCAAAACAGGGATGTCAGGGGTTCAGGTGATTAAATTAACCTGGGACATCAGGTGAATGACAAGTTGGATGTAACCTGAACAACATATGAAAACCGAAAACAAGGAAGCTGAATTATCAATGTATGGATGTAAAGGAACTGAATCTGAAAGAAGTGCATACTGTATTTACAAGACAGCAAGACAGCCCAATAACCAGGGTGGTTTGTGATGTTTCCCAGCATCTTGCAAATTTCAGTCAAACATCCATTTCAAAAGCCAAAAGTGAAAGTGTGGGCTATTTAATTAGTTACGAGGTGATATTCATCTGCCTTATTCTTTAGTTAGGCTAAACCTTTGTGAAATCTCGAATCCTTACAGGCAAAATACTTTTTCCAACAAGTCATATGAGTGAGTCATGTGTGTCATAATAAGCCCTGGGACATTCATTGGAAAATCGTACCACTGTACTATTAGCAAACTGTTAATAAAGCAGGCTATTCAATCAATAAAAAAGGGGTTGGGATTTAGCACCCGTGAGCACGAGCATAAATCGGCGTCTATGGTCTTAGTTACAGTTACCTGTTCATAGTTGATAAACATGGCAGTGTGGAAGTTGTCTGCAGCCCAATGCAGCAGGTTGGAGGACTGGGCAGGGGTCATGTAGACCAGCACACACTCTGACACAAGCAGCGTAGGCAGCCTGGAGGAGAATACAATGTGATGTTATAAGAGAATGACTAGGCATGTTTTAACAGGAAGGCATTGTGCCGAAAAGCGTTCGTGTGCTGTTGCCCGATCTAAAAGAAGTACCTGAAGGGCATTCCGTGAGTGCTGGCATTATTCTGCTTTCCTGTTTTAACAGGGAAATTGGCTATTAGAACTGAAAGTAACGTCCCAGTGGTGGCTGATAATCCACTATGGAGACTGCTTGAGTAGACAAACATACCAACCACAGTTACTGTTGTCCACCATGATTATACAGTTCAGCATAGGGCAATTTCGGTAATAATCTCTAAACACATAACAGTCCGAACAGTCAACAGGAGAGGGTTGGGCATACTGTAAGTCCGTCACTGTTAGTAGGGTTAAATTTAAGTATGGGTTCAATCAATTCATTTTAGTTAAGGTTAGGTACTGTTGGTATGGTTGAGTTTAAGCACAGGTTTAATTTTGTATAAAGGTTAAGGATATGGGGAGGGCCTTCAATCCATGCCCAGAGGATGCATTTAGTATTTCCTTTCTGGAAAAGAGCCAGTAAATATGGGCCGCTTTCACGACATCTTCAACGCAATGTCAAAGCTCAGCTCTTTGATGCAGAAATTAGAAAACTCATGGAAAATTGAAGAGTTCCTCAGGGATGCGATTGCCGTCATTGCGAGGAACTGCATCATGGTACGATTTCCCAGTCATATAAATATGAGAAATTAATTTAGGAAGAGGTGTCTACTAGACAGTGCAGTGTCACATACCCTTTCCATATCAAACTTCATACTGCACTAAAACACTGCTGTTGCTAGTCTGCACCACTGTTAGTTAAATAGAAATACTCTTCATGCATTTCAACCGATTTTCTTTTACCATTAATGAAATCTCACATATTCCTTAAACTATACACGAAGACTACAAGCCCTGCACTACCTCGATTGGGTTTATATAATAGTTGAGTGAGAACACTTCAACAACATCTATATAGTCTCATACAGTTCGGTGAAAACCGAAAAACTACATGTCTTAAGACTCATTGAGGGACCCTACAGGGTTTTTTTTGTGACCAACTTCTTTATATTTTATTAAAGGCTTTTCAAGGGGAAGAGACATTACATTGTATTCAAATCATGTATTCATAGACAAACAGTTCACACAAAATCCCACAACTTGATTGGAAAGTTGCTTTAATACGATGAGTTGGGATTCTTGGGGATTCTTGGGAAGTCTAAAAGTCTGAAAAGAATCAAACCAAATATTTCATGCTCTACAACTAGAGAAAAACTGACTTGAGGAATCAATTCCATAGAAGGCTCTGACACAACAGGAAAAAATAAGAAAAAATTCCACACACTGACGTAGGCTGGATAGCCGAAACGTTTGTTCTCTTTTAAGGCGAAATAACTGACACACTCTGAGTGCGACCCTTCACTCTTGCCAAATGTTTGTGTTTTAAGAGGACAACGCACCAGAGCACGTCACGGTGGTTACAAAAAGGTTTATTTAGCTGCAAAATGAGTGAAATTCAGCTTTAAGACAGACTTAACACATTGAATGCCAAAAACGGTCCGGACCGTTTTTGAGGATCCAAACGAGAAGTGCCGAAAACGGTCCGGACCGTTTTTGACCCAATTCTATTTTTATACATGTGGGCCACGTGGGGCGCTAAAACGAAACTTTGACATCACCCAAGGAGTTTCTGAGAAGAAGAGGCTGGATCTGGCTCCATGTCAAAAATCCTTCCGGTCGGCGTTTTCAATGTTATCTCCTTGACTAAAAGCTTAATATCTCCATTTCTTTTTAACGTGGTGGAAACGAGCCGTTTTCGATCGGCGATCACTCTGCAATGGAGGATCGCGTTAGAAATATTATTGTTCCAGGCGTTAGTCGGGACCCTCCGCCGTCTCGCACGCACGCTTTGTTTACATGCACTTCCGCGTCGGGGCTTCTACAGCACGAAACGTATAACGCAAGTGGATGGAAGAAATGCAGGCACTCAACGTATAATATTTTAATAAACCTCTGGCACCCAATGTGTTAATCACCACATTTCTTCTGGGACATGGTCTGAAAAATATTATATCCTGATCTCTATATTTCAACTTTTTAATGTTTTTTTCTTTCCATAAATTAATGCTATACTACAGTGTCACGCACAAGTAGCACAATAGCCTATCTACAAGCTCTCGCCGCATTATGAGCTTGTAAAATGTTTAAGTGAAAGTGTTTAAGTCTGTCTGTGGGATTTATAAATATTTAACCAATGAAAAGGTATTAACGAGAGCTTGTGGCTAAATAATAACTACACAAGATTTATTCAAACACAGGTTATTTTTTTCCATTTCCTGATTAGTAATAGTTTTGGACATGAGGTTACCACCCAACAGTGACGATATGTATTTTAACTCACTCTGGGTTAATCTGGAACTTCTTCAGTTTCTCGTCTAGACTTGAGATGTCTCTGAGGTCCGCTCCAATGATGCAGAATCGGTCTGAGTCAAGGCTATGGCTGTCTGAACACAAACGCAGAAAACTACAAAGTAAAACTCTCTATGATCATTTAACTCTGAATGCGCAAATGTAAGAAAATGTTACCAAATGGAACACTCTGAGCTACAAAAGGATAAATTAACACTGAGGATCTTTCATTGTATATAGAAGGGTTGAGAATATTCTGAAAGAGTTCCAGCCACCAAGAATGAAGAGTGTTTTATTCATGTATGTATTTCATACATTATGTACTGTAAAAAAGAAATCAGGTGCATGCAAACTAAAACAAGTTTAGGTCCAGTGCTGTAAAATATGAGTAGTAGGAAGAGGATAAACCTAAATAAGAATAGTATAAAAATGAAGTAAATTAAGGTGGACTGGACAGTGCATCGACCACATAATTGCAAAGTCCTTGGTTCAATTACGGTCAAAGACCTGTGTTGCATATTCTACCCCTTGCTATACCTTCAGCTTCAAGTCTCTCATACACAGTACACACTCTTGTCTAAATAAACAAAAAACTACAATTAAAATAAATCGAAACATAAATAAATAATTTACACAAGTCAATTTCTTGAATGACTAGAAATGTGTTTTCAGTTAATTACCTAATAATAAGGAGTCCGTGGAGTGGGTTTCAATGAGGGGTTTTGATAGAGGTGGTTTTGTCCTAAATAGAGAAAAACAGCAACATTACATTTCTTGCCACAACGGACTGTTATCACAATTCACTTACCGGGGGTGTGTATCATTAAGAGCTTTAAATTAATTGTGAATGGCTATGTCTCCCGCTATAGGTCACTAGCCCATCTATAAATTCAGGAATCTGTGTGTGCGTGTTCCTTTTATGCGGAAATATGGAGATCCCCGACCTCTCCAAACGTGTTTGTCATAGACAGGTCTACGAGTACTCTGATAATGGGTACTGCACCAGTATTACAAACAAATAAGCCAATAGCACTATTGCCTTACTTTATACTGTGGATCTTCCGGGACACCACCACAGGGAAGTCAACTTCAAAATACTTTTTAGGTAGGAGGCCTTCATCCTGTAAGCACGCACACATGCACACACACACATGCACGCACGCGTATAGTCACATATACAGTACACACAAAAAAACATACAGTAGTTCAATACAAACATGGAATATGTTACACAAACCTTCGAGGATGAATTAATTAATTAATTATCTAATCTAGACTAGTAATCATCTAGTAATAATGTAGAATTAGTAATCATGACGAAAAGCCCAACAATATAATTCTGACCAACACAACTGCAGTTAGTTCAGGTCCATTTGGGGTCGATATCCTCACTTGTGTTTCCGTTGCCATTCTACAGTGCAGTGCTCGTTTTATTTAACCACTTACACTCTACTCAGTATAGTATTAATAATATAATATAGGATTACTATTATTACCATGCTCAGGCAGTCAACATGGCTGGATGATGTGTACCTTTAGCCTCCAGAATGTGGTGTCTAGACCAGCACCCAAGTTGATAATCTGACAGTTACACTCAGTCTTTCTGATGAACGCATCAAGGAGGTGGTTCACTCCTCGAACGCGGGCGTAGTATCCTGCCAGGATAGATAGAAGCATTACACTAATGTACAAAACATAAACCAATCCATTGAGACTATGACCACAGGTTTTCATTCACAGCAGAGGAAATAAGGGTGATGGTGATGCAGTAGGGCCGTGACCCAAAATGTGTTGAGTACCCGTTTTACAGGGTCTCCAGGGTAAATTTGTAATTCTAAAGTAAGTATTATTTTCTACTATTATGCTGGTATGTTTAGTTCAGATGCTGTTTACCCCACCCAGACACCCGAAAATGTGACTGTGATCTGAAAACGAGTTGAGGTCTGCTCTCGCTACTCTGCCGGCTCAGCCTACTTAAATTAACAATAATAGACCCATTACTCCCTGCCGTGACTCCTGTGATTTCCTCACTGTCAATCGCATGCATGATGTGGAAAGGAAAAGTTTATCAACGTAACGTTGGCTTTACCAACCTTGAGAGGCCTCAAGGTGCTCAGTAATAAGAGCTTAAAAATGAACAAATTGGATCATCTCCAAATGACGCATGCTCAACATCGGGACAGGTTAAAGGAATGTTTCATGTTTAAATAACAGCGTTTCAGGAAACTGTTTTGACAGAAGAAAAGTAAGTCAGTCCAAGTGTTTGTTTGTGTAGCAGAATTGTTTAGGTGTGTCTGTTAGTTGGTGAATAGTATGTTGCTAGATAACCCTACATGTCCGTTCTGCAATTGATTATGTTATAGCCACAATTGACAGAGATTAACAGAGGTGTGTGTGTGTGTGTGTGTGTGTGTGTGTGTGTGTGTGTGTGTGTGTGTGTGTGTGTGTGTGTGTTTGTATGTGTGTCTCGGTCACACACAGACAATAATGGAGGGAGAAAATAATTAAGAGTGATATATTAACATATTTTCAGTCAAAATCGGAATATAAAAAAATATTAATTTGTTATTAACTCTCTCAGTGCCACGCCCCGAGATATCCCGAGTTTTTCCCGAGTACCCTCCCTGCCAGCACGAGAAATCCCGAGTTTTTACTTTTGACAGTAGTCGCGCTATTCTGTTTATTTTTCATGATCACTTTCGCTTCCTGACTCCTTCAGACTCATTGAGTTCCGGTTTCATGACGCAGATTCCGTTTCCGGTTCAATTTTTTTTCCTGCGGTCATTTTCGGCCAGAATAGGGAAAGTCACGGTTTTTCACACGGTATAAAAAACGAACGGAGAGGTCCACGTCTACTCTCTTTGACCGGATATGACGTGAGCCTGTTTGGGAGGGGGCGAGTGAGCCAGCGAGGTCATCAATGTGTCGATTTGTTGCTCTCTACTGGTAGAACTGTAATATGGGTTTAAAAACCCAATCAGATAATTTATTTGAATGAAAAATTTCAAAATTAAAAAAGAAAAATAAACGCAAATTACTGGCACTGGGGGAGTACTTTATGAAAATACTCTTGGCAGTGAAAGAGTTAAATGTAGTCGTCTCATAAAATGCTGTATTTTCAGGTGGAATAAGTGAGAATGGTGATCGTTAATAATATCCTCTTTGTCATCTACCTGTCATTCAACCGGAAGAGGGCAGCACTGATGGCATCATACCAAGTCAGCCTCCACTTTGCCAAGGCAAAGAAGCCCCATTCCATTGGGGAGCAGCTGATAAAACAGTGTTCAAATGACGTGTGTCTCACGATCTTTGGTGAGGAAGAAAGTCAGGACTGTGACTGACTTCATCTCAAATGAAAGCAACTTAAAATTTGAAAAGTACTTTTGTAATTAAATAAATAAACAAACAAATACCTTTGATATGCATTGCAATTCATGGTTTGTTGTGTTCTTTATCAGTAGTTTATAAATGCAGATGTGCAATTCAAAACGTATATTTTTAAGTTTGGGTCCTGGGGAGATACCAAATTTCTCTTTTGGGTCCTGAGACTCTATAGAGCAGTGGTTATCAACATTTTTGTACTCAAAGCACACCAATGGGCAAGTAAAAACCTTAAGGCACACAACTATTCATAGTAAAAATACTGACCTATAAGCTCAGGTGTTGCACCACAACCCATTGTGAGCTTGTAGACCTGCTATTTTCACTATTTTAGAATATTTTGGAAAAATAAATCAAACAAATACATTTAAAATTTAGGGCGTGAGGGGGCGACGCTCCCTCAACCGGACCATCTTGACCCCTCAGTCAAGACAGACATTATTCTTTTTTTAAACCTTCTGGTACTTTTTATCTTATAGCTAGCGCCGGCCTTGTACAGACCTGTAACTGCTCAAGGAACCCTGGGTCCACAGACCCGTTTGAGAACCACTGATCTAACTAAGCAAACCTTCCTATAGATCTGTCCCATACACACTTAACACCGCATCACTCCACAGTTGTCTTCACAAGCCCCAGATTACCTGGAGGGATTGCCAAAGGACACGATAAAGAGGGAAATATAGCTATGGATAACACTCAGGAATTTTATAATAATTCGATAATATTCAGGTCAAACATTTTTTACTCAATACAATTATGTAATGCAGTGACTTTTTAAATAACAGAGGGCAGTCCTCTCCACGTTATTCATATTATTTTATTTTAGATACCAGACATGATCCCAGGCCAATAGCACCTCACCACCACCTACAGGCAGGACTTTGTTTAGTCGTGCGTGAATCACTTTACTACATGTTACTGTTGTGATATTGCAGGCATTTTTCGGAGCACATTCTGCTCAGCTGTGGGGTCCTTGAGTGCAGACAAAGCTTCACACATTGAAGTAGATGTATTATGAAAATTGGGCTTGGATTTTTAATGACCCGTGTCAAGTCCGTTTCTTTCTCAATAGTATCAACAATTGCGTAGAGAACAGATAAAACGGTTCAAAAAAAGTTTAAATAGTAATAAATAATAATCATAATAGCAGCTATCTCACTTACCTCTATTGATCTCAGGAGCCTTCCGTTCCCCCACAGACCTCACAAAGTACTGAATGTATGGATCTTTCCAGTAACCTTTACTGGATGCAAACCTAGAAAATATTACATAATGAAAAAGGGGAATGCATGTTTCCCCATCCATGATGGACACTGGACACTATCTACAGCTGTGGTGTAAAGCAACTAAGTACATTTACTCAAGTACTATACTTAAGTACGGTACAATTTTGAGGTATTTTTTACTTTACTGGAGTATTTCCAGTATTTCTATATATATTTCGGCCATTTGAAAATATCAGATCTACAAGCTCGCGATGCGACGCACTGTGAGCTTGTAGATCTGCTGTTTTCCAAAAGATTTTTATACATTTGAAAAATGGGACATTCTGCATATTGAGTACTTTATACTGTAAGTACATTTTGATACCAATACTTGTGTACTTTTATTGAAGTACATTTGGAATTACAGACTTTTACTTGTATCAGAGTATTTCTACAGTACTTGTACTTAAGTAAAACATTTGAGTACTTTTTCCACCACTGAGACTGCAGTAGGTTCTTGTTCTCTTATGCACACAAGGATGATGTAGTAGCTGCTAAATAGACCACTACTTCATGTATATCAGTGGCTCTCAAACTTTTTCATGTCAAGGACCCCCAAATTGACACTTATTAGCTCGCGGACCCCCATTTGAAAAGATGCCAGTGACCCCCATAAGAGAAGATTTTTTTTACGGCTCTAGCAGTGATTCTCAACCATTTTAATTTCAAGGACCCCCAGTTTGACATGCATTAGGCTACGGACCCCCATTTAATGGCATTTCTATCACTTAAGTTGGACCCCAATTTATATTGTAAAATCAATGTTAATTTAACTCTGAGAGAGTACAAATGGAACCAAATGGACCCTAACGGCTCCATTTGGTTCCATTTGTACACTCTCAGAGTTACAGACCCATAAGGGTCCATTTGGTGCCTAATCTATCATTTAGCTGGGGACCCCCTGGAACTCCCTCAAGGACCCCTGGGGGTCCCCAGACCGCACTTTGAGAACCAATGATGTAGTAGATGCTAAATAGACCACTACTTCATGTATATTATTCCTCCTTGTGAAAACACAGTGCGGGTGTGAGACTATTATATATAAAGCATTATAATATAGCAGCGTCATCGTACATGTAACCCAGCGGTAGTCTGACGTAACGTTACCTCAGTTGTTTACGACGGTTATTATAACTACTATGTGTATGAATGAATGGCTGGAACTGATCGTACGGACCGTTTGCATGTCGTCGCATCGTCACACGTCGCCCTCACACCCTCGTCCGCAGTGTCTGTGTCTGGGAAGACTCGCCGAGCTGGAGCTGCCATCATTCAGTGCGCCTTCTTCTATTCTCCCTGTTGTAGTAGTTTGGTTACCATTCAAACACGGTAACCACTGTGTTGCCAGATTGTGCGAGAGAAATAAGCAACCAGGTCTATGAAGACAAGCACAACAGAAGCAACATGAGCACTACATTGGCTATGTGATCATAGCCAATCTACACAGCTTTATAGATATGCTATTTTCATAGAAATATCTTGGAAAAAAAGAAGAAAAAAAAAATAGGGATATTTTCAAATTCACAAAATCTTGTATGGGGGTCTCTGGCACAATGTTTTGTGCCAGAAATCACACTGTACTGGTTTAAACAACATTAGGAAACAAGCCCAAATAAGCAACTCCACTTTAGAAACAAGCCCCAAAAAACGCAACCCGCAAAATACGAATAATTTACAAGGAAATTAACAGCTCAAAGTCGCTTATAACAAGCAGACACGGCAACACTGACGGTAACGTTAAGTAACTGCACCTGCTAAACAGCAGCTTCACAGACCAGGCTCAGCTGTCTGAACTGTCCCCAGGCTCCTTATGGGACAGAGGTGCGTCTACATACAATGCTGGTGAGCTATGTAATAGGCTATGTAGAGTAGACACAGTCACACAGTTAATGTACAATCGTGGGATAATTAATAATATGCGTGCTAATAACACAGCTAACACGATGCTAACACAACTCTAGTGTCTCGCAGCTGAAGCAGTGACTCCTCCCCATCCGTCTCTCTACCGGAAGTACCGCGACTAGCCCAAGCAAAATAACAGATCTCCACACGCTAGCAATGCGTCGCAACGATAATTTATAGATCTGTTCTTTTTTTTGTAAGCGGCCGAAGAGTTGACGGGGGCTGTGGAGCAGCAGCAACATCTTTTGGTACCTTACATCAGATCAAGGAATAAAAGGGATGGAAATCAAGCCCCCAGAACCGCGATAGAACCATAGAGTTAAAAAATAAGGATAGAAAAGTGAAGCTGCCGTCACCTGGTGTTCAAATCTGAGATTGCAATACTTTCGCATTTAAAACGCTACTCAAGGAAGCTTTTGACGCTACTGCGGTAGCCATGGTTCACATGACGCTTGCGTCATGGTGCCGAGTCCCCCTGGTCTAAAGTTGTGTTCGATTTTTTCACATTGCCATCTCTCACATAAACATAAACGTTCAGATTTCAAATATAAAGTGCTTACCACCGAGCCACGGATGTTACAAGGCGATGCGTACCGCGATGAGTACCCGTATCTCCCGTATTGTTCAATAAAACGCATTTTAATCCCATCGCCGGCCATTTTCTCCAAATTGTCTCCGATACTTTCAACCATGCGACACTAATGGTTGGGAGGTGTATTGCACTCTGATACATTACAAAAACAAAAAAAAACAAAAAAAGAAAATGGCCGGCGATGGGATTAAAATGCTTTTTATTGAACAATACGGGAGATACGGGTACTCATCGCGGTCCGCATCGCCTTGTAACATCCGTGGCTCGGTGGTAAGCACTTTATATTTGAAATCTGAACGTTTATGTTTATGTGAGAGATGGCAATGTGAAAAAATCGAACACAACTTTAGACCAGGGGGACTCGGCACCATGACTGTCATGGTATGACAGTCATGTTTCAGGGCTACTACTGCGGATGCTTCTATCGTCTGAAAGGCTAGTGCGCTGTGCGCCTGCTCTATTGGCTGAATTTGGCTCCAATATTGGAGCAAATTTGTGAGCAACTTTCATTGAAATGAATAGGTGGGGGCGGCCGGGGCGGGGCAGTCCGCCCTCTAGATATATTAAAATCTCTCAAGAACAGATTCCGAGCTGCGCTACTGCTGCAGCTCAGATTCAAAGGAAAAAAACAGCAGAGGGCGCTGTTTTCCCTTTTTGTTTTTGATTGGATATTATAACTCTATGATGGAGATGCACACACACGCCAAGAGAAACAGTTAAATCAGTGTCAGTGGTGGAAATTAACCAATTACATGTACTCAAGTACTACTTAAGTACACTTTTGAGGTATTTTTTTACTTTACTGGAGTATTTTACATTTTCAATACTTTTACTTCTACTCCACCACACATCAAAGGCAAATATTGTACTTTTACTGCACTACAATTATTTTACAACTTTAGTAACTTTGTAGACTTTGATTATGATTATAAAACATACATTAACCACTTAAGCCCTATATATACTTTGGCTATTTGAAAATAGCTGATCTACAAGATCACAACGTGTCACGATGCACGTTGTGAACTGCTATTTTCAAAGGATTTTCCTACATTAAAAAAAACTTGTGAAATGGGACATTCTGCATAATGAGTAGCTACTTTCACTTTTGGTTCTTTAAGTACATTTTGATGCCAATACTTCTAAAATTATTTTTACAGTATTTTTACATGATGATATTGATACTTTACTTTTATTGGCCAATAAATGGTTAATTACGCTAATTATGCTAATTACTCAACACTCAACTCTTAGCAACAAAGTTACATATACACTAGGCCTATAGATTACATTTCAATAATACATGTTAATAGAAAACAAAATGTCTGGGTCCAAGACATTTTCAGTAGTCTATTTTTGTAGTGGAGAGGTATGGTCACGTGTCCCTATTAAAAAAACAGATGGTCAGCAGGTGGTTTCATGAATGTATGTATATTTACAATATTTTGGACCAATAAAAAAAAAACTATAGACCAAATTTCCCACCCCACCTCAGCGGCAGCCGGACTATTGGTTTCAAACATTATAGCCCCAACAGTTAAATATACAGGTTATACCTGTAAAAGGCTATGCCATAAAAGCAGTTGTCCTCCTACCATAAAGTTATGGCAGCTCCTACCTGGTCACTGGAAGGTATTTTCTGCCCCAAAATGACTTGATGTCATTCTTGGGGGATATATTTCAAACACTATTGCCCAGTCAGACCAATACACCAGTGGACATACCTCTAAAAGGCCACGTAAGCCATAATATGCATTATTACTTCTGCCAGCAGCTCCTACCTGGTGAAGACTGGTGATGGCGAGGTTAGGTGACTGGAAGGTATTTTCTGCATCATGAAAAAGGCTCATTCTTGGGGGGTTCATTTCACACATTATAGCTCAATCAGATCAATGTTTCAGTGGCCATATCTGTAACTTTTAGCTCTGATGAACACACCTACAACAGCACAGTAATGTATAGAGCAATGAAAGAGCTAATTAGTCTTCCATCACAACTCATACAGTCAACAAGTAGGTTAAGACTTAGACAGGGGCCATTTTCGAATTGCAGCCTCCTGAAGGTGTATCTTTAGGGCAGTTTTGAAAGTGAGTAGGGTTTTACACTCCTTTACTCCTTTTGGTAGGGCATTCCACATTTTTGTTGAATAGCATGAGAACGAGTTCATTCCCTTTGTTGAGCCAAATCTGGGTTGAACATGATTCGTGGATCTGCCTCTGGTGTTATGATCGTGGACTTCAGGCCCAGGCCCAAGTGATTGTGGCTCCTACCTACAGAAAGGTTATTGTTTCTGCCTCAAAATGACTTGGTTATATTTAAAATATTATGAGACCAATAAACCTGTGGACACACCTTTAAAAGGCCATATTACATATTAGCCATAATCTGCGTTATTACTCCTGCCAAAAAGTGATGACAGTGCCTGGTGACTGGAAGGTATTTTCTGCATCAGAATGGCTTGGTTCTTGTGGGTTATATTTCTATACATTTATAGTGCAATCAGTCAAATATAGCAGTGGTTATACCTGTAAAAGACCATACAGTATATGGCTATATGCCACAAAAAAATAAGTTATCCTCCTGCCATAGGTGATTGCAGCTCCTACCTGGTGACTGCAAGGTATTTTCTGCATCAAGTGCCTGAGTATGTTTCCTTCAATTCTTATTGCAACTCAAGTGTTGTGAATCTTGCGACTGTTTCTATTTTCCATTGAGGAACTCTTTTGTTTTCTTCAGTCCATCTAACATTTTGGAAATTTAAACCACCTCAGCTGCTAATTGCTAAATGTAAAACTATACATAACTGAAAATTCTATCTGAGTTTAAAATATTGGAGCATCAGGAAAATGAATCCTGGTTTACTGTGTAAACTAAGACCAAGGTGGTTTTAATGTTTAGTATATATTATATATTATACATAGATTTTAAGTTTTCCAACTCCATTATAAAAAAAAGTATGTAGGTCTTATGTTCAGTAAATATTGAACAATATGTATTTAAAGTGGTGGTGCAAATTAACTTGTTTCAATTAATAGTCAACAAATGACATTTTAAGCAAAAAAAACCACATCGTTTTAAGTCGACCCACATATATGCACACACATGCGCACGCACACACACACACACACACACACACACACACACACACACACACACACACACACACACACACACACACACACACACACACACACATCATCATCATCATCATGCAATCTCTCTTGCTGTCTGTCCCTCGTTCACATTTTCTTCCCCCTTTTTTCTCCCCTTTACCTTTCTATTCGTCCGGGGGGGGTATATTATTATAACCGAAATATTATAACTCTATGATGATTATGACTCTGTAAGCTGACGAGGCTCCATGTACTACTTCCTGGCGGTCAGTGAAGGCAGCACTACTGCTGTGTTTTGCCAGTGTTGCCATATTTTGTGAGAGAAATAAGTAACCAGGTCTAGGAAAACAAGCCCAAAAGAAGCAACTAGGGCAAGGCCACATGAGCACTTTTGCATCGGCTATTTGAATATAGCCGATCTACAAGCTCACAACGCGTCCTTGTAGATCTGCTATTTTCAAAAAGTCTTGCAATAAAATGGGGAATATTTGGAAGATGTTTTGAAACATTCTAACAACACAAATGCTCCATGGGCTGGCACAAAACCTTTTCATGAAAAATATTTGAGAACCACTGGTTTAAATAATAATTAAAACATTTGGACGCAAGCCTAAATATGCAAGTAGGCTACACTTAGCCCAAAAAGCACCAACCTGCAACTACCATTTTTTACCAGCAACTTTACAGAACAATAAGCCAAAATCGCTTATAATAAGTAGACATGGCAACACTACTGACTGCCTGGTGTCCCGTTAACACACCTATGTGACACACACACACACACACACACACACACACACACACACACACACACACACACACACACACACACACACACACACTCGTCAAGAGAGACCTAAGTAAGCGTTCAACTTCCTGTCAGTGGACTTCAAAACAAGCCAGCTGCCAGCTGTTCTTGGATATGTGTTCTATTGAGAATTCTATTGTAGCATGCATGCTTACTCAGCAGCCTCTGTAACTTAGGCCTACAGAGGCTGCGCTAAGCCACCACGAGCGCTTTATTTATGAACATTTTCAAATGCCTAGTGGATGGTGGTAGAACATACAAGTGTTTTGAAACTTTTTATGATAATTATTGCATCTGTAAAAAGTAAAGGTCACAGCTAATTGTACTTATTACTTATTTTACTTATTAACAGCTAACACATTATTCTATCACTGTCCAGGCACTTAAAATGTAATGACTTTTTACAAGGCCCAGTTCCGAATTGCAGCCACCTGTAAGTGCTCTTTTGGAGTGGTTTTGAAGGAGAGTAAGTATTTACACTTTTTTATGACTGTTGGTAGGGCATTCCACATTTTAGTTCCTGCTAGAGTCCTTAATGTATTCCTACTGACCAGTGAGGAAATCCTGTACAAAAATCTTGCTCTTTGGTTGACTTTTGTTCACTGGAAAGATTTGCCTCTAAAATGTAACTCAGGTAGGTAATTTCCTCTTTACTACTTGTGATCACATTGTCACCCACTTTTACTGTGAAGCCATCTGCCTTGCAGAGGTTTATTTTGGACCCAAATAGAATGGATTCAGTTTTACCCAAGTGTAATGATAGTTTGAAATCAGCGAGCCAGGTGCAGATTTTTTACCCAGTTCAGAGCTGAGGATTTTTTCGACATGTAATTTGACCTTGTCTGAAACCAAGAGAGCCGAGTCATCCGCGAACAAGAACAAATTGCAGTCACAAGCTGATGTCATGTCGTTTACATATATTAGGAACAGTAAAGGCCCTAGTATGCTTCCTTGCGGAACACCACAGCTCACTGGTAGGGGGAGGACAGGGATCCGTTCACCTCCACCACCTGTTCTCTCCCCTCCAGATAAGATTGCATCCAGTTCACTGATGTGCTATCAAAACCGATAGAGTGATTTACGGTGTCAAATGCCTTTTGGAGGTCCAGCATGACCATGCCGCAGTATTTGCCCGGATCCACCTCATGTTTGATGTGGTCGACTGGTCGTTCAAAATTCAAATAGAGAAGGCATGGGTCAGTGGAATGAGATGTACTGAAGCCCGATTGGAATTCGTACATAAGTCTTTTTTCCAGCAAGATACTTTTCAACCTGTTCATACACTATTTTTCCCATAACTTTAGAGATAGAACTAAGAATAGAATTAAGGCGGTAAGGCGGTAGCCGGGGTCTAATTTGTTTCCTTTTTTGTACAGAGGCCAAAGTAACCCCTCTGTCCAGGGGCGGCCTTAGTGATCTGGGGGCCCGTTTCAAGAGCTAATATGTGGCCCCCTATGCACCCCCCCACCCCCCAGAAAAAAAAAAAAAAAAAGAATATATATTTTTTTTTTAATCGCCCCAAAACACGGTCACCCCGATTTTGTTTGCGGAATTTGCGGATTTTGTTTGCGAAAAAATCTAAAATTGTATTTTGAGAAAAAATAAAATAAAAATCTAAACTTTTTTTTTTTTTTTCAAGCCCCGAACGGGCCCCGAACCCTGAGGTTCGGGGCCCGTTTCAATGGACCCTTCGCTAAACCCCACCCCAAAAGCGATTGTCCAATGCCAGCTTAGCAACCGTTGTTAGCCTGGCATAGGTCTGGCAAGCTTTCGTCACCTGCCATAGCTGTCAATGTTATTTCGCCCGCACACACACAATCATTTGCAACATAATAGCAAGAATAGGAATACCACGATAACGCAATGGTGACTATGAACCACGTACCCAAACCCGTTGGAGGCTGCTTTTCCCAAGCTGATATCTGCACTTAAACTGCAAGGCTGAATGGCTGTGTTGTTGAACACATACACAGCTTAACGTCAGGAAAGTTACACGACACGACTCACTCGCCCAGGTGGTGTCAATAATAGGCTACTAATCACCGTAATCGTAACAACATTCAGAATCACAGCGCTGCCTGTTTCGGATTCCGCACGTTAAAGTATATTCATTCATTTGTTCGTCTATTTATTAACTGCTACTGTAGTCTTACCCTGCGGTACATGAAAACTCCTGTTACAGTCATGGATCAACTTCAACCTGGTGTTTGCACTTTCTCCATTTACGGTCTGTACATATATATAAACGTTCAGATTTCAAATATAAATTGCTTACCCTATGGCCACGGATGTTAAAATGATGCACGGGACTCTCAAAAGTACCTGTATATTCTGTATTGTTCAATAAAAAGCATTTTAATCCGATCGGTGGCCATTTTCTCATAGAGTTATAATGTATCAGAGTGCAATACACCTACCAACCGATAGGGTCACTTATTTGAAAGCATATGGAGAAAATGGCCACCGATCAGATTAAAATGCTTTTTATTGAACAATACGGATGATACGGGTACTTTTGAGAGCCCGTACATAAATGTAACATCCGTGGCCATGGGATAAGCACTTTATATTTGAAATATGAACGTTTCTGTAGATGTACGGGCTATAAATGGAGAAAGTGCAAACACCAGGTTGAAATTCATCCATGACGGTCGAGACAGACGACCGTCGTGTATCCATGGCTATTACTCCCTCTAACATTTCCCGTGTTTTTAGTTTATTGAAATAATGTCATGCACATTTGTCCAGTGCATAGCCTACTGCAGGCCTTGTTGACTAGATTTAGAAGAGATTTTGAAGCTATTGCTGCTGAAATGATCGATTATTTTTAAGGGGAAAAGCCGTCATTTAACATGCAAGTCAATGGGTGAGAAGCAGAGATTGCCAGGCGCTGCCAGGCCTGGGTGTGACTAACTTCGCACCACCAGTCACAGAGTGGAGTGGGTGGGGCTTAGCGAAGGGTCCATTGAAACGGGTGAAACATAGGAAAGGCCGCCCCTGCCTCTGTCAGAGGGGTTACTCTCGCTAGCTTAAATCTTGGGAGATACGTCCCTGTTTGATGGAGAGGTTTATTATGTGGGCAATGATTGGAGCAATGGAGTCTCTGATTATATATAAATTATTAATTAAGTAAACAAAAAAAAAAACATTGTCACTCTCAAACCTAATCTAAACCTAATGGGGCTTTATTTTGAAGTCCGCCGAGCGGAAGTGAAATGCTAAAGTAACGCTTAATGACGAACGTGTTCATATTTATGTCCACTGAACAACAGTGGTGTGTCAGCGTCAGGACGGATTACATCCATTCACTGCTAGTTTTAAGTCCCTCAACGTTAGTTAGTCGTCGGCATGCAAGACGAACTATGATCACCTGCGGCAAGCAGTGAAAGTGGATTCGTGTGCTTTCATGTGCGACTTTCACGCACGGGAGAGAGAGGGAGTTTCGAGGGGGATCATCATGCCGTCACCCCAAATGCTTTTTTTTTCCTAGACATTTTTTTCCAAATTAGAAAAGGCTAGCCCTACGAGGCTAGCCAAGCTAACCAACTGTATTAGATCCTTTTTGGGGGGCTGCTCAATGGATGTCGCTTGTTCTTTTACCTCTGCCACCGTATTAACGAACGCGAGGAGAACGTAAAGGAGGGGATCAGTACCGAGCTTCATGACAAACCAAAGAAGTGTCCCGTTCTGAGACGACACAAAGCAAAGGGACTGAAAATGAAGAAACAGTTCAATCGGATGAAACAGCTCGCCAATCAAACAGTCGGCAGGCAAGTACCGTTATCTACAGTGGTGGAAAAAGTAGCCTACTCAAATGTTTTTTACTTAAGTAAAAGTATCAATACTAACGTAGAAATACTCTGTTAAGTAAAAGTCCGGAATTCAAAATGTACTTGAATAAAAGTATTGGCATCAAAATATACTTTAAGTACTAAAAGTAAAAGTACTCGTTATGCAGAATGTCCCGTTTCTCAAGGTATCATTATGTATATAATGTATTAAAATCTTTTGATGCATTTACGCATTGTGAGCTTGTAGATTGGCTATTTTCAGTGGTTAATGTATGTTTTGTAATAATCAAAATCTGCTAAAGTTTTGGAGTAAGTGGAGTAAAAGTATAATATTTGCCTCATCCGAGAGATGTAGTAGTGGAGAAGTAAAAGTATCGAAGTACAAGTAAAGTACAAATACCTCGAAATTGTACTTAAGGTACATTAGGCTACTTGTAAATGTACTTAGTTACTTTACACCACTGCAACGTTATTATAACGTCATTGGACTGGACATCATAGTTTGTCAATTGTCACCAAGTACATTTCTTCCAAGTTTAGCTTAGCCTGACCTGCTGCTGCTGGTTTCAGTGAAGTTAAGCCTCATTTATACTTCATCGTACAAGTGTCAGCATTATTTGCTTTCCCTACACGTCACGGTCACATACAGTACATTTATTAATTTAACTGTTTTATATCCTATGCGTCTATAAAATTCCAACAAAGAAGCGTCCGTCCGTCCATTAGAATGCTGTTAACACATAGAGGCATAATATATAACGCCACGCATTTGGTTTTATTACTGACAGCGACTCATTGAGGTTGGGACGGCTTTTAATATCGCTGTGATGTGGCGGATGCATTTGCTCAAGTATTTTTGTGTGCATGAGTGAGCGCACAGTGCACTCACACAACTTGATGAGTAATCAGATTTCGTCGTCACGTCACCCTAATGCAGTGGTTCTCAGCCACATGATGGGGGGGGGGGGGGGGGGGCGGGGGCGGTCCCCAGATGACAGTGGAGTGACCTTTTTAATGCCTAAAAAAAAAAAAAGAGACCATTACTGCATCAAAAGTAATCAACAAACTACTATAAAAACTGGTCAAACATTGGCCAAATTGTCAAATAATACAAGAAACAGGCAAAAATTTTGAAAATAGCTGATCTACAAGCTCACAACGTGAGGCGTTGTGAGCTTGTGGATCTGCTATTTTCACAATATTTATCTGTGGATAATATACAAACAAAATGTAATGCTTCAACTCCTTCAATTCCAAGTGTTTGTCAGGGTGGGGGGGGGGGGGGGGGGAGGGTCCTGACTCCCCAGTTCAAATATGATTATTTTGGGGGATCGCGGCCTGAAAAGGTTGAGAACCACTGACTGCCCTTATGAATCAGCAACGCACGTCATTCTCAAGTAGCCTGCTGTCCATCGCAGCTCATCCCTATGGAGACGGTGATGGCCATAATCAAACAACATTGAGATGTTGTTCAACCTAAGCCCATATTCGGAACGCTACATCACCAGTCTTCTAGGTTCATGCACAGACCAATATCAGTGCATGGGAAAGAATAGCAAACCACTTGAACTCGACTAGTGCTAGTTATTTTGAGTGTCTAATGTAATCTGCTTTTTGAATGAAGCTATGTTCTGCGATGTCATGCTGCACTGTATGTGAGATCTCATTTCCATGATGATGTCATGTGCTTTGCCTGTTGTCTGTATTAATCATCCAATTGTGGGGCTGTCATTTGTCCCATCTGCCAGGGCAAATTCCTTGTGTAAAACCTACTGTATACTGCACTCTGCAATAAAGTGGCTTATTCTTTTGAAGGCAAATAGTTAGACTACTATACCCGGTGAAACTGAACTAGATAATGTAACACGCAATGTAACAGGACTAATGGGATATATTAGTACTATGGATGTGCAATTTCAAGGCATACTTTCACTCAAGCTTCATATACATGTCATAGTGTCAATTTGAGACACCATATGAAACAGGACCTTCAACCCAACCCATAAAATAATTTAATGTCTTTAAAAGCTACGTCTACGTAGATAAGTATCAGCTGACTAATTCTCCCTGTCTAGCCGCGATACGGCCCTAAAAGATTATGGATTCATTCACCTTTGGAGAGATGAAGCAGATGGCAGAGAGATGATATCTTTTAGAAATAACAGATAAACATCCAGAAGATTGTTGATTGAGTTTTGTTTTCCCAATAAAGGGTTTCACTTTGAAACTACTTTCCGATGTCAAATCATGTCACTCATGGAGTGGGGGAACTTGATCATGGGGGGGCTGGGGGTCTAGCTTGGCATATTTGTAAATGTTTAGAGCCTGACCAGTGCCAGATTTCGGGGTCTGATCATCCTGGTTGTGGAGAGACCTAGACCACCCATTATCAGCAGTGTTTCCCCTAGGATGAACAATTAACAGTGGCGCTGAGCATCTCTTGCAGCTCTTTGGGAGTTCCGCTGATCCGACCGACTTTCCACTTGGTGCACGCATCATGCTCTCGGGTCCTTGCCGATACGCTCGCCAATTTTGACGTCGGTCGGTCCCATATATGGGCATGCCTATATTGGGCATAGTGGTCGGATCGGCAGTTCTGGACAACCGGATCTCCAGTCCATATACCTGTATATGGTATCGGTCGGATCGGCGGATCTGGACGTCCGACTGACTCGAGTCGACACCAGGCATGACACTCCCTCAGGTCATCAGCTACGTGTGGGCCGATTTTGAAGTCGGTCGGTCGGTCGGTTCTCAAGATACGTGAACTACAGACAGAGGGACACAGACAGAGATTTCGCGCAATAAACAAGTAAAACAATAAATTTTCACATAAATTGAACTAAAAAAAAATACTATAAAGCTCACAACATGTTGGATTGTGCCGTGTTGTGAGCTTGTAGATCTGCTTTTTTTTAAAGGTTAAAAATCGGGACACATCGTCGGCTACATATTGTGCATAATTGCCGATTCTAATGTAAAAAAAGAGGCAAATAATGACCGATATATAATCGGCCAAACTATAATCTGTCTGGCTCTACAAATGTTCTTATGCTGATATGTCCTGATGACTGAGGATCTGTCCCTGTAACAGGATCTCATAAATTGAGAAATGATGAGCCCTGCCCTGTGTGGGAGGACAGGAGGGACAGCACTGAGCTGTCGGAGGATGTTATCATCACGTGAACCTGGCCAGCGGTTGTTGTGATGAGTGCTGCTGTGTGCATGTGTGTGTCAGTCAGAGACGATGTGTGAGTACATACATGAATGTGTCTGTGTGCAAGCATGTGGGAGTCAACAGTATTAGCACCTCTGTCAGCCCAGCACAGCATGGCACCCGATATGCAGTCGGCCCATATTAAGCTTTTGATACACAGATGTATAAATGAAATATTTAATACATCAAGTTATCCAAATATTATAATTTTTGATGTATTTATATTTTTAATCACTTTTGACCAAAACATTCAGTTCTATTTGTCAGTGTTGTGTCTCCTTTGCCTTACCTTTAGGTCAGGTCAATCTATAGCCATTGAAGGGATGAGAACATTGTAGACTTCATCTTCAAACCGGGCATGGGTGGGAGACAGCCCTCTCAAAGATGTTTTTCTCTCCTACATTTTCACCTGTGACACACATTCTTGTGGTGAACATGAAGAATATGTCCCAGAATTATGTGCAGGTATCTGTTGATCACTGTGAAACTGATGTGAAGGTATCTGTTGACCACTGTGAAACTGATGTGCAGGTATCTGTTGACCACTATGAAACTGATGTGCATTGTGCAAGTTTCTGTTGACCACTATGAAACTGATGTGCATTGTGCAGGTATCTGTTGACCACTTTGAAACTGGGCATCTTGAAGCTTACTCGGCTGTTCTCTGGATGAGACTGCCAGCCGAACATCCGATTGTTTTCGGTCATATTTATTCTGCTTCAGGCAAGAAGACTCCTTGAGAAGTATCTCACAAATAGAATAGAAATGTTACAAAATCATACAGGTTTGAATGTGTACTTAAGGTGCTGTAAGGTATATATATATATTTCGTTAGCTAGAGGTTCGTGCCCCCTGTAAACAAAAGGCTGTCTGGGGGGAGGGGGAGGGTCTCGTCTATCCACCGGAACAAAAACTGTTTTACCGTGATCGTCCATTCTGTTGTTATCGGCAGTTGAATATGGCTTGTATTCATCAAAAAAAGAAGAAATCCGAGCTAGCTGTGTTTTTCTACATCTCATAACATTGGAGTGGATGATGGAGTGACTTTTTGGGGATGATGTCATTTCTGCTTCTATCATTCTCTCGCAGTCAAGGGATCATTCATAGATTAGCAAAGAGCGCCCTCTAGAGTAATAAATAAAAAAAAGTTGTATTAATTGACGGAGATCTCCGTCAATGGCAGTCAAGTGTTGGATTTGAAACTACGAGATCTCCGTCAATGGCAGGGAATGTGTTAAGAACTGGCGTAATGTCATGTGGGGGAGTGGTTTTAAAATGGGAACACTTTAATATTGCTGTTGAGCCTTTTGGTTGTGTCATGGGGCATAATTCGATTAAACTTGTGATGGGAAGTGGCCACTTCATAACTTAATTCCATACCTGATCTCACCCTCCAACAGAAAAGCCAGGTTCCTGCACTATCTGGTACTGACCCATAAATGGCACAAGGGCCATTTACTTTAGGTCATTTGTATTAAACTGTTAAAAGGTTAGTTTGCAAATACAACCCTAGCTTCTTTTTCTACTACTAAGCTTACTTCTTGGTTGTTAAGCAAAGCAATTTGCATTGGTTGTTATGCATAGCAATTTGAGTCATTGGATTGGCAAAGTCAACGTGGAGTTGGCAGAGGTGCACTCATACGCAAGAGCTGCTGTTCCCCTTTGCAAATCCTGCTGTTTATTTGACTGTAACCTTATCTGCACAGTCTACAGAGTGAATCTGCATCAGTGGTCCACTCCACAGCCTTGGCTTCAGGATCAATGGTAGCGGGGCTGCTGGAATACTCATCGTTTCCTGACTGTATTTTACCAGCAATGAATTGGGACAGGAGAGTGGTGTGCAATGCAGAAAGCAGACGTTTCTGTTTGAGTATATTTGTGTCTGCATGTATTGTGTATATACTGTATAGTGTATACAGTATATGCGTGCACATGAATACCTGTATTTCTTGCTTGTGTTAGTACATGCTTATGCACTCATACCTATGCATGTGCGTAGGGCTGTGAATCTTCTGCTATCTCACGATTCGATTCCGATTCTTGATTTCTTTCAGTTTTTTTTTCAAAACAAATGGTTCTCGATTAAAAAAAGTTTTGTACTGATTCAAAATCTTTTTTTCCCCCGATTCAGCCCAGAACTTGCCACTTCTCAAAAGTTTTATTATACAAAAATGTTCCTGCAGCCCTACATGTGCGGTACACATTTCAGTGTGTGTGTGTGTGTGTGTGTGTGTGTGTGTGTGTGTGTGTGTGTGTGCGTATAAGAGTAAATATATGCATGAGGGTGCACAGTAGCTGTGCACACAGGCCAATACCTTCCTGAGCAAGTGCTTGCCCTGTGAGTACTTGGATTAGTCCAGTACATTGTGGGGTATGTGTGTGTGCCTGCTGCCTACAAGAAGCCAGTGTTCGTCTACTAAAGTTTGAATGGAGGGTCCTTCAGTCCTCCCCCTGGGTTCCTGTGATTGTGCGAAGGCAGAACACTGTGTCCAGCCGCTCAGAGGAAATCTCCCCTTCTTCTTCTACAAACAGGAAATGGCCTCCCAGAAAAGTGCTTGCGTTTCTAGAGAGAGAGAGCGAGAGAGTGTGTGTGTGTGTGTGTGTGTGTGTGTGTGTGTGTGTGTGTGTGTGTGTGTGTGTGTGTGCGGGGTGGGGGGTGGAGGGGGGGGCAGCAGTGGAGAATTCTTGAAACGGAGATTGCACGTGTGTCTGTATGTGTGTTTGTAAGAAAGAAAACATTAGGTAGAGAGTCGGTGAAAACAACTTGCCAGGGAAAATGAATGGCATTCTCTGTAGCTGAAGGATGTTTCTCTAATCAGCCCTTTGAACTCCCTGCTGCTAACACGCATTCATGCTGGTTACTTACAGGTTGGTCTGAAGTGCTAACGAGACACCATATCCAAGAGTGCAGAAAATAACCTTCTTCTGTTCAGATCCAAAAATGCTTGCAAAATGCACACATTTCCTTTTTGATGAAATGTCCTCTCATAGCCAGTGAATTGATACATTTATCAGCTTGGTCCTCGTTGACCAAGACTTTATTTGTTGATTAGTAATTTGTTATGCTTTTTTCCATCTACATCTCAAACTCTGATATAACGCTTTAATTCTGCCAGTCTAATAGCTTCCAATAGCCATTGTTAAATCAACTGTAGAATCAGTTCTCAACCTCACCAACCTGAAAATCTTGGTGTTCACCGTATGACATAATTGTACAGATTTTGTTAATAAAAACAACTAACTTCTTCGTCAAATTGCTATGACTATTGGTCGATGAAGACATTTTTTAGTTGAGGACTGTCTTTAGTGTATACGCAAAAGCAGGGCACGAGTGCTGTGGAAGGATATAGACTTGGGATAGGGTGGGGTGTACAGAGACGAACAAACAAACTAAGCTCTCCAGAAGACATGATGAGATCAACTTTGTTTAGTCTGCCTATTTAACAGCATAGATTTGAGCTAGTCTGAGATGGTGACCTCACCATCTGTTTGTCAGGAAATCAGCCCTTTGATAACTTTAACAGTAGCTGAGGAAGTCATCAACTCATCTTGCGGTTTGGACCAATCACAGTTTAAATAGGCAGCTGATTAGAAGCCGAGTCATGCCGCGGTAAATCTGGAGATAAGATTTGTAGTCGTGTGAAGACCAGGGATCTGTGAAAGCAAAGACACCTGCATAGATGAGCTGATGAGTAATCTCTGACATGTCAGGGCTCATACAGGTGCCGGAAACCCTTGAGAATGAATTTGAATAATTTATTTCCAAGATCAGAAATGTATTTGGATTTTGAATAAAGTGCTGGAAAATACTCAGATTTATTACATTGGTATTTAATTATTCTAATTATTGAGACATACTCTCACAAAATAGCATGGCAGGGTATTTGAAATGGATAGTTCTTGACTAAAACAGAAAGGCACCAGGAAAGGTTCTGTTGATCTCAGTCAGGTAGCTCGGCTCCTTTCGGGTGTTTCCAGTGTTTCTCACCCCGCCTGGGCCTCGAGGGAGATGAGGTGTGTCAGTCATGATGCATGAGAGATGACGTTAGCCAGTGTAATATTGCTTATCATAATACTATATTATAATGTATTTGGCTCCATCATGATCGTAGGTAGGTATAACACAGAACAATGTGCGTAACATATTTGGTTGCTTTGTGTCATTGTGCATTCATTGCCCATGCCTCCTGGAAAGAACTGTGCCACTTAGCGATTCTACATGTGCTGCATTCTTTTTTGCAACCTGCATTCGGTTGAACTACAACCCCATTAGTCGCGCTCATGGTTTTACCACTACAAGAAACACTGGATAACACCCCTCCAGTTCTCTCTCTAATGTCAGATTAGACTGCTACAGCGCAAGCCTAATGTAAGCCTAATAGCCCATACAACTATATCAACCCTAGGCTACTTAAACCAAAGAGCTGCTGAAGTCACTCAATTATTCTCCTGTTCCCCTTTCATCTGGCCCCAGTATCCATTACCTTTATGAGCCTTGAGCTGCCAGCAGTTGCAAACAACAGACACGACCCCACCTACTCCTCTTTATCCCTACTGATTGTGTGCCGTGGCCTGGTAACAGTTGTTGTATTGTTCTTATGGTCACGGTGTTCATTTACACCCCCCCTTTGATAGTAGGTCTCCATGGCTACCATTACCATTATTATGGCTACCATTATCAGACCGTGTGCAGAGGAGTAGGTACATAGCCACACAGTGACTTTCTCCAGAGGCTGTACACTCCCTGCTACCGTTATGCCTGCAGTGGGGTCAACTCCATTCACGCTGGCTCAGCTGATGTGGACCAAAACAATTGTTGTTTTGTTGTTGTTTTGTGCCTCTGCGTGCCTCTGGGATACGGGCTGGCAGGGCAAGCCTATTTTCTGCCTCACCTATATGCAGTGTTTATGTTGACTATGCCGCTTTCGCACAGTGTCGTCGTTTTAATACAGTGATCCCCAGCGTACTGGATCAATGACCAAATCAGAAATCACACCGGTAGTCTGTGACCCATAGTGTTGTGTCTGTGCCCAGAGAGACGGGCGGGTTCAGTTTTAAACATGAGCTGCATGGACACTACAGTCAGGGATACGTCAGGAGCTGTTGAACATGATGCGAGTGTAAACCAGAACAAGAATTCCAGACAGCAGCTTCACACTTGAGCTGTGTGTGTGTGGGGGGGCATTGGCGTGCATGTGTGTCTGTATTCTGTGTATCCACTGTTCTTCATTATGGCCAATGTGGCTCATATATCCTCCTCCCTCCAGTCTCTTGGATCCTGAGGATCTGGCAGCTTGCAGATCCTCTCTCTCTCTGGTACATGTTAGACGTCACCAGCTTGGCTCGGGGCGTCCCTCCAGAAAAATGCTCCTGCACTTGACGATTCTGGTTTGGCACACTGGGCCCTTTCACCCCCATGCCATGTATCTCTCTTCCCCTCTCTCCCCCCACCCCCCCCCCACCTCCACCAGTCAGTCTTGGTTTCTCTGTCTCTGTGTTGTAATTGAAAGCAGCTGTCCACCACCACTGTCACAAGGTTACTATAGTTCATTCATACTTACAGATAGTTTTTCCTTAATTTTTCTCCTTTTGGGCAGTGGGTCCTGTGTTCTGTTCACAGCTCCTATTCAGTACATGATATTTTGGGGTTGTCTATTGGCGCTTGCTCGGTCAAGATATTTACACAACAAAATGTGGAGAAACTGTGGTGCCCAGTGGCTCTGCCAGGTAATGCATGGACCACATTCTTCTTGTGAGACAGGGGGGGGCAAGGGAATAAAAAAAAGACGACAGGGTAATGGTATCTACATATTTACACATAGCATATCCATCCAAACATTATGTACATGAGGTTTAGAAATGAGTTGTATAAAGTAATTATTATTGTTGTTATTATTATTATTATTATTATTATTATTATTTCAATGCTTTTTTACCATAGGGATTTCAATGTATGCAGAACATCTGGTAGTTATCTGGTTAAAACTATAATCCATAATAGAACCAAGAGAGATGATTGCAACAATGTCCAAACTACAATAAAGATGGCTGCGCATTTTAGCCATATTCATGCAGCCCAAGGCAGTTCGTGAGATCCTGTTGTCCCTGTATGATTTATGACTGTGTACTGTTATTACGTAATCTGTTCTGTTGATATGACAACATTCCAGGCTGTTTGTTGTGCTTGTCTGCTGAAGTCATTATGACTGATGCATGACCTTCGGTGTGTGAGTCATCTTGCCCTTCTGATGAAAATACATACTAACCAATATGCTTGTGGCAACTATAATCATGTAGGTCGGCTTGGAATACTGATCTGCCGGACAATATGAGTCCATATCACTGACTGATTTACTACTGTCTGGCTGGGTGACTGACTCCCCATTGTTGAACTACATGCATGAGAGAGTTATCTGTTCCCTTCACATGTACTGTACCACGGATGCATAGACTGAGAGTGATGAAGTTGCAGCATTATCCTCAGTTGGCCTAACAAGGAACTAGCCAATCACAGAGCAATCGTCCCTCCAGGCTATGGTAAAGGGCTGAAACTAACGACGATTTTGATAGTATATCGATTATTGAAACTATTAATCGTCTAATCGGATTATGAATGGCACAAATTGTCTGGCTCTTATTTAGCTATCCGTTTTTTAATTTAGCTTGAGGTTGTTTTAGGCATGTGCTAACTAAAATGCTAAATGCAATAATGATGAATTAAATAAACTTAGCTGCTGAGTTGCTACTGTTGATAACAAAAGATGAATTCTAATCAGGTTTTTGTCATTTAAAACCACGCTGATAAAAAACTAAACAAAATTAAGTATCCATTGTTTGTCTGTAAACCAAGGACAGGTCAAGTATCTAATGTTAACAGTTTGTAGATCTGGCCCAGAGCAGATACGGAATCGGTCTGTGTTTGTGCATTCATTTGTATGTGCAAAATTACAGTATACATATTTACACATAGCATATCCATCCAAACATTATGTACATGAGGTAAAGAAATGAGGTGTATAAAATAATACCCCAAAGGAGGGATGTCCATTTTATTATTATTATTATTTGTTATTTCAGTACATGAGCTCCAGACTTAATCCGAGCACTGAACAGTAAATGGAAACCAGGCTTTATGCTGTGGAAAGCGCTTTTCAAATGCTTGTGAATTACTGACGTGCTGAGTGCTCTCATGTCAAGCAACGTCCTGTGTACAATATGAGGCCATTGGAAGTATCTGTCAGGCCAGGCCCAACAGTCACAGGAGAAACACCTGATTTAAGTAAAACCCTGGCCAGTTTTCCTGCCTTTTTTAATGGCATTCTCAAAGTGATCAACACGCCACGGTAAACTCAAAGTGCGTGCCGATACTGCAGTATGACTCTGTTCAGGCCTGCAGACAGGAATTATGGGTGGGAGACAACATTTTCTAAATGTGTCAGTCAGACATCGCTGTGTGCCTGTGTTGTTTTGCCAAGTTAAATACACACATTTTCCCATTTCAACATAACACCATTAGAATGAGCTGTAATGTACCGGTAGTCTTTTCAGAGCATCCCTTTAAACAACTCCCATATTTTCATATTATTTAGCTGAGGCTCCTATTTTATCTTTTCAACATTTCATATTTGACATAATCAAAATGCAGAACAGTGACACACACACACGCACGCACGCACGCACGCACGCACGCACGCACGCACGCACGCACGCACGCACGCACGCATGCACGCACGCACACGCTTAGACTTGACTCACATGGCTGCGGCAAACACTTCAATAATCTTCTTCAATAAGTAATTCAATTTGTGGGGAATTTGGTGCTCATTTGCCATTTCGATCAGTCCACTCCATTCAGAAGGTCTTGACTCTCTTGAAGTTGACCAACTTATAGTTGTTTTCATGAGTTTCTTTGCAACATAGGTTTGAAGGTTGAAGAAGCATTCATGAAACGTATTAACAATCTTTTTATCAGGAAGTCCAAGAATTAAACAAACGGAATCAAGTTCAATCTCTGTATCAATCTCTGTATCAAATATCACATTCAGCTGTTGTACAATGCCCAACCAATATCGTTACATTTTATAACATGACCATACAGTGAATGTAATCTCCCACCTCAATCTTACACATAAGGCAGAGAGGAGACAGACTAGGGTTCCTTTCATGGCGAAGGCTAGAGAGATCTGTAATCAATGAATAGTTATCAGCTGAATCAAGCAAGCTCATGAATAATTTATTTTAAATAATCTAACTTCATGGTCCATTTGCTGCTCTATTAAAGACTTGTCGCAAACACATAGGATGTATTTTATATCTGTGTATTGTGTGTACCGGGCGGTATGTCTGATATGTATGAAAATATGTACTTTCAAGCCTAGAAATAATTATTAATAATCGGACACAAAACAAATTACCCATATGTTTAATAATGGACTGTCCGTCCCCTTGCACGCGAAGCGGAAGTGACAAGCAACTGAAAAATGTTGTTTCTCCAGAAGCCATTCAAGCCAATGATATTAACGAAATAATAATCTGTACTTTCAGTATCAGTTATCATCTACAGATGTAGGCTGTTCCACCATCATTTTCAAACATTAAAAAAAATGGTGTAAATACCAGTAGACGATCTACAAGCTCACATCTCGTTGCGATTTGACAAGATGTGAGGTCGTAGATTTCCACTATTTCTAAGAACATTTGAAAGTATAAAATTATATTGTTTCCGGTCATTGTTTGTCATTTCTTTGTATATTAAAGTTATTTGTCATATCTGTGCAATTTGTGTTTAAAAAGCCTAAAAGGCAATCAGAAATTACATTTTAATTCATACCTTCCAATGTCCAATGCCAGAAAACACACATTTGTTCGACAATTACTCGTCAAGTAAAATGTCATGATCGTGACAACCGTTTGTGTCTGCAATACCATGGCACCAGGCTGATGTCAAGAGTTGTGCATTTGACCCCATCGTGCCAACAATCTTCACATGCGATAAGCGCAAAAGGCAGATCAAAATCACACATAACTAGGACTTTTAGTCCACTACACAGTAGCGAAGCCGACCTGGTCTCAGGTCTGTGTGACGGAGTGTTGATAAGCCATTAGAGCAGTTTCCCAGCCCCTTCTCCCTTTAACTAATCTAATCTGTCTGACCTCTCCAAGCCCAACTATTAGCCTACTATTAATAGGCTCAGAAGAGGGGAGGGGAGGGCTGGGTGCAGACTAGAGACACACTGTCAGGCCTGCCAGTTATGGCTTATGACAAACCACAACTTGTTGAATGCTGACAAAAAATAGGCGTATGGAGGTTTGTACTGTTTGCAGTTTTCATGAATCTTCTGTTTATCTTTGAAAATGGTCAGATTAAAATGTAGGCTATTGTTTTTATGGTCAGGAATGTGCTTTAACCCATTCAGACCTGGAGGCCGATTTTACAAATGTCTTCTAAATCATTTTATGTTTTTGTTGAAAAAATCTTGCTATATCAGTGGTTCTCAAACCTTTTCATGTCAAGGACCCCCAAAATTATATGAATTTGGCCGCGGATCCCCATCTCAAAATATTTTGTTCCAGGGACCCCCCAGGAGCAAATATTTAAGTTAAAAATGTTTGCTTGAAAAAGTATATATATTCAAAGATTTGCACAAATCTTCAAGATCTTTCAAAAAAAGCAGATCTACAAGCTCGTAGCGCGGCACTCTGCGCCGCGCTATGAGCTTGTATATATGCTATTTTTGAATAGCCAAAGTACTAAGTGGATACACAGACGTGTTCCCGGTTTTAATGGGTTAAAAGGCCTCGACAATGCTTGAACTTAACTTGTGCAGATAACTATTAGGCTATTATCACAAACATTTTGATATGGTTTCACAAACTGTTAAGGCGGTTACACACCGGCGAATATGCGAATATACGCAAAATTCGGACTCGTTCCGAATAATTAAAAGACGCTTTTTTCGCTCCGCGAAACTGGTGTGGAAGCTTGCATTGACTTTATAAGGTTTTAAAAAAAAACGTATTATTCGCATGAAAAAAATCGCCCCGGTGTGTAAGGACCTTTAGCCCTATCGCAGAATCATTTTAAGTGGGGTGTGGTTTTTGTGTTGGGTGGTACACTGCTGAAACTACGATGTGCTGGAAAAAGTCTGTCTGTGCAACTGGAAGGCACGTGAAATGTGCTTCAGTTTGACTATTGAAAACCTCTACAAACTCTGTGCAATACTGCCTGGTTCCGTTTACCTACATCTGTCCATTTTGTAATTTGGATAGATGCCCAAGAAATGGCTGAAACTTTGCCCAGACACCAATGGAGATTTCTTCATTTTAGTTTTCTGGCTGCAGATTGGCCTCCTCTTTATGTACATAACAGTAGGGCTTCCTGACATAGGCTACACTTGCATGCCTGATTCATTTTTCCTAATAGTGGACTGGAGCTATAATATAACAGTCAGTTCATGGCAACACAGCACTTATAAAAGGAAAAAGCAGAAAGGGGGTTGTCTGTCTGTTGGAAAGGGACCAACACTAACATTGAGGGCATCCTTCAGAGACTTGTCCAACCTTGCAACCTAGCAATGCTGTAGGTTTTGGGACTAGTCTGGCATAGCCAGCCTTTCAGACATATACAATCTTGCATTGTCATGGAAATGACACACTTAAGGGTTGATATTGACACAAACAAATTATCAACAGCCTGCGAATCGGCAGCCTACAAAAACCCACGCTGGTGGAACGCTGATTAGGTGTAGCAGTCTGAGGCCAATGTGGCTACGAGACTGTCCATCACTCAGCTGTCTAGAGAAGACCACCCACCCAGCTGTATGTTAGACAGAAAATATGGGCCTCCCTCTAAACTAGTATGAGAGGCTTTTAATGTGGAGCTGACTGATGAGTCAGCGCAGCCCGCTAATGTGAAGACTTCCATGGAATTCAATGTTGTCTCTTCCTCTGTAAAAAATCATTTAGGCTTCATGTGAGTGAACCATTTGGGGCGGGAAGAGTATGAGCGATAAAGGGAAGTGGTTGAGCTACAGATTTAACCTGATCCTGGCTGTTTTATGTGTGTGGTAAAGAAAGACCGTTCTGCATATTCTCCACAGAGTTTCACAATTATGATTCAAGGTTCAGTTGTGTACAAGGCAAGCTATAAACAAGAATTCAATTCGGTAACTAGGACTGCACAATATATTGTTTCACCATCAACATCACAATGTACACAACGTGAAATAGTGACAATGACATTGCAAGGGATAGCTAAGGCAAATTGAGCCAGGCAGTCCCACTACTTACAACACTTTTACTTCTTAATAGAAAATGAGAACTTGTGCACTCGGGTGGTGAAATGCCTGCCCACCGCCCACGGAGGTTGTTTGGTTCGAATCCACCGTGGTGCAATCCAGCTTTGTCGAACGTCTAGATACAAACACAATTGGCCCGTGTTCGGGGGCAGGGAAGTCGGGCGGGGAGGGTGATGTTAGTCACTGCACGTATTCCTACGGCGGCACCTGTCGGCAGGGAGTGTTGGACGGGAGGAGTGGGACGAAGGCTCTACGTCCTCCCGGTGGGGGCTCCTCACCGGTCTGTAGGATACAACAGCAGTGACAACACACAAATGTGTGTGGGGAGGAATTAATTGGCATAAGGCATAAGGGGTAAAAATGGGTAAAAAAAAAAAAAAAATGGCAAGGACTTTATTTTGATGATGCTATCTAATCTGATGATGAATAACATAATGATAGTGACTTCTTGGTAACTGTTCTCGCAATTGTATTCACAGAGGTATCATGTGTCAGATAATTGACCACTGTAGCTACTTAATTTCCCACTCTAAAATCACTCTAATCATTGCTATTGATACCTTCTTTCGAAATGGGGCTATTGAAGTTAAGAGATATATAGCAGACCTGTGTCTGGTGAAATTATGTAACTCCTGCTTTTGTATATTGCAAATCTGTGCGTTTTCACTTTGTGATGACGGTGAGCTGCAGTGAACTGGCCTGTGTTTAAACATTCCCAGGAATGCCCATATTAATACCTAACCATGGTTTATAACCACTGTTAAAGCTCAGTGTGGAATTTAGACTTTCAGGACCCGACACCCGTGTCCTGACACCTGCATGTAGTACGTATAGATCATTTTACATAGACCAAGACCACACAGCAGAAATTAAGTCCTTGACACACTCTTCACGTGGGTGGTTGTTTTGTTCTTTTTTTTTTCATACTATATGTAAAGCACTCGGTAGCATAATAATAAAAACAATACTACTACTACTAATACATGTATTATTATTATTATTATTAGTTGTAGTAGTACTGTAGTGTTGTGTTATAGGCCTTTACCAACATATATTTCTGACCTTGTATTTAGCACTCTGAACACATTTACAGTACCTTACTTGTAACCTAGGCTACTGTTGGTATCAAAGTAGTTTTAATTTTACTCACTTTTTCTGGGAGGGATTTTTTTTAAATGAGAAACAAACAAACAAACACATACAGCTCATCTCATATTTTGCCTTCCGAGGAGTAAAAAAGAAAGTTAATTTAGCTAATGTTTTTGTGAAGTAGGCTTTTATAGTCGTGCTTTGTTGAAACTCGGCCTTCAGCCTCATGCCTAGATTATTATTGCTTAATTATGTTGATTAATTGATACTACAATATTACTAAAACCCTTTTAATAAACTGGTGAAAGTGATTTACTACAACCAAAGTGTAGAAAAGAAATGCAGATAAAATAGAAACAACAATAAGAGCTTGAAAACAAATGATATAGGAGGCTACATTTCAACCTGCAAGGTGACATGGGGGATGTCTGTGCTTTTGTGTTTGTGTTTGATTGTGACCAAGTCACATGACATGTGCTTTAACAAACCTGTACACACTGGCATTCAATGGGAGTGAGAAGGTATGGCGGCCTCGGGCAAGTACAAGACAGTCTGTAGGGGGAGTGACATATGGCATTTGATACAGGTCACAGATAACTGTTGTCCACAGCACAGTACAATATACTGTAAGCATGAATCTGTTGTCATCATCCCTCAATGAGTCAGAATAATCAGTTTTGTTGGAACAAGAAGAAATGGTCAAATAATGGTGTGGCTTCCCTGTGCAAACTGTAGCTATGGATAGCAAGTTACTAGGTGTGCAGTTTGTGAGCAACATCCTGATGTCATCAATATAGGTCTGGGCGATATGACTTCAAATCAATATCGCAATTACTTCAAACTTTTGCATGGATTACGATTAATTATTATATTATTATTTTTTGTATGCTATTGTGGCTTGTGGTTAATCAGACGAACGATTTTAGTCGATTACCGGTATAAAACAATCTATTGGAATTCTTTCATGTTGATTAGTTCATTTTATGTCGGTTATTGGTTCTAAATATTGGTTTCGGTGTATTTTTGGTTAATTGCCCGGCCCTTCATCCCAAATATAGATTTGGGATACAGTACATACATACAAGCACTGCTCTAGACTGCTGATGCCTTCGGTCCCATGCCATAACTAAACTGTTTAGTTGAATCATAAATGTGATTTAAAAATAATTGACAACATGCCAGTTGGTGCATTGAGTGCTCATGCTAATCTGTTGCGTTTCTGACCCACAGGGCGGAGAAAACTGAAGTCCTCAGCGATGACCTCCTGCAGGTAAAACATTAATTTGACACTCAAACTATGTACCCACTGACGGACTCTTACAGTGCTTAGCTAGTTATGTAAACATCAAGACTGGAAATGTAAAGTTAACTTTTTGATTGCCTGTTATTACACCATTTTAACATTAACTGGCTGTTAATATGAAACCTTTATAACAACCGCAACAATATGAATAAGCAAGTCTAAAGGGCTTTTCCTACGGGGAGAGACACAACGCCTGCGTTCTCGCTTGGATCAGCGGGGTCGCACTGCGCTTCTCATGTGAATACAATCAATACATACACAGACAGACAATCGCTCCGTGAGTAAACGGCAGGCGATCTGCGCCTGCTTCAAACTGTGTGACGTCATTGTGTCACTGCATGTCACGTAGAAGAAAGTTGACCACGATCCAGCTCTTGTTGCGGGCAGGCGTGTGTGTGTGAAATGAGCACAAACATCACAGATTCATGGGACTGCGCCTCCCTACCTGCCCGCTTGTCTCTCATTGAGTCACTTCCTGTGTGAAAAGCCCTTAAGTGTATCTATTTTATAAAAAATATATATATATATTGTATTGTATTATCTTAGTTTGGCTCTTACTTGTTTCTGCTTGACTCTTATGGCTATTTGTTGGTGCTATGACACTTGAATCTTACCCCGCAGATCTATAAAGTTTTATCTTATCTTTATCTCAAGCAGTATGCTATGAACATCAGTGCAGTTGTCACAAACAGCCTGTATAGGCTTTCCACATATTCCACATGGAATATGTGGAAAGTTTTTCATAGATTATTCTCCTAAAAATTTGCCCTGTGCTCCTAAATATTTCATGTCTGGAGCTCTTTGGCTACGACGCTATCTTAGAAACCTGAGCGTGACTTTGTCAATATTTTACAGCCCTTGAATGCAACTCAAGGGTGATAAGAGTTGAGACAGAAGCCATGGCATAGGCTTGTGATTTCTTGCTCCGGCAGTGGCAGTTCTCTTCAGGAAACTGAAACCTTGCAGTTTTGAGATTAAAAACTTCTTATAAAAAAAAATAATCACACCCTGTGTGAAGTGGGCGGTGTCTTGCTAGCTAATCACAATACTGAATGGAGTCGATCAATCATGTACAAAGGATAAATACATTTATTGAAACACTCTTTATGATGGACAAAACCATAACTTGGAAAAAAACAAAATTATGTTTTTTTCCAAGTTATGGTTGCTTATATAGGGCTATGCACATGTGTCATGTGACACTGGCCAATCACAGTCCTGAATAGGCCAATCACAGCGCAGGATAATTGTACAAATTTCCAAACCTCACTTTTAGGGGCGGTTTCACTGCCCAAGATATTTGTAAATTTTTCCAAATCTCACTTATAGGGGCGGTTTCACCGCCCAAAAAAAAGTGGGGCATTTGTTCTGCCTTTATTGATAGTCCACAGTGAAGATTGACAGGAAACGAGGAGAATCAGGGAGTGACATTCGGCAAAGGTCTGATGGGCTCGGGAATCGAACCCGGGACTCACTGTCAGGCATCAGAGCTTATGTGGTACGCCCCTAACTACTCAGATATCGGCGCCACTCGAGAATCAGTCTTTTTGTATGTCTGCTTGTCTGGTTCTGTAGCGTGAGGCGCCTTGATGTACAAGTACGTCCCCCAGCAATGATGTACCAGTACAACCCCTGGACATGACGCTAGTACAGTATGTCTCCACTCTGTGTAGGCCTGCATACTTAGCCCTGTGTTTGCCCAGGGCTCTAGACTAACATTTTAGTTGGTTGCACTGGTGCTCCTAACGTTTTCATAGATGCACCCCACCAGCAGACACAGACAGACTTGTTAAATGTAAGGTGCACTGGTGCAACCGATGAAACATTTTAGTTGTACTGGACAGCAATACAAGCTCACAGCTCACAGAAATACAACCTCACAACGACGTGTTGCGATGCGACATGCTGTGAGCTGGTACTGCAGATGGGCTCTTTCCGCTTTAAAAAAATACATTTTGAAAGTCATTTCTATACATATTTAAGTTATTTATCCTATCTGCCCTGTACGATTTTTGTTTACAAAGCCTAAAAGGCAAACAGAAATTGTATTTTTATTCATATGTTCCAATGCTCAATGCCGAAAACACAATAGTCGCAATTATTTGTCGGCAAGTAAAATGTCATGATCGTGGCAGTCCTGACCCTGATGCCTGTCTGTGTCTGCATGCATGTGTATCTCTGAGGAGGGCTTTCCCACGGAGGGGTGGGGGCTATCCTCATACCGTCTCAACAGAGGCGACAAGACAGCAGGTGGTGGTGCGTCGGTGAGAATGCCGGGCGCCCGGCACAAAGTGCATTCCCACCGCTTTTAACTCTTGTCACTGTGGAATGTCCCTCTGTGTGAATGGCAGACATACTGTAGCTAGGGGAACGCTGACTAAACGAGACGACTCCACTTTGTGCCACTCCTTGAGAACAAGTATGGCTCTACATTTCCATGAATGACTTTCTCTATTGTTTGCCCCACCCTTGTTTGAAGTCACTGTATAAACGAAAGTCAACCAAAAGACTATATATACAGTACAGTATACATATTTCTTGTCGCTATACAGTAGAACTGAGGATATGGATAAAATCTATCATCAATCAATATCAATGTTTGACCATATACCTCAATATTGATATTGTGACGGTAGAATCATATTGTGATGATGATATAAGAAAATACAAAAGAAATCACACCCAGTGTGAAGTGAGCAGTGTTATTTAGCAACAACAGTGGTCATCACAGTGATGGAAGCTCACTTTAAAAAAAAAGTGAGTGGTGCTATTTATAGGTTATTAATTTCATCATGCGTCTCGCTAGCCAATCACAGTACTGAGCAAAGGGTGTGAATAGAGTCAGCCAATCACAGTACAGCGAAAGACAAATTTTCACGACGGTCCCAAACCCACTTATAGGAGCGGCTACACCGCTCAAAAATGCCGATCTACAAGCATCGCACCTCATGTCTAGTATAAAATAGGGCATAAGTGGTTAAAAACAGGAAAGGCAACACTCATGCCATATCATGATATTATGATACCAAAATCCCAGACGATATCTAGTCCCATATCACGATATCAATATAATATTGATATATGACCCAGCCCTACTGTATAGTATGTTATAGTATGTCTCACTGGCCTGTTTGAAACTGAAGTTGAGGCAAGGGCATTTGTGAGCTGCTTTCACACATTTTGTAGACCTCACCTACCCACCTGTCACCAACACTACACTCAGAAACCTTGTTATGACAGCTATTGGGAAACAAGACAGGTTCTAATGTGTATCTCTGTTGTCAAGTTGATGACGTCATACTGATGTCAGTCTAGCCCAAATATCGAGGGACGCTGGATCTGAGATTATGAATTCGCAAATACTTCCGTGACCTAATGAAATGTGATTAGCCCTGCTCTTTCTGGCACGTTGCAGACAGTTGTGCATCTGATGATGGAGATAACCAGTCGTTAGTGGTGGTAGGTAGATGCGACGAAGAACCCTGGAGATATTGAGTTTGTGAGAGACCATCATAAATAGCAACTCGTTTGTGTAGCAGTTATTAAGATGCTATTCTAAAGACCTACGTAAGTTCCGGCGGCACCTGTAAGTAGCAAAAACTATAAGGTTCAGGGTCACGGTGCCCAGACAAGATGCCTCGTCTCAGCATGTGGGCTGTCTTAAGTTTCATTTTATCCAGCAGCGTTGAGGGTGTTGCTCCTTGTACTATACTTAGCTTCTCCTTAACCAGCTCCATCCCAAGCGCTGTCACATACATGTCTTCATCACGTGGCACAAAGCTTTCCCAGCATTGCCATCCAGCTGTCTAGTCCTTGCTGTCCATCATGCTTCAGGGCTACCGCATAAATACCAGAGAAATATGCCAGGCTACCAAATATGCCAGGCTACCAAAGAAGGGTTGCACCCGGGGAAGGGAGGGACTGTCCCATGTTTTCATGGTTGTGACGAAGGGGAATATTTTGTAATATAACAACAAGTGACTATTATGCAGCTCTGCAACCACATAATTTGTTGACAATCTCTCCAGGCTACCGTCGCAAATATTTTGGGTGTTGTCAATACCGTAATGGATAAATCTACCCTCTCTCTCTTGCACCATTTCTTTCATGCTAATTCTGTTCCTTCTGTACATGTCTAGGCATGTTTTTCTCTCAAGCACAAACGATCACACACACACACACACACACACACACACACACACACACACATACACACACACACACACACACACACCAAGTCTCTCCACGTTTACTTTGAATGTCTCAATTTAGCAATTGTTTTGGTCTCACTGTCTCTCCCTTTCTTTCTCTAATTCTCTCTATTAATCTCACACTTCTACACTTCTCTCTCACTCTGGTCTATTCAGCCCCCTGTTCTCTATATCTCTCCTCCACCCTGTCTGTCTCGCACTCTCCTCTTCAGTTTGGGGATTCCCTGTTAAGCATGTGATGCGTCATAGGACTGACCAAATTTTGGCCTTGTCTACCGACGGGAGCACAACACACCCTAGGCTTTGTTTAGGCCTTCTAGCTCCCTTTGGCCTGGGTTTCTCTACACCTCAGCCGTGTGTGTACTGTACGTGCGCACGCATGAATGTATGTACGTATGTGTGTATGCGCTCAATAATTCTTATGTCCACTATTTATGACCCAAGGAAGCACACAGCAACACCCCAGCGCCATGTAACCCAAACATATCAAACACATGCAAACAAACATGTACAGGCACACACACACACACACACACACACACACACACACACACACACACACACACACACACACACACACACACACACACACACACACACACACACACACACACACACACACACACTCTTTTCCTTCCTAGCATAGAGGAAGGGGATTCCCCTGTTCCTGTGCCAGGTACTGACTGAGACTAAACAGTGGTATTCCCACGACAAATGTGTCTACTGTATGGCTGCATCAGCTTGTCTTTTTTGCCTGCTTTTGTGTGTGTGCGAGTATAGCGTGCACGGCAAGCTTGTGCATGTTCGTTTACACCTATGTGAGCTTGTTACGCGTGAGTGTTTAGGGTTCTTTATCTGTATTAGCTTGACGGTACAGTATGTGTGCGCCTTTCGTTTGCATGTTTGCATTTCAGCCAGCTGTTTTGGGAATGCCGGAGGCCACCATGGGTCGAGAATGACGTAAGCGCTTTAGAACAGAGGGAGGGAGAGGGAGAACTTAAGGGGTGTCTGGGAGGCGGATATCTCCTCTCCAGGCTGTGGAATTCCTGAGCTGCGACTCCACGGTTCTGTTTTTGGAACACAATTGTCTGGCGCACCCTCCGTGTTTTGTCCTCTCGTCCCGCTTCGAAGCATTTTTGCCCTCTGGCCCGCACTGTTCCAAATGTACATTGTCAACAGTGTTTGTTCCTGCTCTTCAGTTGACCACCCTCCATCCACCCACCACCTTTAAAGATGGAAAAATATGTTTTTCACCCTTTGAGAACATATCCGCAGTTATATAATGGGGACATGTTTAACAATAGATGCCAAAAAAGTTAAATAAACAAAAATCTAATTTTTGTATATTTTTATATAAGTCCAATCTCAATTACTTCCTGTCAAACAAAACTTTGTTTGTGTGTGATCAGCAGGTACTAAGTACCAATTTAACCTATGATATTATGACATGCACCTGTCAATACATTTTTCACATGGCTTTGTCTTGTCTGTGTTTTTCTCCCGTTAGTTGTGCTGTTTTAGATCAGCTGGACAGCCCCTCTTTTTGTTATGTTTTGTGTGGTGACAAACCGTGACCTGTCTTTTGACATTCAGACGAGCGCTGGGCAGACCAAACCAGTTTCCATCTCTTTCAAGCCCTGGTGTCGGCTGGTGTGCTGGACCAGATCTGTAGAGAAATTTGAACGGCGGCCCTGCAGATCTATTGATGGGGCTTGATGACAGTAGGCCTACATATCACAGGCTTTAACGCCTAACGCTGACTGCCCCGACGGGGCACCTGGCAGCAGCATAGCCCGGCGTCGTCAGAGGTTTTAGCCGACCTCTCTGTCTTCCAGCCAAGTTAGCTGTGACTCTATCATTGACCGGCTTATCAATGATAGCATTTATAGCTAGTCTGACTGAAACGCACAAAGTGGATCTGTGTTAACTGTGGTTGCAGACAGGAGAAAGCCTGTGTGCTCGCAAAAAAAAAAGGCCCTTTAAAACCTTTAACAGAACCCCCCTCGCGGCTGGTCACAGCCCAGTGACAGTCTCCATGGAGACGCTTCCGATGACTCATGTGTTTCAAAGAGAACATTCCGGCTCTGCCCTGCTGGGATCAGCTTTATCAATCATGTTTGAACTTTGACCCTCCCCTCATCCTCTCCTACTCCCTAAAGTCAGCTGCAAATCAAAACTGACTCGCATATGAAGCTCATTAGTGCTAAACAGGGGAACAGAGAGAGAGGACTGGGGAGGAAATGTTTTTATTAGCAAAGCAATGCAGCTAGTTAATGGTGTTTTCCCAAAGAAAGCAAACATTTGCATTATTACACCATCTTTACTGGCCAAGTATTTAATCTGGGCGTATCCCTAGATACTTGGCCTAATTCATGACTATTAAAAGTTTTTAATTATTGCACCAGATAATCAGGACTTGTCAGAGTAGTATGTTTGCATACATAATATACTGTATGTGCCACGTATAGGCTAATGTTATATGTGTTGCTGCTCAAAATTATACTTGCACAATGCACATAGACAAGAAATAGGCATTGGCAAGTCATTTTGATATGTATGCCTTCTGCCTCTTGCACATTTGACACTGCTGCTAAAAGATATCATACCTGACTTCAGAGGTCTATCTACCTGCTAATTGTTTTACATCCCGTATTATTATTATGTTTTAATCTTGTTGTATTGTTGTGTTAGCAAAGTCTCTGTGGATGATGTCCCACCAACATTTGGCTGCTTGTACCTGTATAAAGAAGTGACGCATAAATCCCTCTTGATTCTTGATAGTCTCTCGAGACAGACTTGTTGGCTCACAATGCTTCCGCCTAACAGTTTGTACTTTCATTGCAGTTGCGTAATTAATTCCTACTGGAATTCTAATTAGTCAGCCTATCTAGCTTGCTGAAATGTAAATTCAAAAACATATTTTAAAGATTTTATAACACATTGTGTGGGTGTGTGACTGTAAGTGACAAGCAGATGACCGCTTCCTTTGCAGAACTTTTACCAGGCAAAATTGCAGATTCTGTAGCATTCAAAGATCATTCAAAGAGTTCTCTGGCTTGACTGGCTAACGTTGATATGGGAACACCGCCGATGCTGGTCCATTTATCCATATTCACAGACATGCAGCCAGGTGCTCCCCTTTCATTCTGTTTCTCAGGTCAGTTTTGACGTGAAAAACAGACATTTGGCTTTAAATTAATAATACAGAAATTAAATGTGAATTAAATCCATAGTTAACTGCTGAAAGAAAGATCAATTTAATTTCCTTTCCCTCTGCACTCTCACTACTTGTCACAGCATCTTCAATGACTGGAATTGAATACAAGCGTGAATCTCCATTGTGTCTCTCTGTTGACTGCAACAGTGAGACACAGTACTCTCCGACATTACATATTACGTTGTGTGTAATAAAAAATTGAATTAACCGACACGTGGGGGTCCGCGGACAAATGCATATCATTTTGGGGGTCCTTGACATGAAAAAGTTTGAGAACCACTGCTGTAAGCGAAAAGAAAACGAGTGTCTTCCCTCTGTGTGTTCCTGAGTGAGTCTTGAACAAAGGTTGAATTGATTGCATGTTCTTGTCCTCCGCACAGATCGAGCGGCGCATGGAGATGGTGCGTGTGGTGTCGCACAACACACACAAGAGGATGGTCACCTGTCTGCAGGGCCACATCGGAGCCGAGGCAGAAAAACGACATGTAAGCCAATGTTTTGTTGCAAATGATGCCCTTCAATCACAAGCTCCATTTAATGCATTTACTTAATACATTTTTTTTAAAGCTGTAATGCATTAATGTAAAGATCTGTTAATAACCTGATGTTAATAAATGCTCTTGATGTTCATGTTTGCAGCCATCTGCGGTGATCAATAGTAAACGTGACATCTTAGACCCCAATCAGACAGAATACAACAAAGACTGAATTGCAGCGTGTCTTGAGCACTCTATGGCCCTCAAGGTTTTTTGGAAGAGCACCCTGGACGCCCCAAGTTGAAAAAATAAAAGTTCAACTCAAAGCGAAAAAGGTGGTGCAAGATGCTGTAGACTCCACAAAAAAAGGCAGCGCGGCACCCCCTGTGTTTTGCGGCCTGTAAAATGCATCCTGTCTGATCGGGGCCTTAGGTATTCTGCTGCTGCTTCTATACATACACGGAGACTTATGAAGACCAAATAGTAAGGAGTTCAAGGGTCAGAGCCATTGTGCCCAGACCAAATTTCTGTGATCTTAGAATGTCTTTAACAACCGACAATATTGATTGAATTTTCTCCCATTTTATGATGTCTGGTTTTCAGTGTCTCACTCAGGGACATTGTGTGTGAAATTAACATGTGACTGTTTGGTTGCAGGATGGTCTCTCTAAATGTGAGGCCACCCTGCAGCACCCCCTGACCCCTGTGTTCTGTTTTCTGTTTTTTTGTTACCCACTTCAAAACATGCACCACAGTCCGTCCCACGCCTCTATACAGGAGGAAATGGTCAGGTAAAAAAAACAAACGACAACTAGAGATGATCCTGTTTAGATTTTTTTGCCCTCACCGCTTCTCATCTCCATATCTCGTCCACCTGCAAGCTTCACTGCCTTCCAATGGGAGTAACTGTGCATGATACTATCGCTTTGGGGTTTATACTTGTGCTAAAAACAGGATATTAGCACAACCTCATTTTTCTCAGTAGCTTAGGCTATAGGGCTGCGCAGTTTGTTCAAAAGGCACAACGTTACAATAGAGGATGGTTTCCAAACCGTTTGGCTTCTAAATTGCACAAGACTGGAATTTTGTCTCTTAGAGTGCATAGTGTTTTTATGACAAGGTGGCTTTGTGAAAAGCTAATTTTAAGAGTTAACACCTAAACAATATCCATTACAGTGTTACAGTGTTTAGCTAAAATAGCAGTCTAATATGTATTTTTTCCTGGATATCGTGCAGCCCTACTAACGTACCTGTAGGTCTTTGTGAACTTTGGCTTTCATAATGAGATGCATTTCTATCATGTAATAGGATTGATCCTCTAGAATGCACTCTCATATTCCATTTTAACATCTGTACAGTAGAATCCTCTGTCAATTTAACTCTGAGAGTGTAAAAAATCCATTGAATTTGTTAGGGTTAAATGGACCTCAAATGAACATTGAGGATTTTACTGTTTATTTCTCCCTCTTGCCTCAAGTAAGGTTCTCTCTGCCTTTGTCTCCTTAACTTTCCAAACTTCCTCTTCAGCCACTGAATTTCAAATGGAAACTTCTTGATGGGTTTTCCATTGGCTTAAGTACCAAGTAGTGAAGGTAGCAAAACCAACACTGGCCTCGGCCACATTTTGAGGCTTTCTGTGGTTTATTTAATTGCTAATCAGTGTCCACATCTCTCTCTCTTTCTCTCTCTCTCTCACTCTCACTCTCACTCTCTTTCTTTCTCTCTCTCACTCTCTCTCTACCTCTCCACAGAAAAAGCTTCCTCTGACAGCACTATCCCAGGCCATGGTGGATGGCGGGAACCAACTGGGAGAAGACTCTCTGATAGGGTGAGTGACTGGTTGACATCCCAGGCAGCCAATTGAAGCCTTCGCTTGGTTAACTGTTGCTATATGGAGCAGATGCACCCCAGAGAGTGTGAAATAGGAGGCCATGTCTTCGGGGCAAGCAATCACTCTGCCTTTTTTTATCTACCAATCGGGTTCATTTAAGAAGAAGATCAGAATTCCCTGTTGATAACTGACATGATTCTGTGAGGAAACTGGCATCGCAGACGGATGAAAGGGGATCCGTTACTGAAACTACAGAGCAATTCTGCTTTTAAAAACAAAACAAAAAAAGATTGATCCTGGCAAGTCATGAACAGGATCAGAAGCAGAAATGAAATGCTCTGTAAGCTCATCGACATATATATAGCCTTGTAAAAGTCTCCCTTTTTACTTAATCACTACCGAGTCTGTGATGGCCATCACTGCAAATTGTACTAATGCAGTACAGATGAAGGCTAAAGCATGAAGGGGGACTTCTGTAGTGGTGAGATTCAGAATGATGTTTGTGCCCTTCCTTCATGATGAGTTTGAGACAAACAGAGAACACATGGAACAGGAGCAGACAGACGTAGACATAGCGGATCTAGAAAGTGAATGCTCCGTGAAAAAGTCCCACAGATCCGCCTGACTGTCTCTATAATGTATCTGACTGGAACTAATGAGGAAGAGAAAGTACATCTGTCAGCCTCTGCCAGGCGGTGTGATGTACACATTGTCAGACAGGATTATGCAAACATGCTAACACTTTGTGTTTCTAATGCAATAGTTACTAAAAATGTTCAACAAACCTGGGGAACCCCTGGGGGCTTGTCAGGGAGACCGTACCATGCTGCACCAATGTTAGATATTGGCTGATAACAATAACCATTTTCTCAATAATCTCCTTTTCACCTGGATGATAAACTAAATCTAATGAATATTAGTTACACAACCTCTGATAAAATTTAACATCATTGTTTTTTTTGTATTTTCTACAACATTCCTCCTCCAAATGGAAGCACATGCCTGTGTTTCTTCTTCTTTTTTCCCCCTTCCACAGGTTTGAAACCTGTCCAAGACAGCTGCATTTAATAACGAAAATCCGGAAAACAAACAAAAGTCTTTTGTGTACAATCATCCATTCAGGAATGCATCCATATAAAAATCTATCAAGCCTGATTTATTCTTGGCTGTACCGAAAATAGACAATCTGCAAGCTTTGCAACGCGCTGTTATGAGTTTGTACATCGCCTCTCTCTGGTGAGACGATGGTGTATGACACCAATGTGCAACCAAGTTTAAATCATAATCATTCATTAGCTACATGCAATACATTGATGCATACATTCGTGCAGCCAAAGATGTAACCAGGACTGTCATGACCCCTTGACCCAAATGACAAGCTGGTAATGGTGAACTTACACTGACCTGGTTTAGTTTCCTGTTATTGATTGGTGCCGAAGGCAGAACTGGTGGGACACATTATTGACAGATACATTGCTGTTTGTGGGAATGAATGGATGAACTCACGATTCATGTTTTCTTTCTTTGTGTGTGTGTGTGTGTGTGTGTGTGTGTGTGTGTGTGTGTGTGTGTGTGTGTGTGTGTGTGTGTGTGTGTGGAGACAGGAAAATGATGGAGGTGTGTGGAGAGGCAGAGAACCGTCTGGCCTCGGAGTTGATGCAACACGAGCTGCAGCTGGAGAAAGATGTTCTGGACCCCCTCAACCAGCTAGCAGAGGTCCGAAAGTAAACGCACCTCACACCTGGGCAGAACAGGGAAAATAGGCAGCAAAATCTTGAGAAGTGTTAATTTAACTCATGGACCTACAAAGGTCAATTTTTACAGCCTTGTGCCATGGTGGGTTGAGTGCCTATTGACTTTAATTCTAGCCTAACGGCAGATGATTTCACTAATTAGCTGACCATAATGTGGCCTGGTTATCGCAGGTGGACATCCCCAACATCCTGAAGCAAAGGAAGCAGTTGGCCAAACTGGTGCTGGACTACGATTCAGCAAGAGCACGGTGAGTCCATCTTTAGTGGTGGTGCATGATCACATGGCATCCCCCTGTCTATCTCAGTGGTTCTCAACCTGGGGGTCGGGATCCCCAGAGGGGTCCCCACATGATTTTGGGGGTGTCCCCAGATGACAGTAAGTGACAATTTAAGGTAATACCTAAAAAAATTAAGAAAATTTGGAAATATTAAAAAAATGTGTCAGACATTGGCCGAATTGTCATATAAGAAAGAGGTAAAAATAGCCGATCTACAAGTTCACAACCGCGAGGCGCTGTGAGCTTGTAGATCGGCTATTTTCACGATATTTATCTGTGGAACCGAGTCAAACTAAATGTAATACCTACAATTCTAAGTGCTTGTCAGGGTGGGGGGTCCCCAGTTGAAATGTGATTATTTTGGTGTGTCGCGCCTGAAAAGGTTGAGAACCACTGGTATATCTGACTCCTGCCTATATAGTAAAATCCTGAGTGTTCCCGGTCTATGTGGTTCATTTTCTACACTCTCATGGGTTACAAATGGATACATTAACTATGAGGACTTCTGGACTTGACAGTGTTTCAGTGTTGATTTCAGTGTGCCATTGTCTGTCTCAATCCATCTTTGTGGTGTTTTCCCCTCTCAACGCAGATGGTTGCAGGCAACCAAGTCGATAATCTCAGGAACCAACACTCAAGCACTGACGGCCAAAGCTGATCTTTTGAAGGAAGAGGTGGATGAAGCCTTGAACAAAGTGGAGCTGTGCAAGGTAACAAGCCTTGCTGGCCTACCAGGTCAATGGTTGGAATCTCCATATTGGCCACCACCATTTCCATAGCTCAAATTTTGTTGACACAGGGAAAGTTATTCCTGGCGGCTTCCTAAAACAATAGTCCAGGGGGAGGCCATTCTGAATGTCTGACCAACAAATCAAGCTACTGTACACATCAGTGAAAAAGGAAGTCTTTAACCAACTGCTGTCAACTTGCTCTGTTTATCTTGCACACAGCCAGGATTGGCACTCGCACTAGTGGGAAGGATCACAGATCCAGGGGAAGCAACAGATTAATAGGCCTATCACAATAATTACATAATTGCCTGAATCGCAATTATTTGAGATACTCGCTATTATTTTGCATAATTGTCAATCGTTTCCATGTTGAGAAATGTTTCATCCATTTTCAAATGCAGATATACAAACTCACTATTTCTTAACAATGTTGAGTATAAAATAATTGACTATGGCCTATGTTGGCATAATACATTACATGTGCAAAGTGTTAACAAAGCCTAAAAGCCAAACAAAATGCACTTTAACACATTGGGTGCCAGAGGTTTATTAAAATATTATACGTTGAGTGCCTGCATTTCTTCCATCCACTTGCGTTATACGTTTCGTGCTGTGAGAAGCCCCGACGCGGAAGTGCATGTAAACAAAGCGTGCGTGCGAGACGGCGGAGGGTCCCGACTAACGCCTGGAACAATAATATTTCTAACGCGATCCTCCATTGCAGCGTGATCGCCGATCGAAAACGGCTCGTTTCCACCACGTTAAAAAGAAATGGAGATATTAAGCTTTTAGTCAAGGAGATAACATTGAAAACGCCGACCGGAAGGATTTTTGACATGGAGCCAGATCCAGCCTCTTCTTCTCAGAAACTCCTTGGGTGATGTCAAAGTTTCGTTTTAGCGCCCCACGTGGCCCACATGTATAAAAATAGAATTGGGTCAAAAACGGTCCGGACCGTTTTCGGCACTTCTCGTTTGGATCCTCAAAAACGGTCCGGACCGTTTTTGGCATTCAATGTGTTAATGTACAATGGAATTACACGATTGAATCGTTAATCTCAATTATTTGTAGGACAATTAATTGTCAAGTAAAATTTGTCACGATCGTGACAACCCTACAGATAAATGGAGTAGAGATCATTTGTTTGATATCTTATATTGTTCCTTCCTTATATTCTTTTGTTGTTAAAAAGTTAAATCAATATATTCCCATAGTAATCATTGCTATAGAGTATTTGTTCACTAACAGGGAACTCCCCGTCTTTCCAGGTCTTTAGGAAACAGAAAATACTGTACATTTTCGGGTCAGGATATAAATGTTATCCAATCTGGAGAGAGAACCCCACAAAGATCATTTATCAGCTTTGATTTTATAACGTATCAGGTTCAATTTAGTCCTCATATTTTTTTGTTTCATCACTTCCAATGTCACTTGTTTATCCTGTATGAGTTCTCTGCCCTGATTAGATAAAATTGGTATGCCTGAAAATATATTTTCTGTTTACTAAAGAGCTGGAGAGACGGGGAGACCCCTGTTACTGAACAAACAAATCTATAGAAATGATTGTAATCTTCAAATAGAGTCATATAGAGCTATTTTACATTTATTACAACAGAATTATCGCTTACACCCCTTTAAAATAATCATTTTGGAGAGCATGGTGTTCAGCAGCACCACCATTACATCCTCTTGAAGAGAATCCAGTGTGTCTGTGTAAATCTAGTCTAGAGTGTGGTGTATCTCAATCAATTTGTATGTCCTCCTCGCATGACTGTATGTGTAACCCTGCACGATGTGTCAGGTTTTCTGTCCAGGAAATCCAGAGCCTTGTGTTTCCTCTCTCGCTCCCTCTGGCTCTCATTGAGACCTGCTGCCAACAACAGGAAGATTTGTGACTCACAGAGAGCGCAAACTAATGGTCTCAGCTGACCGCTAACTACACCCACCACTCTGCTACCTGGCTGACACGGACTCTCTCATATGTGTCAGAGGGGCTGATGGGTTTATTAACGATATGGCAAAACCAATAGCCTGGAAGGGCTTTGTGTTTCTTTATAAAGGGAGACGTGGCAGACCACTTTCCCTTTGTTTGTTCTGTCGAGACGGACAGGAGATATGATGGGGGAGATGAGACTGACGTGTGTTGTAAAGGTTGACCTGGTCAGAACGCTGCTATCACGGAACAGTGCATACCGGCGGTATATGTTTTTGCACAGCTGCAACATAAAGTCAAACCCAAGAAAACGTATTTCTATATATAGAGAGTAAACTGACGTCCACATTTTTTCTGAGCTGGAGTCATGGGTTTGAATTCAGCTTTTGTCACACGTAGCCTCTTCCCGTTTCTCTCCCTTGCGCTGTCTAATAAAGTGGTTATACCTTTTTTTTAATGACAAAATATTATATATAAAGGATAAGGAACAGATAGGTGGTCATTATTGAGAAATAAAACCCTGACAGGGTGATGCACCCTGAATGGGTTTATTTCTCAATAATGACTATTATATAACTATAACCATTATATGGCTACTTAAAGGACGACTTCACCGCTTTTCAACCTATCTTCATATAATTGGTCCTCACTAATACTCATGATAAAATGGTACAATTTTTTTCTACTCCGTCTGTGTCTCAGAGGAGGGCTGTGGACAGTTCAGAGTCCCGTCTACCAGTGACATCATCAATGGGGAATCCAAGCTAATAGAAACTGCAGGCTTTCTATTGGTGGAAAGTTGCAGTGCAATAAAAGAAGCCATTGTTCTCGTGTTAATAAAAATCTAAAAAAAAAATTGAAATCTTGTTGGGAAAAAAAATCATGCCTAACGATGATGTCACTGGTAGACGGGTTTCTGGACTGTCCACAGCCCTCCTATGAGACACAGACCAAGTAGAATTTTTTTTTACCATTTTATCATGAGTATTATTGAGGACCAATTATATGAAGATAGGTTGAAAAGCGGTGAAGTCGTCCTTTAAAGAAATCAAGAATTTGCAAACTGCAATCTTTATATAATAACTGTCATGATTTACCCAGGACTTCTGTTTACCCTATGGCAGACGTCTTTGTTCAGTCAGGCAGTGAGGCATTCTGTTTGTTACTGGCATGTACATTAGTTTCAAATGGAATTTCTCTTAATCTCTTGGTCTGCTTCCAATTGTTTCCTGTATTTTTTGGCACAGGATCAACTTGCAGCTGACATGTACAATTTCTTCTCCAAAGAGGGGGACTATGCTCGCTTCTATGTAATGGTGAGTGTGCCGCATTGACGCGAGCTTCACAAAGCTCCAAGAGTGAGTGTGTGTGTGTGCATGATGATTCGTGGGAATGTTCACAGCTGTACACATTAACTGAGAGAGCAGAGAATTGGCCAGCTTCTTATTGACTTTGCTGTCATGTCTTTTCTTTTTTTTAAAGTGGTTCTCACTCTCTGCTCCCTACGTCCTCCTTTGTCTGTCTGTTTCTTCTCCTAACCTCTGACTGTTCTTCTTTCTGTCTATTCTGCTCTCTCCTTCAACTTGTCCCCTACAGTATCACTTTCTTTTTGTAAATGGCTATTTATGTGTGTGTGTTGTTCTGCTCTGTTCCATTCCCAGCTTCTAGAGGCTCAAGCTGATTACCACAGAAAATCTCTCACTGTTCTGGAGAGTGTCTTGCCAACCATCCAAGCACAGCAAGGTACTGTACAACACATACACACAAACTCTAACACAGACTTTACACACTTTCCCCTGAACAGCACAGCACTGCCATTCTGCTCCACCCCCCTCCCCAGCCCCCTTTTTTCCCCTCGACTTTTTTTTTTACAATAACGAACTGTGCAGAACACCACCCGACCCCCTTTTATTCCCCCACCAACAGCACAAAATGCACCGCCAGCACCAAAACTGACCCAAGACAACTCCTGTGTCCCTTTAGTTTCAGTAGCGTGCGTTGCCCCCATCCCCCACTCCCACCATCCCGCCTTCCTCAAAGCCTCTATCATACTGTGCGGGTCTAAAAAGCTCCCTTCAGTACCGTAAAGGTTCTGACCGAGCACAACAACAGGAACCTTCGGCGGGCAGAGAGCTGACGGGCTTTCACTCAACAGAGGAAAACATTAGCCCGCTCAAGTTTAGCGGAGAGATGTTAACGCTGCAGTGCTGCTTTGTGGTCTCATGTGTACTACTGTTCACTGAAGGCCTGCTTGATGGCAGATCCGGCTCGGCCTAGGCCAACTTTGAACGCCACAAGCGCGCCACAGATATTCGCCAAAAGCCAGAGTCGCTAAGGATACGGCTGTTTTGTTTCAGCCTCTCCGTCCCATAGCTGTCGCTTCTCTCACTCACTCCTTCTCTGACTCTTTCAGTCTTTGTGGTCGTAAAGTCTTGTCTTGTTCTTTGGAGCTTGTTTTTCTGCGGTAAACACATGTGGTCCTTTTACCAGACGAGCCTGCTGGCCTCCCAGCATGTGGCGATGACTCACAAACTCCATACATGCGCACGCACACACACACACACACACACACACACACACACACACACACACACACACACACACACACACACACACACACACACACACACACACACACACACACACACACACACACACACACACACACACACCTTCTCACATCACTCCCACCTGGGCTTTACTTCAACCCCCTGACTCAACTCCACCCAGTTCCCTCTCTCTCACATGCATGCACGCACAGACTTTTGCAGTGAAGTTGTGAACACAGCAGTGCACTGTGTGTACAATTTATCTGACAGTGAAAAAACACATGCATGAACCTGACAAGCCTGAAAATAACCGATCTACAAGCTCACAGCACATTGCATCACGGCGTGTTGTGAGCTTGTAGATCTGCTGTTTTCGATGTGGGACACCGTCGTACGACAGGGTATATATCAACCTTACCTGTACCATTCTTTAATTTGATATAGAAAATATAGTATAAATACAATATTTTCAAGTTTTTGTCTTAAGAAATCATTAAATAATCATTATAGTCATTTATCTGGAATCTCATTTTGTAAAAAGATGTCTTATGGGGATCCCAGTATCGTGAATCGTGTCGAATCGTGGGTTGAGTGAATCCTTACATCCCTAGTGTTGGTGACTTCTGTGCAGTACTGCACTGTACTGTACCTGTCAGTCCAAGTTGACACTTGGACTGACAGGTACAGTACATAGTGACATACATGGGATGAGGACAGCAGGACTGACTGCCTAAACGGTTAATTACTGTAATACTTACAGTCTAATAACTTCATCATTTGTTTATTTTAGATAATCTTTGTTGTGGTCTTTCACTGTATTATATTCCCACTATAGTCACACTATGACCGTCTATTACTGCTCTTGTTTATTATTCTATTATTCATTTTATTCTTCACTGAGACCCCAAGAAACAGCTAAATATAAAAAAATATGTCTTTGGCTCAGCGCGCTGTTTTTTCTTTGCTTTCTTACTCTCTCTCACTCTCTCCGGCTGTCTGTCCATCAAGACTCTTGGACAGAAAAGCCGGCGTTTGGAACTGCCTTGGAAGAGCACCTGAAGCGCAGCAGCAGAGAGATCGCTCTACCCATAGAGGCCTGTGTTATGATGCTGCTGGAGACCGGCATGAGGGAGGAGGTACGGGATCAGGGAACGGACACGAGGGATGTAATGGATGCTTGTGATGATAATTTGTTAGGTTCACAAGCATGAACATTAGTTCATCTTGTGCCTCTATACCAACCGTGCACCTCAAATTTTAGCACCGGTGGCCGGCGTATTATTCTGCTAATCCTCGAATGAAGGAACATTTTAGCAACTGCGGTGCTGTGTGAGAAGTGAGAACATTGTGTCTAAACTGTGTCTTTGTAAGAAAAGCTCATTTCGGTGTGTCGGTTGTGTACCCATGACCGATGAAAAGACCCATTGTGTTTTAATCACTTGAACCCCAGCATTCCTATTCTAGGGAGAACATTAGTCAAAAATAGCAGATCTACAAATTCAGTTTTTGCCGAAGAGATTTGGTTTAGAAGAAAAAAAGCAGTCCAAGTACAGTTGTAGCTCAGGTCCGTTTTACTGAGAGTAGAGGGTTTAAGTGGTTAACATCTGGTCTCTCACCGCCAGAGTTTTGCCTGACCTGTCAGTCCTGCATGTCATTCAAATAGGCTGTTGTATAGCGCTGTGCACAGTTGCGTGGGACCACGCCTGTCATTAGTGGTTCCCTCTTGTCAACGGATTGAACGGACGTAACTGAAACCAATTGTTTGTTCCCATGAACATCTTCAGTCTGGAGTTCATGGGCGGAGAGATGAACTGTAAACAGGGGGGGAAAAAATCCTCCTTTGATTTCCGTAACACTCTTTCCCACATTCGGAGAAACTTGTCAACCACTTGTGCTGTAATAATGATTCATGATATGTTTGTTTTTGATGTCTCCTCCCTTCCATCAGATTTAGAATACAATGGAATATACACGCCTCCTGTCCTTATGCATCAAATGTGCGTGTGTGTGTGCGTGTGTGTGTGTGTGTGTGTGTGTGTGTGTGTGTGTGTGTGTGTGTGTGTGTGTGTGTGTGTGTGTGTGTGTGTGTGTGTGTGTGTGTGTGTGTGTGTGTGTGTGTGTGTGTGTGTGTGTGTGTGTGTGTGTGTGTGTGTGTGTGTTTGTGTGTTGAGTGGCCATGAGGAAATTCCTCCTGACTTTATACAGGCCTATTTTAACGTTAGAGCCTAGGTGTAGCATTACAGTCAGGTTAAGGTTAGGATAAGGGTCAGGTTAAGGTTAGGGTAAGGGTTACAGCTGTGCTAGAGGTGGTGAGGATTAGGGAATGAATGTAGTCAATGGAAGGTCTTCACAAGTATGGTAACACAAACGTGTGTCTGTGAGTGTGTGAGAGAGTGTTTGTGTGTTTTTAGTGCATACCACATTATTTGTCCTCCCATTCATTCCCTAGTGAGCCCGGGCAGTGTCAGTGTGGTGTGAGGACAGGCTTGGTTTTGTATGAAAATAAAAGCTGTGCTATGAGTGGCAGGGTGTCTTTGTTTACATTGTGTGTGTGTGTGTGTGTGTGTGTGTGTGTGTGTGTGTGTGTGTGTGTGTGTGTGTGTGTGTGTGTGTGTGTGTGTGTGTGTGTGTGTGTGTGTGTGTGTGTGTGTGTGTGTGTGTGTGTGTTAAGACTCATTATGTGGCACAGGGAGGATGAGGGAATGTGTTGCATCTGTACCAGGGCCTGTCTAAAATCCTCAGTGTTAACATTGAGTATTTTACTGTGTTTAAACTAAGGCTTGCCATAAATGTGTCGATACAGGGTCCTGTCCTGTTTGCACGTTCAGCATGGGTGACAGCTGGCTACATGCCTGTAGATCATCCATTTTATTGTGTGTGTGTGTGTCAGGGTCTGTTCAGGATCGCAGCAGGAGCCTCCAAACTAAAGAAGCTGAAGGCTGCACTGGACTGTTCGACGTCCCAACTGGAGGAGTTCTACTCTGACCCCCATGCTGTCGCAGGTATGCTCCAACCCAAATGCTACTGTCATATCTGCCCAATCTGTGCTGAGCTCAAGTTAAAATCTATCTGTCTGTCTATCTGTGCATGTGTGTGAAATATATTTTGAATGTACTTTCTAAATTTGGCTTCACCTGACTTAGACTAGGAACTAGGACCACTATGATTTAAGAATTGATATATGGTTTTATGCCTTGCATAAAACACAAATCATAGAATACTGCGTCTTATTTTTCTCATGCTGTGTGTGCAGGGGCGTTGAAGTCTTACCTTAGAGAACTCCCGGAACCTTTGCTGACCTACCATCTCTATGATGAGTGGACCCAAGCATCCAGGTGAGAATGGAAGTCAAATATCTCTTTAGCTTTTAATAATATAGAAATTGCACAGCCTCCAAGTGAGGTGAAAATGCATGTCTGACTGTTGTACTTTATTGAAACCGGCACATGACAGGAAATAGTTTTTGTGCTTAGGGTTGTATGGATATCTGAGATATTTACCATATTCATGGGTGTGGCCCTGTTCTATATCTGGTCTCATGTGCTCTATTCAACCAGGGAAAGAACAGAAACTTGTTACTGTAACTCAAAAGAGAATGAAAGGAAGGGAAGGGTTCTATTGGAAAAACTGATGTTTATTCATCGTCTATGTATAGAGAGTGGATGTGTATGTCTGTTGTAATTTGTTTAAAATGTGTAAGGTCCCCCTGTGGTGAATGTGAGGTCCTGTTGTCCCTGAACCGTGAGCAGCAGTACTGTATGTGCTTACGTCACTGTTTGAGTTGTTGATAGCTTCCTGCACCAAGGTCACCAAGCACATTCCTGGTCTTTAACCCAGTGGATCTCAGCTTAATGGTCCTCCTCTCAACCTCTCCCTCTCCTCCTTCCAGTGTGTCGGACCCAGACAAGAGGCTTCAGGCTCTGTGGGTGGTGTGTGATCAGCTGCCAAAGAACAGCAAGGCCAACCTGAGGTACCTGGTCAAGTTCCTGGCCAAGCTGGCCCAGGAGAGCGAGGTCAACAAGATGACCCCCAGCAACATCGCCATCGTCCTGGGACCCAACCTGCTCTGGGCCAAGACCGAGGGGTGAGAGATGGTGGAAGGAATGCGAGAATTTCCATTCTGTAACCGTGAGGTTGTCGGTTCAAACCCCTTTCTGGCCATCGATTAATCATGTGTAACCTTGAGTGAAACACAGGGCAGTGTGTGCAGGTTTTCATTCCGACTATCTACATAATGTTTCCACACCTGGTAATGCTGGTTTTCCATCCTACCAGCTAATGTTGCATTCACCTAGTGTCCTAGGTCTAATTTTTACGAGGTGCAGTCAATTTCCTGTTAGGATAGAAAACCAGCAGTAGGTGTTAGAGATTACAGAGGACTAGGGTTAAAAGCCAATTATACTTTGTAACACGGCTGACAAAAATGACATATTTTCAGCGTATAAAAAAAGGATAATTTATGTCTCAGGAACCACTGCTCTACACTTCGGAGCCCCGCCCTGTCACTCTAGATAAAAGTGGCTGTTCTACGACTAAAAAGTTAAAGGGAGGGTCGGAGGAAGGAACATGAGGAAGTAGCAATGATGAGGCAGACGAAGGGATATAATTCACTGGCTAGCTACTGTGTGTGTAATCTGTGTATACACCAAAGAAGAAGTATGCCTTCCCCTGTGGATATCACAGTCTAAACAAAGAGAGTGGACAACATGGCAGGTTTCTTAAGAACATACTCTCTGTTATTGTAGTGAAGAACAACTTTTTTTTAATGTGGAAAGGCACCTTGTGTGTGTGTGTGTGTGTGTGTGTGTGTGTGTGTGTGTGTGTGTGTGTGTGTGTGTGTGTGTGTGTGTGTGTGTGTGTGTGTGTGTGTGTGTGTGTGTGTGTGTGTGTGTGTGTGTGTGTGTGTGTGTGTGTGTGTGTGTGTGTGTGTGTGTGTGTGTGTGTGTGTGCGCAAATGGACTCAAAAGAAAAGGATGTGTCATGGTTGAAGTAGGAAAGGTTAGGGTCAGGATTAGGCATTTAGAGGTGAGGTTTATGGGTTGAGGTTAAGTTGAGCCTGATTTATTCTTAGTTGTGCACCAGTGAATTTTGGCGTTAGGGTTAAAATTTGTAAAACTGCCATTCAACTTAATTGTCACATCACAGGTTTACAGGTGTAGAGAAGTGGGTGAAATTCATTTTTGCACAAGCTCAATTTTTTGTTTTAAGAAAGGGAGCAGAAGAAAAATGATGAGGGAGAGTAAACAGTAAAGAAGCATAGCCAAAACAAAATTGATATCTAAATGATAGACACATAATGCTAGGATAGGCATTCATAAATGTACCATCTTAAAATGTTGATGTCCTCACAAGTATAGTAATACAAAGATGTACGTGTGTGTGTGTGTGTGTGTGTGTCCAGGAGTCTGGCCGAGATGGCTGCAGCTACCTCTGTGCACGTGGTTACCATCATAGAGCCCATCATCCAGCATGCGGACTGGTTCTTCCCTGAGGGTGAGGAAGAAAGGCCCCCTGGGGCCTCATCATGTAGAATAAAATGACCTTTTGATTTCATGCTATGTCATTATTTTAAAGAATACAATTTAACTTAGGCGAGAATTTTCCCAAATTATTTTCCCAAATTGCTAACATAGCAGATCTATAAGCTTGCGTGTGAGTGTAAAATAGGATAAAATTAGAAAGAAAACAAGCAGCTGGATTTTGGAGATGAATATCTTATCTTTTATCTTTATTATAATATAATTACAGTAATTAATATGATTATATAGTCATTAAAATGGAGAAAGAATGGATTCTGCTGAGTGTGACTAGAGCCAAGGCTAGCTGACAGCTATTTTCCAGGGGATGAAAGAATGGCTGCACATGGTCATATCCTGTCCCTATGAATAATCCCTGGAATTCAAGTACATGAGAGCATTTTATTTCATTTCAAGTCAAAACAACTGTTGGTTTTAGTAGTAGTCCAGTCCTCAATATAACATACAAGATGTTAATTTAACCCGTTAAACCTGGTCCCCCAAGGCCCTATCCTTTTTCCCCTATACACACAAAATCTCCTCGCCCAAGATAGCTGATGTAGAAGTTCACAACTTATTGCGATGCGTTGTGAGCTTGTAGATATGCTTTTTTAGCCGAAAGTTAGCCATTTTTCCCCAAAATGTTCACCTTTTATGTCACGCCCTGAATACTGATCTTAGGGTTCATCTAGTTAAAGGATTTTGGTCCCAAAAAATATCAACGCTAATAATTACAACTCCTAATCAGCCATCAATATCAACTACGGTAATCCTTCTATAGCTGTTATCTACTGACGCGTGACATGAATGTGGTTTTGCTGTAGATGTGGAGTTCAACGTGTCTGGCATATTTGCCATGCCCACCCCTCCTTCCAACCACAACAACCACAACCACCTAGACTACGACTGCAGCACCATAGAGAGGAAGAGACCTGGGAGCATGGTGGGACCAGACAACGACACACCTCGCAAAGACAGGTAAACAGCCAGGAGAACCACACAGAGGTGTCCCTGGGGCCCAACTGGGGGTCCTGAATGATATGTTGCTGTTGGCATGTGATCCAGAATTCCAAACACCTCTCCTGTCTACTATTCACACTCATCACAGTGGTCAGCTAAACACTAGGGCAGCTGGTTTTTAATGGCGGGTGTTTCCTATCTTGCTCTATTTAGGCCTGAAGCTATATATCAATATTTATAACCAGCGAACCAACCAAGCCAGCTAATCTGTCTTGTACTGGAATTGCATTAGAATTGTCATAGCAGTGCCAGATTTGTATATTGAACAGTAAAACACATCTGTCTCTGAACTGAAACATTAAAACTCCTGACGGCAACATCAAAACACCTGACGGCTGCAAAGGGAGCCAAACGATTCAACATTAGCTCAGCTCATGTAGTTAAAAGTTGCCCTATTGATAAATTAGCCCCCTTAAGTTGTTTTGGTATGTGAAATTTGTCTTCTGCATTTACCCCATCCTAACTATTAAGAGAGGACCCAGCGATTTCCAGTAATGAATGAAGTATGGAATAATAGACTGTGATGATGATTACTTTACAATTTATTTGTTTTGTCTAATAATCTAACCAAATCAGTAACAATGATATGTGCTTAATTGTGTGGTTAATTGTCCTGTGAAATGTGGGTGCTGAAACTGGTATTTTCCCTAGTTTTCCTTAACTGTGGCCTTTCTTGTGCTTAAATTAATTAATATATAATCCCTGTAATATTGCTTCATAATCTATCCTGACTACACTTTGGGGTGTGTGTGTGTGTGTGTGTTTCTCTTAACCTGGTGGATTTTGGAGCTTTCTAATTTTCTAATCAGAGCTGCGGTGTCTTTCTCTCCTTTATTGCCTTTCCCTCTCGTCTCCCTGTAGCATTTCTAACAAGCATTCGGACCACACCCTCCGTAGAGGCAGCAACACCTTAGGTAGAAAGCAGCATGCCTCACCCGCCTTCCAGCCTCCATTACCCCCCGTGGAGGCTGCAGGGCCGGGGCAGGTGGCCCACGCCGTGACAGAGCCCCAGCCCCCAGCCCCCCCATGGGGCTCGGGCTCATCTGAACCCTGTCAACCTAGCTTGGCCCAGAGCATGGCTGCTCTAGCAGCAGCCCAACAGCTTCTAGCCCAGCACACTGAGGAGCTCAGGTAAGGGGCTGCTTGTTTGCCACTGGGGTGGGAAGGGAGGACACAGCATGCCATACAGACATGCAATTACAAAGCACAATGAGAGGAAATGTATTCAATTGCACGTGCAGGAAATACATGAAAGACCTCTGGAAGAAAAAACAAACGGAAAGGACAACAGTCCTTCCAGATTTTGATTTGTGTTTAATGGATAAGATCAGTCTGATCAATCATTTTGTCTAAAAAGGAAGTAGAGCTCAATATTAAGCCGAGGCTGATCTTGCAGACGCAGCAGTTTACTTTTTGTTCACTTTGCGCCTCTCTGGCAAGGCCGTCAGTCTTAAAACAGCTCCATCACTTGTAGCAGACACAGGCTCCTCTCACTGCCTTCACTGCCCACTGAAACAGCAGCAACAATGGCTGCTGTCACGTCTTAACATTCCCTCCCAGGCCGCTGTCCTCCAAATGCCTCCTCCCTCCCTAAAACACTGGCATCAGCTGGAAACTGGGACTCAACTGCTCCGAGATGGGAGCCTGGACGTTGGTGCTTCTTATGTAACGATTGAAGGGTGTCTTTGAGTCAGTCAGTGAAAGGAGGCCATTCAGAGCGCAAGGCATTTCAGACAGATAACTCCATTCAGTTCCAGCATTCTTATTGGTCCTACAGGCTGAGCTGGAAAGGTAAATTCAGGAAAGAGGCACACTCTCACAAATGTGGTTAGATGAGGCTTCTTGTAAAATAACTCAACCACTTAAAAATATAAACTGCTCAAAGAAATGTAGGGAACACTTTGATCCCTTAATATTTTGAGTTTTCATGAACTGTGTACATACTGCTAACAAAGACTGCTCAAAAGAATTAAGGGATCAAAGTGTTCCCTTAATTATTTTTGAGCAGTGTATAATTAGTTGACCGCAGTGCCCCATGTCTATACTAGGCCCCCTCTTTTTCCCTCTACACCAAATAGCTTTGCAAAACATCTGCAAGCTCACAATGCGCAGCGTTACAACGCGTTGGGAGCTTGTAGATTGGCTGTTATCACCGAAACGTTCGCTCCAGAAAAGGAACGCTAGAGTTCTTGTGGTTAAAGCACTTATTGGTTCCACACACTGTGATCTGGTGTCTCTATGTCCAATGATTATCATCCAGCATTTTGAAGAGCTCAAAGTTTGAACAGGTGATTCCTCTCTCTCCAGCAACCCGAAGCTACGTGACCCCACCTCCACTCCCACCCCTCTGCTGCAGAGGAATGGCTCAGCAGGGGGGCTAAGTGGAGGGGCCGGGCAGTTGAGTGTGGGGACCCCCGGGGCCGGACCCATGGGGCCCAGTCCTCACATGATGCGCCGAGGTGAGCAATTCAAATCTGCACAAGATATACCAGAGACATACTGTATTATCTTCCATCATAAATTGGACACCCTTCTCTTTACACACACCCCTTTGCCCCCTTATTTTTTCCTCAATCCCTTCTGCCTCCTGTATTTGCTCTTGTCATTATTTTTGTGAAGGAGGCCGATGCACACCTCAAAGGTTGGCGACAGGTGCGTAAGTAAAAAATGCACAATTTAGGAGGAGATCTCTGATGGTTAAATCAAAAGAATAGGACCCGCACACCGCTTCGGTCGTTAGACCTTCATCAGGACAGACAATTGTCTGTCCTGATGAAGGTCTAACGACCGAAACGTTGAATAAAGAGCTACATATTTTTTTTTGCAAGTTTCTGACAGTGTGCGGGTCTTATTCTTTGATTTGACCATCAGAGATCTCCTCCTCTCTTGTCATTATTACCACTGGAACATCCCTTTTATCTGATCCCTACTGTTTTCTATGCACTATTGTTTTGACCTTGTACTCCTTACTATTGCGTGTTTGTTAATCTAGGCATTGGAGCTTATTCTGCGGTTGCACTTGTACATCGCTCTGGACAAGGGCGTTAGCTAATGTCTAAAATGTAAACAAAGTCCTCTTTGTACTGTGTACATCAGTAGCCACTGCAGAAGTCCCTGCATTAGTACTGCAGACAAGTCATTATTCAGTGTTCAGCGCAGTAGACCCAAATTAGTATGAGTTCACACAAAAACTCCAATGTCTCTCAACCAACTAGCTAACAGACCGTTGTCTTGTAACATCCAACTTCCAAACAATGTCTTTTGGCTGTTGGATAAGTTGAGTAAGCAGCTTGGAGTAATGATTGGGAATCAAAGGCCACATCTGTGCTCCACTTTGTTTACTAGTTAGAGAGAACAGGGAAGCAAATCTATGACTGTACAGGCTCCAGGAGCTACACTGTGTGACTTTATTTGTCTCACTGAACTGCAGTGTATAAACAGGATTTAATTTAATTGACCTCCTGCTGAAACGCAAAACAAAGACCAGTTAGTTGTTGGACCATACTGCATTGTCCATGTTCCTGCATGGAACACGTGAAATTATTTTAGTCTTTATAAACGTTGTTATTAATCGTGTTAATGTCTTTATTAGCATCTTGGTGAACTTGACACAGAGGTACATAAAGGACACTTGCTGCTTTAAACTTGATGCAGTTGGGTGAAAAGTTAAACATTTTAGGTTGTTTGTTCAAGAAGGAAATTTGGTTTTAAGGTACCTTGTTTTGTCAGATTTCAAAGGAAGCATATCGGCGTTCTTTAGGTAGTGTACAAACACTTCCACAAACCCTACACCACTGTTTCAGCACAGAATCATTTAGATAAGATTAGATAATTCTTCGTTGTGTGTTGGTACAGAAATTAACTTTTTATGTCCCAACACACAATACTGCATAAACAAGACGGGGTCCAATAACTGCGTGGCTTCATGTGGCCAGTCTGTGACGTCAGTCACCTACTGTATGATGTATGTGCCTTTGCCCCACCGTTGCTCCTCTGTTTGCCTGCTAGTGTTCCAGTATAGTCCCAAGTTTTTCTCTCACAACCTCAATGCTGATGCATTGTTTGCACCTACAAGACAGTTGCGGACACCGCCATGCCCCCCAAACACCCGTATGTGTGTCTCAAAGAAAGACGACTAGCGTCTTTCAGAGCCATGCACTGTAAAGAACCCCAACAGCATAAGACAGACCATGTTACAGAATAAACATATTATATGTTACAGAATAGACATAGACAAGGTTAAGAAACTATAACCTTCCTTTCCTCTGAACATTATTACTAATTGAAGATCCGGATCCGCGGATCCAGTCCGGGTTTTCTTAATAAAAATAGCAACAGGAAGTAACATTTTTTATTAAAAAACGAAACAGTACTGGGTTTGGTGATGTTCTATATTGTCTGAATCACCTTTGTTTGTGTTCGTTTATGTGCTAAAAGAGTGACTTTGAGAGCTGTTTAACCATACAATGTAAGTCAACGAGGAGCATATTTTGAATTATCCATTCATGGAGCAATTATTTTTGATTTCTTGTCCACCTTTGGAGTTACATCATGGCAAGGGAACTACACAACCCAAACCTCCACCAAAGTGGTCTTGCCCTTTAAAAGTCAGTAAGTCAGTACTCAACCCACAATACATAATAAACCAACTAACATAAAAAAAGGCAAAAAATATATAATAATACATTAATGCCACAATTATCAGAAATGTGAGGGCTCTATAATGCAATCTTAAGGGTTTGTAATGTAACTGTCCAGCATACTGATAATGCTCTTCACCTTCCAGGTACCAAGAAGCCAGCTCCTGCCCCTCCTAAGCCGACCAACCCTCCTCCTGGCCACCCCACTAGCTCGACCAACCACCACCCTTCCTCTACAGGCTCCTCCCAGTCTATCAGCCCTACCCCTCGACCCCTCTCCAGCCACTCTCCCACCTCGCCCACCTCCCCTACCCCACTGCAGCCCTGTGCCACGCCCAGGCGCCACTCCAACAACCAGACCCCCATCCAGGCACCAAACCATCCGCCTCCGCAGCCTCCCACCCAGGTCAGCCCTCCAAGCCAGCCTCGGTCACTTACCCAGCCCGCCACAGACCATCACCGGGGAACTGACCATTCACCACCAGGTACCCCCACCCCTCCAGACACCCCTCCGCCTTCCACTGCTGCCGCCAGCCAAGACGGCCCCGCCGCTGCACCTCCTCCGTCCCCCTCTCCCTTCCAGTCAGGCTCCCTCCCACGGCCACGACCCGTTCCCAAGCCTAGGAACAGGCCCAACATCCCGCCTCCGCCCCAACCCGCCACAACAGCTAGCGATACCAACGGGATCTGTGCAACCGCTTACAAGATTATGGGTGAGTGTCATTGCCTTTGTAAAGGTTGAGGTTAATTTTATTGCTCATTTTTGCCTCCTGTTCTCACATGCCATTAATTTGCGATAACAGTGGGCATTCTATCTGAAGTGAAACGTTCTTAATTCTAATTATCGAAACTTAATTGTGGAATACAATTGTATACAAATAGTTGTGCAGCCCTACAAAAAAAATATATAGTGTGTGTGTGTGTGTTTAAAACACAGTCAAATTGGACCAGTTGTACGTATAATGAAAATAATCCACTGATACACTAACTTTTGCGTTAGCAATGGTTTTGTTTAGATTTGATGCTGAATCTTGCTGCTATCTTTCTTTTGTCGTCAGTCTTCTTTTGACCAAATAGAATGTGTTATAAGTCAGTGGAGTCCAGTCATGTTCCACGGAGGACTGAGAATATTGAGACTTATTGGTTGCTTGTGCTGTCGTCGGTATAGTCTGTACTCTGTAAGCGTTCCTTCAGCCCTCAGCCCTTCGTGGGGCATACAGTATGAACAGCTGTTCTCTCTCTCTCTCTAATAATGTTGTATTGCAATGCGTCCACAGGTTAAAAGGAGCACTTGTGGAAAGGTTTGTTGTTAATTGGACCTTACATTTGCAGCTCGTGCACTTTTTTGTTTATCTTTTGCAACATTTATCACCCTGGGCCATTCTTGTTTGCCTGCCTGCTGTCTACACAGACACCATGGTCACAAATCATTAACCTCCATTCCAAATGACTGAAATGTCTTTTCAGTAACATTATTCACCAAGGGTTTGCAACTGACAGCAAGGTGTTGATGATCGATTTATCAATACAAAGATTTATTTAGCTAATTCAGTCATTTGAGTTTCAGCGTGTCATTTTCAAACCCTAAACACCCCACAGTAAGGTTTTAATCACTGCAGTTTAGTCAGAATACTGTATATGAGAAATTCTACCTATTGATCTGAGTATTCTCCTCATAATGAGCCTCCAAATTTGTACAACAAACACTCAGTATGAATCATGTTTAAGTCTGTAATGCATGCCTTGAGATGCTTTGTACCTGCTATTTATTGCCTAGTGCCTGTGGTTCTCAAATGTTTTGATTTTAAGGACCCCCCCCCCCTCATTGAGAGTGTACATCTGGAACCAAATGGACCCTTATGGGTCCATTTGAGTTACAGACATGTACGGGTCCATTTGGAACCCTCTCGAGGAACCCTGAGGCTCCCCGGACACTTTGAGAACCACTGGTCTAATGTACCATATGAAGTCAGAGTGCATAACGGCCTGCATGCTTCCAAGCATCCAAAGCTTAGCACAATATGCACTCTGCTAAGGCTTGCAAGGATCAGCTGTTTGGTTTCCCTGTCTTTGGTCTGGAATGGGGTTGGTTATTGTTAGGCTTTAGTCAATTCTATGCACTTTTTAATCATACATAGTCACATTCCTTTTTTCTGCTGTTTTATATTAAAACATTTTTTTTGTACTTCTTTAACACATAAAGGGGGAACATTGAGTATGATTCGTTTTTCTTTTGCAATTTATTGGTCACTTTAAACAATTATGATTTCCATCAATTACGATATACTTTATCAGCTCAATAACCAGCCCTATTTCAGATTAGCAAGACTATTATTTCAGTTATTCTGTCACCTTGGCTTACCACAACTTGTTGCACGTTGATGGCACTCTCTGGCCAAACAGCTCCACCTACTGTTAAATGACAAATCTGTCACACTTGTTTGATTGCAGAACCTTGCATTTTCCATTTGTTTAGCAGATGGAAACTATTATATTTGTTGAATGGCACAAATGGCATATTTGTCTCTTCAGAACATGGAATCCCTTAAAATAAAAATTATTTGTTTTTTAGTTTTGTTTTTTGAGTTGTTCATGTACATGTGGGCATGTAGTGTAATAATTACCATGTCAAGATATGTGTTACATAACGTGTGGTTGCATCATCACACCTCATTACTTGTAATGCATGAGAGAAGGGTTTGTCCTAACTTACTAACTGTACAGAGTTGTGACAGCATGCAGCTTTGATTATGGCAGCCATAATATGAAAATAATTATAGTAAATGTCTAGCCTGAGTGAGCTTAGGTAATTTCCCCAATTTTATGGCTATTATTCTGCATTATTGTGGTCCATAATTAAATGTATGACAAGTTGTTCACATCACAAGCACCCCCAACTACAGGACATTCAGTTTGCAGGAAGACATGCCACGCAATACCTGCTCACAATAGACAAAGGGCACATCAAATATAGGCGACACGATTCATTGAATAATAAGTGCAAAAATGACCCAGGAAGTACAAGCATTAGAGGGAGAGTCTAACTTACATGGAAAAAAGAGAAAAAGATTGTCAAATGTAAATACGTATATTGGCTTTTCGGAAGTAAAAAAAAGAAAAGAGAAAAAAAGGCTAGTTTTCCAGGCTAAAACAAGTTGACCCAAAGAAATGGATAGAGACACCACTTTGGGTCACACCGGTTAACAATAACACTCGCTTTTTGGAGTTTGACGTGACTGTTGTCCATCGCGTGTGTTCTTTTCAGACCCAGCCATGTCCTTTAAGGGGCTGACTCGAGCCCTGGTCCCCGAGCTCGCTGTGGAGCAGCAGCCCGCGACCACGGCCCCCACCTCCTCCTCACTGACCCCTCCCAAAGACTGTGACCTGGACTCGGAGAGTACCGTCCTATGAAGAAAGGAGAGCGGGAGGGACAGAACACGCCTCCACACCTTGAGTCCACCTCCACCCCTTTCTCATCCATTGTCCATCATCCTCCTCAATCACTACACATATCTGCAGCCCCCCAACAGATACACAAACCTGCTGTTTTCTTCCCCACTCCCCACTCACGTGTAACACAACACGTATACACATACACATACCCATATACAGTACACACATACCCATATACAGTACACACACACACACACACACACACACACACACACACACACACACACACACACACACACACACACACATACACACACACACACACACACACACACACACACACACACACACACACACACACACACACACACACACACACACACACACACACACACACATACTGCCGACACCATACTCCACTCCATACCAAATCAAGACAATCGGCTCCAAAACAGTAGAATTGAGGGGGTCTCGTCCCTTTTAGCACCCTTACCTATGCGATTGTAACGGTAGCACTGGCAAAGCCCTTCATGTAGCTTTGTCGAGTTTTAGATGACCCGCAGCAGTAAAGAGCTCAGCTGCTTTCTTTGGAGGAAAACTGCATGTCTTTCTCCAGGGCGCCTGAATAGACATGAGGGGGGGTTATGGGTTTCATTTGGAAAATGTGGACTGATGAGGCTTCTTTGGTTATTTTGGTGTGAGGTGTGAGTTTTTGTTTTGTATTTTTTTTTAGGTGTTGTGGGAAAAATGGCCTTAGAACAATAAATAATGAAAGGTATTTCTGCAGCACGTGGGGACAGGGGACGATAGAAATAAAAATGTTAGCAAAGTGAAAGTGTTGTTGCTGAAGTGTAGCTGGTGACTGCAGGCTTCCAGTCATCTCAAACACTTTATTTTTCCTTTGTCCCCCATCATGTTTTTGTATGAAACCTGACCGTTGCTCTCTTTATCTTTATCTCTTGTATTTATTTACAAAAACACACATTCCCTGTGGCTTTATGTAATTATGCAGTCTTTGAAATCAAAATAATGCCTTACTGGTTCCTACTAGAACCATATAATGATACTTTACTGTATGGAAGAGTCAGAAAGTTCATTAATACTTCAGTATTTACAAGGAACTGCTGTCACTTGGCAACACAAATAGTTTGGGGATGTATGAAGAGGCCAATTTACCCTGCCTGTGATAATACTGTTGTTGTACACCAAGGCTGTATGTTTAAGATATGTCTTGGATGTGCAGTATGACTTTGGGTTCCACAAATAGGAGGGCTACGTTGCCACACAGTGACACATCTGAAACGCCCATTGCCCTGCAAAGCCTACAGTATGTTGCTTCATGGCAGGGTTTCAATTGTAAATACTGACTACTCTTCCTTCTTTGACTTTTCTTATGTAATCTAAAAATCCAGGAGCAGTCATAGAAGGATGAGCATAAAATGTTCATATGGCTAGAATAAAATAAAAAAAGCCTTTCTAGCAGGCCATCAGTATTTCACCTCTTTATCTCCACTTGTTCTGTCTGGCGTTGCCAGGGCATTACGAGCGACGGACTCTGTATGAAATGAATGTTGGTAAAAGGATGATTTTCAAGGCACTTGCCTGCTAACTCATCCTTGACAGTGAATCGCTTAAAATGTTGATATTGCACTTGAGCACCACCCAAACTCAAGAAGCTATTGTTTTTTGGGTGTTTTCTTTTTTAGCCGGTTTCCCCTAACTGGGAAGACCTTCTCTTTCCCCACGGAGCTGAGTGTACAAAGTGCTGTACTAAACTCAGTAGTGAGGTGGTGTTAGATTTTTTGACAGACAAAATGGTTTTGTGGTGATTTCCTGATGTAAACTCTTGCGCTCTCTCTCTCTTTTTTTTGCCTTGAATATAACTCGGGAGGGGGGAGGGGTCCGGTTCCCAGGGAGAGCCAGCCCAACATGGTACCAAGGGGAGGGGAAAATATGTCTCAGATGCTGCAGTTGCCATGGAAACATCTGTTTGTACTGCATATCAGAGACCATCACACATTATAATTGTTGAGTCAGTCTTCCCCCTTCTCTCTTTCTGCTACCGTACCTCACTGCCTTATTCTGCATCGAGACTGAGGGTCTCGCAAAGCTCCTCAAAGACAAGCAAATGCCATTAAAACTAGAAAACAATAATGATGCATTTATAAGCTCAATTGTTTTGTATGTACAGTATGCTGTCTGGTGAGCTTAAAACCTGAAGAAAAAACAGATGTAAGGTAGGATAAGGTAAAGCTTTAATGTGGTTTGCAACAGCAGTGGAAAAAATGGATCAGAAAAAAATAGAAACAAGTATACAGGTGGTATACTATAACATGAATGCTTGGTTATACTCTCTTTCCAAAGAAAATAAAGTGTATGATAAAAAATTGACCAAGTTGTGAATTTGTGCTCATGTCTGTCTTTACTTTTGTTTATGGCGTTGTGGTATTGTATTTGGTCATAAGATTTGATGGGCTGAAATGCATTTGTTAAGACACCTTAACTTTGCTTGTGTGCTCAGTGCCTTCTAAACACAATGAAGCTGTCACTCTTTGCCTTTATGTATGTGCTTGTATCATCTACTGTATGTCCCTGCATGGATGATGCCCTTAATCCATGTTATTCAGGGAAGGGAAGTGTCAATGGGCTGTTTTGGGTAACTTTTTTGGTTATAGTTTTCATCTGTTTTATCCAATTTACCCTTGAGGATCTATCTTATGTATCTAACACTGTATCTCGTAGGATACACTGGAATTGTTGAGTTTGTCCAGGCACTCTGACACCAGTGTCTGTACAGGTTTATTCAGAGAGGAACCATCCTGTGGGCTAAGAGGAGGGTTCTGATACAGGAAGGCCCACGGAGGAACATCCGATACTCAATGTCACAAGAGATCAGTAGGATGCAAACCTTCGTCAAATGAGTGCTAGAGAGGTTAGACTAAGTAAAGTCTGCACAAAGACGAGGATCAACGTTAGATCTCAACTGGATCTTCATCAGGATGAAGTAATTACAACCAAGTTAGAGACATTGGTTTGCACTTTCTATATTATTGTCTGTTATGGTACATTTATGCACTTTTCATTAGGTTACAATTTGAGGAGCCCCCACCGACAGGACGTAGGGGCTCCGTCCTACTCCTCCCGTTCAACATTCCCCACTGACAGGCGCCGCAAACTAACTTGGTTCAAGACATAGTAGTTGTTGCAATATATGAAAGACTGAATGCGTCCTCATGTCTGTCCACCCATAAACAAGACTTTTCAAAGAAACTGAAGGCCTAATAAAACTGAACTACTCTCTGTCTGCCAGTTCATCTGAGAGAACCTTCACCAGCTAAGGAACAGGTGTTCTTTGGATGCAGACATGCAAAAGTGTCACTTTTCAGCTACAGTCACCTTTTTGAACCCAAATAGGGCAATTGTGTGACACCTGACCCGAAAGAAAACAACATGTTGTCACCTTTTTCACCTCGGGGCTGTTTGCATGCCTGTGGATGAACCTGGGCTGGCCCAGCAGCTCATGGTAAGAAACAGTGTTAATAAATGTACTATATGAAGTTCAAGTTGTGGTGGATTATGCCCAAATGTCAGACCAAAGCTTGATGCAATACCCATTGTACTGGACAGAGTACTTAGTGCAGTACCGAGTATCATAGTACTTGGAGGTTACTATGACGTCAGTACATCATGTGTCCCTTTTGTGCCCATATATGGAGATGTCTGTTAATTATTTATTGTACACCTGCCGCCTATTATTAAAGGAGAATTAAATAAGCCTGGATTTAAGTCAAATCCAGGTTTGACAAAGTCTGGTCCGTACAGCCTGGTTTATTCCGTTCCATGAACGCCAAGCCAGGCTGAAAAGGAGCGACTTTGTTGAGCTAGACCTTGTCAAGCCAGGCTGTGTCGAGCCAGGATGGTAAAGCCAGGCTTCACGTATTCCTATAAAAGACCATGAAAGTCGATCCTTGAACTTGACCAATCATGGAGCCCAAAACCAGAGCGGCGTTCTTCTCTGTGGCTGAACAGCAGCACTGCAGCAGCTCATGGAACAGTGGCGTTCCCAGGGCAGGCGAGATTCCCCCCCCCCCCCGGGGGAAAATCTTGGGGGAAACAAGTTAACAACAACACTAAACTGACTACAAAACTGAAAAACGTTAATAAAAACAATATGCATATGCAAGTATAATCAATCAATCAATTCTTCAGCGGTGGTCTCTTCATGTTGTAGTTTAGTAATGAATGTCTCAAGCTGCTCTCAGAGACCCTTTTATGCCAGGTGAGTACAGGTGATGGCCCAGACCCCCACCCCTGGCACTCCTGGTACCCCATGAAGACAAAGGCATACAGTCGCTCTGCTGAATGGATACGGTGGTGATTAGCTGCCTGCCCGCGTGAATGGACGAGGAGGCGGGCTAATGGTCCAACGGCCACTATTCTGTTTGGATTTTTTTCACTGCCTGTTTTTCAGTCAGTCTTTTACTTCATTTTCTAGGGGAGGTGAGATTTTAGTTCCTGCCTCTACGGTGGATACACCACTGAACTGATAGCGTCACAATAATTTTTAACCACTTAGTTTTGGCTATTCAAAAATAGCAGATCTACAAGCTCATAGGGCGCCACTGAGTGCCGCGCTATGAGCTTGTAGATCTGCTATTTTTGAAAAATCGTGAAAATGTGTGCATATCTTTGAAATATATATACATTTTTAAAGCGAACATTTTTTACTAAAATCTTTGCTTCTGGGGGTCCCTGGCACAAAACATTTTCAGATGGGGGTCCGCGGCCAAATGTATATCAATTTAGGGGTCCTTGGCATGAAAAAGGTTGAAAACCACTGTTCTAAATGGCAGTGGCTCACAAACTTTTTAGCTCAAGAGTCTTGAGGCTTGGGTCCCTTGAGTCCCAAGACTCAAGACCCAAAAGAGTCTTGAGTCAAGACCCAGGCTCCCGGGGAGACATCAAATCTCTCTTTTGGGTCTTGAGTCCCAAGACTCAAGAGTCCCAAGACTCAAGACCCAAAAGAGAAATTTGATGTCTCCCCGGAATCATACGAGGAAGTAAAATTTATAATAAGCAAGAGGAAACATAAATGGATCCAGGGAGAAAGAAAGAAAGAAATTAAATGCACAAGTCGTCCAAAAATATATACAATTTATATACAAGTCCATAAATATATACTTCAGTTAGGCTTAAACATGAGGAGTGTATAGTGAATATTGGAATTCACTATACACGACAGTATATCGTGTCACTATATGACAGTCATTTCAAGGCTAGTGATTACTATTATATGCGCCATGCATCCAACCAATATGTCTGAGGCTGTGCTCAGGAATGTGTCAAAAACAAAAAAATCTCCATAAATTCAAGGCTTCATGGAGTGAGTAATTGATAGAAAATAAGTGTTTTTTGGGTGAATTATTCTTTTAAGTGTCTTGTTCAGGGACATTTTGACACATTGCTAAGGCCTAGGATCGTACCTGGTAATTATGGCTTGCCTGATGGAGAAAGTGCAAACACCAGGTTGAAGTTCATCCATGACGGTCATGACAGATCCAGACTGCACTAGCGATTTGTTTACATTCGACCTCATGGCTCATTTGCATAAGAGTTACCATATTGATTTTATCACACTGTTGAGGGTTAGGGTTATATTTTATATAGTTTGTTTAAGACTTACAGTAGGCTGCCTTGCCCCACTGGAATACAGTGACTGATATGAATTAATACCATGGACCATACGTAAAATGACATTTTATTACAAATGAAAATAAAAATAAGAAACAGTGCAGTAACAATACGTTTTCGTATAGCAGCAATTTTGCATGTACAATATAAATATTAATATATTATCTGTCGGGCATAATGAAACCTCATTATGGCCAAAACTGTTGCTTTTCAGCATAAACATTCTAAAATAGCAAAAACAGCAGATCAACAAAAAAAAACAAGACTTGCGCAATATAATTTGGCAAGACACACCATCTCCGGTTTACTTCCCGTATCTGCATAGTCTCGCGTCTCGCGTAGCTATCTGCGTGAAGTGGGCCTGCTTCCGGTCTCCTAAAAAGGCGTCCGCCCACTTCACGCAGATAGCTACGCCAGACGCGAGACTATGCAGATACGGGAAGTAAACCGGAGATGGTGTGTCTTGCCGATTTTTGTTGTCTTGTTTTTTTTTCAGGACTTTCAAAAAGCGTTAAGCATTGGTTCTCAAAGTGGGGTCCTGGGACCCCCAGGGGTCCTTGGGGGGGTTCCAGGGGTCCCCAGCAAAATGTTATTATTAAATATGGCTCTTTTATTGCTACTTTTAACTTTTTAATGGATCCTATGTAAGTAAAGCCTGATAAAAGTGTCAAACTCCCAAAATCTGGAAATTACATCTAATCTGTTAAAACCCCCAGCGTGGTCAAGAGCCCCGCCCCCCCCTGGGGAAAAAAAAATCCTGTTATCAGATGGTCTGAGGTTGGCAGGTATGCTAGAGAGTGAGGTTCCATTAACTACCACATAAAGAACATAAAGTAAAGCAGGCTAAAATGATTATGTCAACCATAGAGTTAAAAAATAAGGATGTCAACCGGGGCAGGGACATTAGCTGGTATTATTATTATCATTATTTTTATATAAATGCATTTGACTACAAAAGGCAAAAAGTCACGTGACTATCAAGTATTTTGGTCTCATGTTGTTGCCATGACACCTGCTGGCTGAAGTCAATGCAGGGCTTTGGCACTGACAACAATTATTCATAGCATATTTTTATTGTGTATATACATTATGTAAATAAATTACTGATAGCATTCTTTCTATGTTGGTGGGGAAATGTAAGGTTTGTGCGTGATGAATCTAAAACCTGCCTTACATTTATAGGAAGGGGGGAAACAATAATTGACAATTATGAATTATAATTATGATAGAAATAAACGTACAATATCACTGGTGTTCACCGTTCACTTAGGCTACGGGGTTGGGAAAAGCCATCTAAAACTTAAAATGCAATCAAAAATCCATAATTGAAGTTGCACAAAGACGTGTCTTTTCAACAGACGTCTCTACCCACTGGGCACACAATACAACAACGCCCAAACGCCGTGCATACGCCGTCCATATGACGTCCGAGTCAGACGTGTGTCGACGTCGTTTCAACGTATTTTTTGCAAAACAGCTGCTGACTGAGGTCTGACTCGGACGTCGTATGGACGGCGTATGCACGGCGTATGGGCGTTGTATTGTGTGTGCCCACTGGATAAAGAGATGCATGCGTCTTTTACAACGAATGTGTTTTTTATACTTATTGTAGCCTATTGTATTGTATTGTATTGTATTGTATTGTATTGTATTGTATTGTATTATTACAAATATGACCTCATAAACATTTAAATGTATTATCAATTAACGGTAGCAGTTAGGGGTTGGGTGTCTTGCTCAGGAACACCTTTAAATTACAATAACCCTGTATGTCTGCTTTAATTAGCTGATAAAGCTAATACTAATTAATTAGTAAAACTTTGGCTCGGAAGAGTTCTTTCAGTCATAACCCCCCACCTTTAACTATCAGGAAACAGGGAAGGGACGCAGTCCTCCCGATGGTCCTCCGTACACGTTGATGGCATGGGACTTGAACCTGCAAACTGTCTATAGCAGAGGCAACCGATCAAGCACACCACACCACTGCGCCAACACACCTTTGGGCCCTCATCAGGTGTCTTCTAGTGGTTTTGACTTGCTTTTTTGTATTTTGGCCTTGAAAATTTCAAAGTACTACAATATTGAAATATGGAACGACTGGGATTTGAACATGGAATCTCTGTGCTGAGAGTCTGATCCCTATCCCATTACACCATCTCTCACTGTCTCTCAGCAGCTGTCTTTTAGTGTTTTTGAATTGCTTTTTTGTATTTTGGCCTTGAAAATTTCAAAGCACTACAACATTGAAATATGGAACAACTGGGATTTAAACATGGAACCTCTGTGCTGAGAGTCGGATCACTATCCCATTACACCATCTCTCACTGTTTCCCAGTAGGTGTCTTCTAGTGGTTTTGACTTGCTTTTTTGTATTTTGGCCGTCCGGGGACCCCCAGGGGTCCTTGGGTAGTTGGGGGGGTTCAGGGGGTTTTATTAAATATGGCTCTTTTATTGCTACTTTTAATTTTTTAATGGATCCTATGTAAGTAAAGCCTGATAAAAGTGTTAAACTCCCAAAATCCACCACAATACTGGAAATTACATCTACTCTGTTAAAGATTTCCTGGGGGGGGACCCCCAGTGTGGTCAAGGACTTGTAGATCTTTGATTTTCGCATAAGAATTGAATAAGTGTGGGGAAACTCATTGGTTTGTGATCAGATTTACTGCTTAAAGGGCAAGACCACTTTGGTATAGGAGGTTTGGGTTGTGTAGTTACCTTGCCATCATGATGTAACTCCAAAGGTGGACAAGAAATCAAAAATGAAGAAATCAAACAATAAATCAAAAATGTGTGTGTGTGTGTGTGTGTGTGTGTGTGTATATATATATGTACAGTATATATATGTATATGTATATATATATATATATATATGTGTGTGTCTGTCAGACATTTATTATAATATAAAAAACAATCTGTAATATATTATCAAACATCTAACAACAATATGAACTATAGCGTTAACAGAGTGACAATGACAATCACACGAGTCATTGTGAAACAATTATGATTCATGGTCACACTCTATTTCAGTAATATAATTAAATTGATTATATCTTATTGTATTTATTTCATTTTATTTGAATGCAGGGTCATTAAAATGAGTCCATATACAAACACATGTGTTGAATTAACTGTGGAAAAACTTGAAGAACAAGGCACTGAATTAAGTAAGCTTGGCTGTTAGCCTGGTCCCTACCAGGCTAACTTCACAGCTAAATTTCCATGGTAACTAAGGTAGGATTGCGTACATTTTCTTTCGTGAAATCGAGTCATGGATAAACTTACGACATTGCTGCTGTCAAACTGAAAAAGCAAAACACAAGGATGTCAGGCGATTTTATTGTCAAGCATGATCTTTTACACAGATCAAAGACATGTTCATTCAGTTGGAAGCGTTTGAGCAAACAGAGGTAAAATATAACCACACATAGTCACTTACATAAGTAGCTTTCAATGAAAACATATAAAAGTTAAAAAATACAAATTACTGTATATAGGTAACAAATGTTTACTAACATAAACACACAGACCAACACAATTGTTTTAACTCTAGTGAAGGTAAATTATACCAGATGCTTGTTTAACATAAAATACAACAATTGCACCAACATGCAAATGATCTGAACAATAAACACTGTACTGCACAAGTAGCAGCCAGGATTACTTTTATACAAGAATCACAGTTACCTTGAAAGCCTGACTAAAGCTGTGCATAAATAAAATTGTGCTTTCCTGATGACATACAGTACTTTACAGAAGAACAGTTCAAAAGCCTAACACTGAAATTCCCTTAAGAAAATAAATCGTGTACAGGACGGACTTGCAGGCCATGTAAGGGCATATAGTACAGAACAAAAACATTGAACAGTGCAAAGCAAACTATTAATGTGCATTCTAAACGATACGTCCTCGACATAAAATACAATATAGCTACAGGTGCATTGTGGTTCATGAAGTTATCATGACAGCCGGGAGGAGCAGGTACTTTTTCTTTCATTCAGCAGCCGTCCACTTATTTCACGCAGGGTTGTGTTAAAAGCACTCTAAAATTCTACTAGAAAGTGCAGAACCATTACTCTATCAAAAGCTCACAACCCAATTTATTTTATTTTTTTACACAAAAGGGTACAAAAATGAAGAGAGGTCACACAGCTCGTGGCCACAATGCAAATAATTTTTTTATTATAGGAAACCAACGTCTCAACCTTACACAGAGGTCTTCTTCGGGGAATGCCCTGAAGCTGTGCGACCTCTCTTCCTTTTTATACCTTTGCACCGTGGTCAGCACCTCAGCACTACTGGTGTGCGCCCATCCTTCCAGCCTGTGTTGTTACACAAAAAGGTACACCACCTTTTGTGTGAAAGAAAGGTTTGTGTCGATTTCTCTCCAAAGTGAGAGAAGGGTGGGGGGGGGGACGGACGGACCACCCATACATTCAATTAAACTGAGATAATTTATGGGCTGGCATTCACAAAGTGTCTCAGACAGCACTGTGCTGATAATATAATTTAGAACAATGAGTGTTACCATGAATATCGCCACAACTGGCAAGCTGATTCTAGATCAGCACTCAAGACTCTAAAATGCTTAAGATACAGGCTGTGGTGAATGTCAGGAGGCAGTACGAGTGTGACTGGTGTACTAGTATATATATATATACGTATTGTTTTGTGATTGAACAGCCAACATGTGGGGCATTCAACCAAATTGTCACATGAATTCTCATTACTGTAGTGAATTACATTGTTACTACTCACATTCATTGCATTCTGTGCATCTCAGCAGCAATTCTAATCAACCGGCTTCAATCTACATAAAATGGCTTGTTGCAGTTATCAAATATATTCAGATAGAAAATATAGTTACTTTATATAATCATTGTAATAAATGTAGTAATTAGGCTAATACATAGGCTATCCAGAATATATATTTTTTAATAATGTATCACTGTAGGGTGGGTGATGGTCACACCTGGAATGAGATATAGATATGACTACACACCTGTTTTGCACTGAGCTAATATATGCACAAATCAGCCATCCCCACACACACTCATGGGGAGCCACCGGACAGTGCCTTCCATCTGCTCTCCCTGTAGCATTTTGTTCCTGTGTAAGCGATACACTGCCAGTGTTGCCATGTCTGCTTATTATAAGCAACTTTGGGCTTGTTGTTCTGTAAAGTTGCTTGTAAATTATATTGGTAGTTGCGGGTTGCAGGTTTTTGGGCTTGTTTGTACAGTGTAGTTGCTTTTTGGGCTTGTTTCCTAATGTTGTTTAAACCAGTGGTTCTCAAACATTTTCATGTCAAGGAAACCCCCCAAATTAATATGTATTTGTCCACGGTCAGCCGAAGTATATAGGTTTAAAGTGCTCATGTGGCCTATAGTCGCTTCTTTTGGGCTTGTTTTCATAGACCTGGTTGCTTTTTTCTCTCACAAAATCTGGCAACACTGGTCACTGCATGGCAAGCAGCACAACTGTATGATTCTGTATCGCACTGGACAACAGAGAGCTTGTTAACCCAAATATTCTGCTGTCATCTGTCCACAACAAAAATTCTCCCACTTCTTTACACCTGTAAACCTGTGATGTGACAATAAAGTTGAATAAATTCTGATTCTGTGACAGGGTTTAGTATCACCCAAATCAGCCATCACCCCCCCCCCCCCCCTCCAATCACTTTTACATTGGTAATATGCAAGTGAGAAGCTATGTTGGGAGCAAACATTAGCTCAAATCTATCTTTTATAGGTTGGTAGCATTACATTGTGTTTTTAAGAAAATATATGTAGCCTAAGGGAAGGAAACACTGATCTAAATCCTTTCCTTGTGCAGTGATTTACTGACTTAATGACTGTGGACACTGCTCTGACCAGCACCGAAAAGTATAGCACTATTCATAGTCTTATTATGGCATGTTTGGAGAGTGGCCACTCAATGCTTACGATAGGACATTCCAACATGTTTACCACAAACAAAGTAATTGTAACGTTATCACAAAAAAAACGAAGAAAAAGGCTGTGGTCGGATTTTTAACAAACTATAAAGGGGGTGGCATTAACTACTTGAACACTATATACTTCATTGACTGGGGTCCGCTATAGGGTTCACTACTTGGCCCCCTCCTTTTTTCCCTCTACACCAAATCTATATTAGGCAAAGGCCTAACATTGCTGATCTATAAGCTTGATAGATCAAATTTTCCGCATATTATGATATGCACAGAAAAGTAACACTACGGTTCATTCATGTAGTACCCAGTGTATGTATGTAAGTAACAAGAGGTGATAATGTTATAGTCTTTGCTTTTGTTGCCACTCTGACATGGTGGCAAGATCCATAACCCTTTGTTATCTCTCCAAACATTCCTTGACAGGCCTCTATTGTGTAAATATACAGTAATACCGTATGACTAATATCTTATTCTTTGTTATAGACTACCTGGTCTCCATGTTGGTCTGAGTGTGTTGTGTGTGTGTGTGTGTGTGTGATCTTGGCACTTTGGTTGATGAGGGCAGAGTGAAGATGGGGATAAACAGCCTCTTGTTGTTGGCTAGATGGTTAACCAAGTTTTCTTTTTTTTACCAGGCCGGTGGAGAAGACAGTCTGGGGCTTCTGGGGTTGTCTGTGGCCTGGGTCTCGTTGAGGGCTCTCTGTACAACACATCAATTTTATTATTATTTATTTTGTTTAATTTTATTTAGAGATTTACAATTATCTTTACCCCCCTTTTTCTCCCCAATTTAGTCATGCCAATTAATTCATCCCCACACACATTAAATGTGTGTGGGGGAATATTTAATCATATTATATACTAATAATTAATAAGTACCCTTGTTTTGCTGTTTTCAAATATGTTTTGACACAGAATTAAATGTTTCATGGTCATGATTCACCAGGAGCCTGGATGGCTTGGTTCCAGGCTTAAAATAATTTATACAAATATATTCGGAAATGTCTATGGGAAAAATGTATGGGCTTTCTATCTGTGGCACAACAAAATGGCCGCCACTGCTATGCCCTATAGCTGTGATGGCCTTTACCACACACCCCTATTGCATAAATAATTATAATCATTTAATTATAATTGATTAATTTCAAGTGTAATTATCAAACGCCTGCTTTTGTTAATCAACATTGATATCATTAACTACTGTACTCATTTGCAACACAAAACTCAATTGCAACACAGGATCCAAGTTTACCTTTGCATTAGCAAGTCCTAACAATCCAGTCCAAACTACATCACTGCATTTTGCTCACCTCAAATTTAGACATGAACTCTGCAAAGATACCAAAGAAGGCCTCTGTGCTAGTGACTTTGCTGTCCTCTCCGAAGTAGGAGGCCACCTTAGAGAATTCGTCCGTGGCCCGGGTCTGTAGGGACCCCAGAGACTGGACAACAGGGTGGCTGTTTTCTAGGAAACTCTGCCGCAGCAAGGGTCAAGGGTCAAACATCAGTGGTCAGTGCCCATCAATGTTGTAGTCATGGAGTAAGGTAAAAAAACTGATCAAACCTCCCTAAATCGTGCAACATGCACCATAGTATTCTGCATAGTCCTGACAGTAGCAGCCATGATATAGGGGCTAGTTTGGGGTGTAAGGATACACTCATGACAGAGGTGAAGTGGTCCTCTGATTTGACAGGTATCTTCAGACAGGCTGCTCTGATGTCCTGGACGGTGGACTGAATGTCACTCAGCTCTGCAGTAATGGCTTTCTGGTTCACTGGATGAAACGTCATAGTTTACAAACTTACTTTAATTTAGGCACAGAGGACACAGAACGAGAGAGGCACACACACACACACACACACACACACACACACACACACACACACACACACACACACACACACACACACACACACACACACACACACACACACACACACACACACACACACACAGACCATGCACCTCTGATCTACATGCATGTGCATAGACGCCGTTTAGTTAAAGCCCACATCTGATTAACACCAACATACTAAACGAGACAACATACAACTCACAACCATGAAGTGCGTGCATGCATACACACACACGCACCGGACACAGGCAAAGAGACAGAGACAGAGAGAGGGAGAGAGAGACATGTAGTTTGATGTTACTGCGTCACACAACAGTGTATTATTATTGGGGCATGCCTCCTGTCCTGACTGAGATTTGTGTCCGCCGAGCACCCCTTTCTACTTTATGCTATATTCACTTTCACCACTTCTTTGTTCCATATCAAACTAAACGTTTCTGGTTTTGAATCCTGGGTAAACATACTCTATTAATTCATTTCAAGATGCCTGTTTGGTTCAGAACTGTGATGAGTATTTACAGTACCATTATGTAGGTTATTGCCTTATTTAACTATTATTTTATCATCTAAAATGAATCGTATTGGATTCATAGAACAATTAAAATAATAATTGACACATACTGTAGATTATTAATCAGTTAATAAATTTTTTGTTAGTTGCAGTCCTAGGAGAAACATAAACCATGACAAGCAAAGACAATTGAGTAAGTGAACATAATCTAGATGATAACTGTCAGAGTGATGCTAATTTCCTGCACTAATTGCTAACAGCTTGTAGGGCAGTGGCAGTGGGAATAGCGATGCCCACTGCCCATAATAGGGAGCAATTCAACCTTAATACGAACTCTTTCACATGCCCTTTCATTCTACTATCAGTTAAATGGAAAACTTTCAAAACTAAAATCTAGTAATTGTAAACACACAATTGCATAAAACGATATAGGCTTTCAGCAGGGGTCTTCTAGTCCTGCTGTGAAAATTGAACATTGTGCTCTATACAAAATGGTCTGGCATTTCCCACCAAGGATCTACTGGATTCTGCTACAAAATGTCTGAGGTAGGAGAGCAGAAAGGAATTCTCCACTTAGTGTTAGTGTATTATAATGATGTTACCTTTGGCTGCCAGACGCACTGTTGTAAGGTCCCTTGCAAAGTTGAGCAGCTCTGGAAAATGTTGGCATAGAGATTTGGCCAGGATGTGAAGGAAAGTGGATTTCCCATCTACTGTTTTGGTCGTGCTCAGCTGTATGACAAAAGCGAAGAGTCAGACGTGACCAAATAGACAGAAATGAAGTTGATTCCAAAAATACTGTCAACTCGGATCTGGCATCCATACCTCAGTTAGGAAGTTGATTTTAAAACCAGTGGTCCTGCTGCACTTGGGCTGGCCATTGTTAAGGTAATTCCCCATGGCCAAGACAAACTGTAGAGCAAGGACGCAAGAACTTTTACATTTTAAGAACATGTAATAATTTAGCTTGGTGTCCAGTGTTCATTAACTAAATTAGACCCTGATAAGAAAGAATGAAAATCCATTTTTCAAATTAATCGTATTCTAACATCTTTAGATTACTACTATTTTTAATGTTTTCCCCTTTCTAAAAAAAACATCCACTTGCACAAAGGTGGATGTCTGAATTCCCATCCACTAAGTGATTGACTGTACCTCAAGGATTTTGGCAAGTTTCTTGCTGCTCTTCAGCTCCATGGAGGCCTTGTAGATGTAATCATATGCCACCTTCATCTCCTCAGCCCTCTCCTGCAGGGTCGTTTTAAAATGAAGGCTCCTCAGTCGAGTCTTATACTCAGGCACCATCAGCATCTGACAGAAAGAAAATATAGAAAATATTTATTATACACATTTTCAGGCAGCTACGTGGCCTTCAAATCTAGTCCTATTTTGCACTGATCGGAGCAATGTCACCCGCGTTATGGCCATTTGAAGTGTTAAAACACTGCTGTAGTGCCCCATGTGTGTAATTTTCACTGCCGGTCCACTCCCTAGGCAATGTCTATACATAGGATACTGTATATCGGGTGACAAAGTAAAGGGGAAAACAACATAACGTGTCTTAGTAAGGTGTTGGACCACCATGAGCCAATAAAACAGCATCTCTGTAGACCAGTGCCCATGGGTTTTGCACCACTGAACTCTCAAATGTGCATTGTTTTTTTTTGCAATGAGGCGTTTACGCACTGCAACTCTACCTTGACCGTGTCAAGGTCACTGCAACCTCACGTCTGTTCCATCTGATGAACGATGAAACGTTGACTTGGACTCAAGGATCAACTGATTACAATTTGATGGTCAAAGGTCAAGGTCACATTCACGTGCACACAATGTGTGTGGACGAGCACAATTCAATACATTTTTTTGCAATTCATTTGTATTTATTCTTGTATAAGTGAGTGTATGTGAGTCCAGCATGTGCATTCACTGTATCAGCAGTCTTAGCGTTAATCTTTTAATGTTAAAAACCCAATTCAGCGCATAATGATTTCTGATTCCGTTTTTGATACCGTATAGCGGCAGCTTTACCTGGAAGATGAACTGGTCGGGGTCGCTGAGTTTAGCCGGGTCCTGGTCAAAGTCCTCGTACTGCTTCACCTCGTCGTCATTGGGGGCGTAGAGCAGCAACTGCTTGATGTGCGCCGGCTCCAGCCTCTCTGTGGTCATGTTCATCAGCACCTGCCGCAGCTCTCCTGGGGACAGCTTCAGGTGCGCTATCAGAATGGCTGGGGTGTGGAGGGTGAGTTGCAGGGGTGGTGAGTGAGTGTGTGTACTACTCTTTCTCCCCCCCCCCCCCTCTCTGCACAGCACATACAGTATAAAGGCTGTTGCGCACTGTATGTGGAACTGCATGCACGTTGAAAGCATAGCTGCCTTCAATCCACTGTTAATAAGTGATACAGTCAGTGCAGACGTTGGCTCATGGAGCTGACGCCTCGAGTATTTTTTTTCTGTGACCCACTCACATGTTTTCACTGCATTGCACTGCACACTACAGTGTAAATACACTATACCACTAGATGGTTATTTTAGCATCATACAACCAAACCGGTTTCTCAGCTTCCATTTAACAGGCATTTTGGTTAGGGGAACTCAGACGTATTTTTATCCAGGCAACATATTTTGGTGCGAGTGCGTAACGGTGTGCATAAGGTCTGTCTATCTATCTTGTTTTTTTAAATGAGGAACACCATGGAATAAAGCTTCTGAAACATTATTGTGTTATGTGTGCTGATGATGCTTGGTGGATATACTTTTATTGTAAATATCAAATAAACAAACGTTCATTTGGATATCAGATATCAAAAATTAGCTGAATCATAGCTACTACTTCTATATTTTAACCGAAACAAATTGAAACATTGTACTTTGCATTATCAGAGATTGTTAGGTTTGAAGGTTGCATAAAGCGTGTAGGTGTTTGACAGCTTTGTGCTTGAGGCATGAGTTTGGAGGATAATATATGTATGCATGTATACACAATGCATATCTGTGTGTGTGTGTGTGTGTGTGTGTGTGTGTGTGTGTGTGTGTGTGTGTGTGTGTGTGTGTGTGTGTGTGTGTGTGTGTGTGTGTGTGTGTGTGTGCGCACATGCGCCTGTGCCCGTGTGTGTGGTGTGCGTGTGTGTGTGTGTGTGTGTGTGTGTGTGTGTGTGTGTGTGTGTGTGTGTGTGTGTGTGTGTGTGTGTGTGTGTGTGTGTGTGTGTGTGTGTGTGTGCGCCTGTGTGTGTGTGTGTGTGCCTGTGGGTGGGTGTATGTGTGTAACTGCATGTGTGTTTGTGTACACGTGGGTGTATTATTATCCATGCAGTGCTTAGGATGCCACAGTTTCTGTTGATCTCCAACAATAATTGTCTCCATGAATCTCGGTGTGAACCTCTCGTCTCTATCATACTTACAGGCGTTGTAGGCCTTCTTGTGTGAGAGAATCTCCACCACGTCTTTCTTTTTAAAGTTCTCGGGCAGGAAGGCCGGCTCTGGGGGTGAAACTGATAGGTTGAATGAACAGTGTAAGAATATATTCTCCAGGCACCAGGGGATGGGCACTAAACAGACTGTCTACAAATAACTGCTGGTTGATACTGTAATAGAAGTCTGTCACAGAGTGTTTGGACAGAGATTTACATTTTCTCCCTGACAAAACTATGCCAGATTTTTGCACAATGTTCGGCTTGTGGAAATTATACAGTAAAATGGAGAAACGGATCAGGGAGAAACAGGTGGTGTCATTAAAAATACAGTTTACTTCCAATTTACTTCTTTTTTTTTAAATTATTGCCACTCCAACACACAATGCTATGACAACTCTTCAAACATTCCATAACAGACTTCCGTTTCAGAGGTATCTAATAAGAGAGCTCTGTCATGGGTTTCTCTGGAAAAGCACAAATGGGTCTACATCAGGGGTCTTCAACAGGGGGTCCGGGACCCCTCGGGCGTCCTCAGAGTTACAACAGGGGGGCCGCCAAATCTTTGTGTGTCATAGGATTTCTTTTTTACATGAACCACTTGAAAACTATAAACCCTATTCTGAGGAGAGCTTTGGCCAAAAATAGCGAATCTACAAGCTCACAACGCCTCGCGCGTTGACTAAGAAAGAAGACTAAGTACAGAATGAAAGGTCAAGTTTACTAAGTATTGACGGTTTAGGTGGTTAAATGTCTGAAAATTCACATCAACATGATCCAACATACACCGATGATAGTGCTGTCAAACAAGTCTATGAAGCTATCTATGAAATCTATTACACACAATTTTATGCAATATGTAGTGGGGGTCCCAGCTTCATCTCTTTCTCAGCTAGGGGGTCTTTGGCATGAAAAACGTTGAAGACCCCTGGTCTCCGTACAATGCCTGGACAAAAAAAAAATTGTCCAAATAAAATCAATGGTTCAGTAAGGAATTTTGGAAAAGATGTAAAGTTGCTATTCGCTTAACGACAGAACTCTCTCATCATTGAACTGTGGTAGATTAGAGAGGGATGGGGAGGAGAGGGTGCCTTGTGGAGAATGCATGTGATGAGGAGCTGAACAGACAGGCTCCATATAGCAGCTTATGGAGCACATGGTGGAGGTGAACACTGAACATGGTAACTGTGAAGGTACAAAACAGGGAATGTCAGTCGCAATCAGTATAGTCACATAGAAGCCTACAGTATATTTACATCATGAGCTTTCCAACACCAGAACAAGCAAATACAGAAGCTACACCATGCTATGCTATTATATATGTTTTGTGAACTCACAAAACATTGATTACTGTACTTAAACCAATACATCAATTTAAATAAATTTCTGGTGGTTTATAAAAAATTCAAGCACCAAAAATAACATATAATTGAAGCATGCTGTATGTATTTCTATCATCTGATTTAACACATCAATGAAATACCGTTCAAATGAATACAATTATCATTATGTTTTGATTCATGGGAATGACACATTGATGTGATGTATGATGTGAGAAGATGTAGGCTCCAGAGAACCAGAAGCTAAACCTTACTTGCTCTGCGCTGAGTCCCAAAGTGCAGCTCCAGGTCCAGGTATTTCACCATGTCACTCAGTTTGTCATACTCTGAGTCTTCTCCGAGCTATGACCACCAAACAAACAAGGACATATTTCAAACCCACAGCTACAGCTTTTCTCAGTTGAAATGTAGATTTCTTTAGTAACATAATGTATACCACAACAGATCAAACAACTCAAATCAGACAATAATAGTGAGACAGAATTTCCCACGTGGGATCAATAAAGGTCTATCGATCTAGAATTGGGTAAAATATGACAGAAGAGTGTCAAACACTGTATTAAAGGACGACTTCACCACTTTTCAACATATCTTCATATAATAGGTCCTCACTAATGCTCATGATAAAATTGTAAAAGAAAATTCTAATCAGTCTGTGTCTCAGAGGAGGGCTGTAGACAGTTCAGAAACCCGTCTACCAGTGACATCATCGATGGGGAATCCAAGCTAATAGAAACTGCAGGCTTTGTATTCCTGGAAAGTTGCAATGCAATAATGCATTGTTCTCGCCTTAATAAAAATCTGAATATTTTTTTTAAAATCTTTTTGGAAAAAAAAATCCTGCCTAACGATGATGTCACTGGTAGACGGGTTTCTGGACTGTCCACAGCCCTCCTATGAGACACAGACAAAGTAGAAAAAAATTGTATAATTTTATCATGAGCATTAGTGAGGACCTATTATATGAAGATATGTTGAAAAGTGGTGAAGTCGTCCTTTAAGCCCTACTACTTGATGGTAGTGTATTCAAAAGAAAGTGTAAAACATATTATTAATTATTGTTAGCTCCCGTTTGGGCTATTTATAGTTTTTTTCTAACCACTACACTCACTTACCTGTCCCCATATGGTGCCCTCTGAGTTCTCCACCTGTTCCCAGCGCAGTCTCTTCACACTCATGTGACTGGTGTCTGAGGCGTTAGGGCTGCCGGCCTTGGGTAGTGGGGGAGGATCACAGGGTGGTAATGGTGGAGGAGGGGGCGGGGGTATCTTGGAAAGGCATAAAAACAACACTTATTTCTTTGTATTTACTATTGAATACAGTTCCAGTGTGCCAGTTCACAACTTCGGTCACAATGTTTAGAAAAACGTTGACGTCGCCCCACCCGTAGCCCCACACACCTCATTGTGTCCAAAAGAAACTATACGAGCTCCGCACCTGCCACCTTCGGAATTCTGCTCCTGTTTATTCTAGTTTTCTTTGCTTTTTTTGGCATTACAGTACAGTCCCTGGACTATAAGGTCCCTGGTTTTAGGATTAAGAATTTGAAGCAACAGTCTATGTTCCTGAATTTCTCTCCCAAAATCTCTTGACTGTTGAATTGAGTAAAATCTCATTGAGTACAGTAAATCTTTGTGTAACATTCATCACAAATAAATGTATGCATCTGCATCAATTGTAGTGAGTTATAATATATATTTTAAGCCAAAATAAAATGTTATGACAAATGGCACTCATTTTTGAGAACTTGAAGCTTGGTAAATTCTTTTAATTGTCTATATTCCACTACCATTATCGTAATGGAGGTCATAGATTTACATGTACACCCTTATATCAAATATATTGTTACCTTTTGTGACTGGAGATCTGGCTTCTCATAGGTCTTGGTGTGGGTGGGGAGAGTGGAGTGACCAGCCGAAGATCTGGACAGTTGAGAGGAGGCAGGGAGGACATGAATCTGACTCTGGCCTTGGGTCTGGGACTGGGTCAGGGATTGCGTCTGAGTCAGGGATTGGGCTTGTTCCTCCAGTGAGGGCGGCATCGGTCCCTGGTAGCTGTGTTGGTGGTGGAGCTGGTAGTGCCTCTGGAGAACCAGCTGGCTGGGTCTCAGCGGCTGGGGGGAGGGCTGCGGGGACGGCTGACACAGTGGCTGAGGCTGGCTGGCCTGCCTGGGCAGGCGGCTGGGCCGCGAGAGTTTGGGAGAGCGGCGGGAAGACAGGGTCTGGGAGTGGGATGCAGTGGGGGCGATGGCGTTTGCCACGGCAGCGGTGGTTCTGTGGAACCGCGTATCAAACTCCTCTCTGGTGGGGAGAACTTTGTGCAACGGAAGCCGGCTGAGGAAGGCCCTCATAGGGGGCGGAGGCGGCGGGATAATGGGGTGCTGTGGCTGGAAAGTGGTCCGCGCGCGCGGCATGTGCTCCGGGGAGAAGTGGATGGCCGGTAGGGGGTCGGTGAACTGGATCGGAGGAGGTATGGCGACCTGGAAGGGCGGGGGTGGTGGCGGGCTCATGTCGGGCGGAGGGGGGATGATGTGGTCGGAGCCGGAGGAGTAGGAGGTGTCATCGCTGCTACTGCTGTTGCTCAGCTGGCGAGGCATGAGGCCCAGCTCCTGGTCCTCATGGAAACTCATCTGGAGAGAGCACAGCACACTCAGCACAGCGTCACAACTCTACCTCCTCCCTCCTTTATTCATTGGATTTTTAACTTCAATACAATTATTGTTATTATACATATACTGTATAATACACAGCTGTACAGCAGGACAAAAAGCTTGTTTGCCGGTCTCTCAGATGCAGCATACAACAGTGCAAGACGGTACAGCGTAGTGCACGACTGCAGTCGTAGTAGCAGCATATATAAACGGGATGGTACTGCATTTATTATGAGGTGTCAGGGTAGGGCAAATAATATTTGTAATATGTAATTTTATTATATCAATAGGTACGTACTGTACAACACTGGAAAGAGTCTGTAACAGTAGCAGCAGGATATTAGGGAGAATATGCAATGGAAAGGCTAAAGTGCAATCGAGGAAGAGGTAGCAGAGTTGTATAGTGTAGTGTGTATAGTATAGTAGTGTGCAAGTAGTCACAGGGTTATTGCTAACAGGCTGAAGTGCTACAACTTAGTGTCCGGTATGTGGGAGTGTGGGAGACAGCAGCTTGACAGTGCCAGAATAAAAGATATTGCTCAGTTTGTGTGTGACTTTGTTATTTGTTCATTTCAGTTTTTCATATTTGATCTATATTTACTGTAAGTTAACAAACTATACAAAAGGTCAGGTCATAAAAACTAAACAGTACAGCCAATTTTTATTTGACCATTAATTCCGCAGCCTTCCTAACTTGTCTAAATAACCAAAATGTGCATTTTGTCTGAGGGCGGTAACATTTATAGTTATCGGCACTGCTAACCGACAGGTGCATCAGTGCACATCTTTTTGAGATATCTTGTTTTGGAGTAAATTGTTGGACCGACCAAACAACATCACGAGAGTTAAAATGTTAAAGCTGCAAAAAGTTTTCACATTCTACGTACAGTGGCGGCCTCACGACGTAGCTGTTTCCTCATTCGCATCACTGGTTGAAGCAGACTACTGCAAGTCACTGTGATAAATGTTCAGCAATTTGGGTGCAATAGAGCATCGCAGTTCCCGCCCAGGTTTTTCCTGGTGCCGGAAGGAAGAACTCAATGCAGTTTTTCCTGAATTGACATTTCCAAAAATATTTATATCTATTAATTTAAGCCTCGAATCAAGCCATCATGACATGACATGAATCATGACCATAAAACGTTTTTTTCTGTGATTCTTTTAAATGTTATATTTAATTATATGATATACTATATTTAATAAATACCCTTTGTTTTGCCGTTTTAAAAAAAAAATAATCACAGAATCAAATGTTTTATGGTCATGATTCATGTCATGTCATGATGGCTTGATTCGAGGCTTAAATTAATAGATATAAATATTTTTGGAAATGTCAATGGGAAAAATGCATTGAGTATTTTGCGGTGGAACCCGGAAGGGGCGGGAACTGCGATGCTCTATGGGCTGACCAATAGGTTTTCAATTCCTCATGTGATTTATAACATTAAACATTTTGCATTTTTGCTTAAAAATCTTGCATAAAGCATGGCTTTAACATGAGAGAGATTGGAGATGCAGATCACACCAACCAAGTAGAGAAATCGCAAATCAAATATTACCTCTTACAGTAGGTGAATTGATTCTTGTAACTATTAGTAAATACTCTTTTGAACATCTCTCTGTCTCTGAGAGTCAAGTTAACCCTGAGGATTTTACAATGTAGTCATCCCTCAGCACAGTAACATGCTTCGATCTGATGACAGCAACACAACAACCCAGAGAAAGGCTGAACACTTAAAGCCACAATGTCTCTCATAGCAAAGCTTCAATACTGTGCTTAATACTGTTACCAACATATTAAAGGAGCACTTCACCCATTTCCAACCGTATCTTATATAATTGGTCCTCACTAACATTACAATATGGCACAATTTTCGTCTACTCACTCTGTGTCTCACTGGTGGGCTATGAACAAATCAGAAACCTGCCTACCAATGACATCATCGATGGGGATTCCAAGCTAACTAAAGATATGGGGTAGTAGAATAGAAGCCATTGTCTTATAATGGGCATTAGTGAGGACCAATTATAAGAAGATGCTGTACTGTAGGTTAACAATGGATGAAGCGGTCCTTTACGTTTATCTTCAACTTGTTTATCTTATGGTGTGCATATGTGCATCAAACAAAGCTTAGGCAGTGGATGAGCAGTGTACTGCTACACATACACCTTATAGTTATGAGATATACTGTAACTATTCAGTATGGTCCAAATCTACTGAGGTTAGTCAATTGTTACTTACAGACACATCTCTTCTTCTGTAACCATGACAACCCGATATCTGTTTATGTGACACAAGCGTTCAATGTAGCATACATCAGCGTTGCTCAACAGTTGCTACAGTTATAACTACTATAATGTACAATCATGATTTCATTCATTATTCAACAACAAATGTGGCAAATTACATAAACAACCCCAATGCAATTGCTGTAAAGGCTTGAAACATACACTACAGCAGTGGTTCTCAAAGTGGGGTCCAGGGACCCCAGGGGTCCTTGAGGGGGTTCCCCAGCTAAATTAGTTAATATAGCATACAAATCTGTTTAACCACTTTAACCCTATATATATTGGCTATTTGAAAATAGCTGATCTAGATAGGTAGGTCATAAAATCATATTCAAGGTAGGTCATAAAATCATTTTGGAATATATATATTTTTTTAACAACATATCTTGTAGGGGGTCCCTGGCACAAAATATCTTCAGATGATGGTCCATAGCCAAACATATTAATTTGGGGGTCCTTGACATGAAAACGTTTGAGAACCACTGCATTACAGTATGATCATGGTGAAACATTCACTCACCTAGACCCTACAACTAGCATATAAACAAAAAACGTATACATGGACATTTCTATAATAAAAAAGACTGCAGTGACAAATGCTGTAAACCATATCAGGGATGCACCAATGTAAAACAAACATGGACCACCATACCAGTCCTTTGCCTATTTACAGTATGCTATGCCATTAATTTAGGTTTTACCTACTGTAAACAGAACGGAACACAGTTTCAACTACACAACTTAAGTAATAGGAAAGTCAAATATTTATCATACTATAAAATTCCTCCAAATAATAATGCACCCTTTACAGTTTTGAAACCAATAATTGGGTGATGCATTGGTGCAACCCTAATATACGTACTGTATATATATAGAATATAGAAGAAGAATATATTGTGTATGTATTTCAACGTATCATTCACTGCTCCATTTGCATTACACATTAGTAATACAAATGATATGATAGCGTGATGGGCAAGGTGATGACGATGATGATGATGGTTTTGATCCTCACCTCTTCGTAGTCATTCTCTCCGGGTATGAAGTCGTCTACCAGCGTGACGCGGTGGCCCAGCTGCTCGCTCAGTGCGTCCAGGAACTTGTCGGTGTCGCGGCTGCGTGGCGGCCGGGAGAAGGTGAACAGCTTCTTGCGCCGGCTCATGGGGCTGGGAGGTGTGCCGTCCTCCTCCTCCTCGTTGTCGGAGCGCTCGGGCGAGCCGGGGACCGCGGGCGGGCTCTCCAGGCTGACGTATGGGTTGGAGTCAATGCTGCTCTGGTGGTAGATTCCATACAGCTGGGTGGGCAATGGGTCCTTCCATGACAGGGTCAGGCCTGACTTGCTGCTCCCTGCAGAGATGGTAAGAGAGCAAGAGGGGGGTGGGGGGGGGGGGGGTTAAACATCACCACCACAGGTGTGGAAAGTTGATGCGTCGTGTTTAATGTGGTTGAGTTTAATCGTGTCTATGGTCCCACTTCATGAGCCAACAGTACGCAGGTTTTCACTCCAACCAAACACTGCATCAGCTAATTTCAATGAGAGAGGGAACTAAAGGGAAATAATCCATGAAGTGACCTGTTAACGTGTTTGGCTAGAAACACATCAACAATCGAACATACTCTCCAGGGTACAGTGTGAATAACTTTTTTGATGTGTTTAGTGGATGACTGCATGCTGCAGATGTTTAAGAACACTGTTGAGATTCCTTTTCTCAGATGTAGTTCTATCCGTTGTCAATTTTGAAACGTTGCTGTCCCCCTGTGTTTTGTCAAAGCTGTTGCCACAGCAACACAATAGTTTCTGACCGTTGTTTGTCTGTATATTTGTGTTCTGTGTAATTGAGTGTGATGAGGTCAAGGGGAGGGTCTGAGGGTCCGAATGCACATGCAAATCGGCTATCAGCATGCGTGTGTGTGTGTGCGTGCGTGCGTGCGTGTGTGCGTGTGTGTGTGTGTGTGTGTGTGTGTGTGTGTGTGTGTGTGTGTGCGTGTGCGTGTGTCATGTACGACGACTATGTCTCGACGCCAGAGTACCTTTGAGAGGGGGGAGTGTGAGGGGGGACAGAGGGCGGCTGTAGCCCTCAGTCTGCTCTGGCGCCGGCCCCTCTGGGCCCGGTGAGGAGACGCCCCGCAGCGGTGACACACTCTTCCGCGCGTACACGTTCTCCAGCTCAGTGTACACGCCTGACATCTATGGGTGGAGGCGTGGTTAAGCTTGGTTAGCACAGACAGCCATGGCAGCACACACGGTTTGAAGGTGCTCTCTCAGACAAAATGGATTGTAAATCATTTTCTGGCCACTTCTAATTACACATACACATTTTGGGCAGCCACAAAATGTCTTTGGTAATCACAATGTGATTTACAGTATATATTGTAGAGACTGTGTATACATTTAGAATTTGAGTAGATTTACAGTGAGTTTGATGTATCCGTCACAAATGAATTTAGTCTCACACATTTCATGAAAGGCCCATCGGTGAACCACTGCACTCAGATCAGTCGATGTGTGGCCCATAAACATAACTCCATTGTCAATGCATTGTAATAATCTAATTTATTTCACTATAGTAATTTCATTGATTTCTTCCACTGCACTCAGGCAGGCATTTTTTCCCCAATATGTTCATCAAAGGGGCCAAGAAAGTAGAGCAGACCTTCAAATAATGTGAAAACAGAGAAGCACAAACAACATTACATTAAGCAGCAACATTGAGATCAAATGTTGGTTACTGCATACTGAAGACCAGTGTTTCACAACCGGTGGCACAGACCCTAAATATAGAGCAATACTGTGTTGTAGTGTGAAGAAATACAAAGAACAATACAAAGAATGATATGGCTGTAAATCAGGTCCTGACTTAAAGGTCAATGCGACGTTGAGAAACCAGTTGGGAACCACTGGTGTAGGTTAGCAGTAAGTGTACCCACATGTTTGAGGTCGGGGGACTCAGGAAAGGAGGTCCCATCTCCACACTGTCTCTCCTCTGGGCTCCCAGACGTGTCGACATGAATTCCTGAAGCACAACAAGGCATGATTGGGAACAAACACATGGACAGTGAAGCCTGATTTATACTCTGTCATACGACTGCGTCGCTTGCCGAAAATAGTAGATCTACAAGCTTGTAGATCATATTATATATCGGCTTATAGATCAGCTTATAAATTAAGCATGAGCATCGCTGTTCCATCTCACCACTTCCTCCAGTCATGAGGGAGAGAGGGGGTGGGAATCGTGACAGAAGAGCATGGGAGAGCAACAGACAAAGCTTGGCTCGCTCCTACAAGCAGGAGTTGTCGGCTGGCAATGGAAAACAGGAGAAACATCGACTGTTTCTGCCTGAAATTGCCTCAGAAATAGCAAAATCCTGATGCCCTATGCGCTTTTGAATTTGACAGTGTTGGGTTGCTAAGGCCAAGGCCAACTGATATAATTTATGAACTCAAACGTGTGTGGTTTAGTTGCTTGGTTTGCTTTAGTTTAGTAATGGGTTTTAATATAGCATTCGTTATCTTTCAGCCTTTACTGAGCAAGAGAAATTCTGCTGAGAAAGCAACTTTTCAGACAGGACCCTGCTTCTTGTATTCTTAGAGTTTGCTTGCATTCAGACATGGCAGCTTCCCCAGTGCAAGCACAGCCTTCTACCATGGTTGTACTGGAGCAGTGGAGATAGTGAATAACTTATTCCCCATCCACTATCTATAATATGCTGTTGTAGAGTAACACGATCCAACAACCAAGAAAGAGTTGAGAACTGTTTTCCTCTACTCAAAAGACCCTGTTTTTGAAAACAGCACTCCCAATTTAGATTCCAATAACAATCTCTCTTGTACTAGCAAATAAAACCACTTAGAATTAAAATGACTAATGACATGCAAAGTCATGCTGTTTGGTCAAAGTGTTCGCCTCCACAAACAGCCCCTAAAGCACAACGCTTGTTTTGATCCTGCTGTCTTGGTGAGCGTAACAGTCATAGAGTAGAGGAATGTATTCATTAGACATAATCATAAATGAATAAATGACTGTCCCCTTGGAATCAGGCCTCACACAGTTTGGTTAGCACACTTTTGTTTAGTAAAGCTGACTAAATCTGTTCTTTTTTGGTTGCAACTTCTCTGCTGATCTGGAATTCATTGTCATCATTGGAATTGTTATGGAATTTGTTTTATTAGACATGTTAGGGCTGGACAATATATCATTACATCGCCATTGTGATATGAACAATTATAGGATCTGTGATTTTGGATGTCATAATATCGTGATATAGCATAAGTATTGCCATTTCCTGGTTTAAAATCTACATTACAGTAGTGAAGTATTTTTTTAATATTACCTGACTGTTCTAGCGGTTCTATTATTTGCCTTTACCCACTTAGTTATTATATAGGCATTACTGATGAAAAAGTCTCATTGTGTAAATATTTTGTGAAATAGTCATCCCTACTATAGTGTCAAAATATCGATATCAAGGTATTTGAAAAACAATATATATCATGACGTTAGATTTTGTCCATATTGCCCAGCCCTAAGCCAAGTACTTATCCTTGATTTGGTGGGTTGCTCTCATAAAAGTTAAGGTTGTTGTTGTAATTGTTGTTTGTGGTTGTTGCTGTGATTATGGTTGTTGATGATGTTGTTGTTATTAGCATTGTTTTGGTGGTAGTTGTTGTAATTTGTACCCCTTCCCAGGTGTGTTCCTATGATGCAGTCATCGTGACTCCTGTCTCGGACGCTGCCTCGCTGAGAGGAGCTAGACACCCGCATGGAGCTGCTCCGACGATGGTGTTCTGGACCCAGCTCCGGTTCAACTGCTGCTCCAATGCACGCACATGCACGCGCACGCGCACGCACACGCACACGCACACGCACAAACACACACACACACACACACACACACACACACACACACACACACACACACACACACACACACACGCACACACGCACACACGCACACACACATGCACGTGTACAAACACAAACAGCCCCGTAATTATACCACTTAGATTATGTAAATACTGTAGCTGTACTGTAGGTTCTTTATCAATGTGTAATATTGCATAATTATTTTACTGTACATCTGCTGCTTCCTTGTGTCTTTGGGGAGTAAGAAAGAAAATTACTACTACGAGGTCAGTGTCTTAATCACTATGCCACGGCCAATATAATTTCCATGTTTTTCATCGATACAGTAAAATCCTCATCGTTAATTTATCCACGTGTTTCTCTGAGAGTGTACAGCTGTAACTATCAGAGATAAATGAACACTGAGGATTTTCCTGAATACGTTACAGTCTAGTTCAGGGGTCTTCAACAGGGGGTCTGGGACCCCTAGGGGGTCCTCAGAGTTACTACAGGGTGTCCGCCAAATCATTGCGTGATGGGGAACACAACGCCTTGTGAGCTTATAGACCGGCTATTTTCAGAGAGTTAGTGTAGAGAGAAAAAGAGCAGACCAAGTACAGAGCCAACGGTCAAGTTGACTTAATATTGAGTGTTTAAAAGGTCTGAAAATACACATTAGCATGAATCCAACATATTAATAGAAAAGATCATGTGTGTCAAACAAGTCTATAAAGCTATATCTACTGTATGAAATCTATGAAAAAGTTTAATCTGCAACACAATTATATTCAATATACAGTAGTGGGGGTCCCTTCTTCATCTCTTTCTCAGCTAAGGGGTCCTTGGCCTGAAAAACGTTGAAGACCCTGCTATAGGAGGGTGTCTGCGCGTCTTTCTCTCACCAGCGCTCTTGAAACCCAGGAACCGGGAGATCTTGCTCTGGCAGTGTTCCTGCTCTTCATAGGTCAGCAGCTGGTAGACGAACTGCCAGATCAGCTGTTTGGCTGGAGTGTCCAGCACAGGAAACACGTCCACTATCAGGGTGTCCACGTTCCTGTACAAACATAAGGCAAACATTAATATGTTATGCACCCTCTGCCTGACATCCTTGTGTTTCACAGCTAACACAACTAACACTAGTTCTGTGTTACTGTGTTGATGCTCTGGTGTTGCCAGCTGTTTTTCTTATTTTGTAGTAATGTTCCTGCATTTCCTCTCTGCCCTTGTTGTTGTTATCCTGTCTTGTTCAACCGCCTTGTGATTATTAGTTATCGTCTCCACCTGTGTCTTGTTTAGTTCTAGCCTATCCCTGTGTTGATTGTACGTTGAGCTCACTTTTGTCTAGTTCCCTATGTACCTGTTTGTTGCTGTAAGTCCTGTCCGACAATTACTGTCCATGTGTGTATCTGTTAGGCTTAGAACCATCCGATATTGTTTATTGTTTGTTTGTGTCAGAGCAGAAACTTAGTCTACATTTTAAATGGGTGTGGCGGCTGGTAAAGGAGCTAGATAATGGATTGGGGGGGCGCTGGCCCCAAAAAGGTTGAGAACCACTGATGTAGGAGGATGGCAGAATAATGCCAGAAAGAGGCTGTGTGTGTTTGTGATGTTGGGAATGGAGTTCTTGACATGCACCCTTAAATTAGGTGAATAATGCATTCTATAGTATGTTCACATTTGCAAGCCTCAAGTATCTCCACACTCATATCTCTCTAACCAACAAAGTCAAATTTCTTGAATGTGCCTACAGTTGGACCAATAGAATTCGTTCTGTTCCTGATCCCGAATCTGATTCAGAACCAGATTGTGATCCAGATTTTAAATCTAATTATGACTCTGACCCTGATTTTGATCGCGGTTTAGGTTCTCATTCTTGTGATGGAACTGACCTGTGTTGGAAGAAGGTCTCCAGGGACTTGCAGACAGTGTATCTCTCCTGGACGGTGAGGAGGTGGTCTAGCTGCTGGCTGAAGGTGCGTCCGTGGACTTTGATGCTGGGAGGAAGTATCTCAGCCACCCACTGGAGAGAACTAAGGGCTGGGGACCTGGACGACACACACACCCAGAGAAACCATACAGCACTATATCATCACTAACATCACTGACCAGGTAATCCTATCAAAATACATGAAAGATAATGTTAAATATTGTTTAAAAACCGAAACATTTTTGTGGCCTGTGTAGCAAGACAGTACAAGCTATAATAACATGCAAGTTAAAGGATAATAAGCCCTTAAAATAATTAGGCATATAGACGTCAAATAATACAGACATAAAACACAAACAAGACACATAAATAAGTACATGAAAAACAAAATGAATAAAAACAACATTGAAAGATAAAACTCAACAACAATCAAAGCAATTACATAAAATATCTTTTAAGATAGGATCATCTCTTTAAATGGCACACATTATTATGTGCTGTTTAATGTTATCATTGGCTAATAGGATAGTCACTATCCTATTGCGACTTAATATAAAGTATGTAATTTATGTTTCAATGTCACCAAAATGACCACAGACCGAAACCTAAATTGCCAATCAGAAATAATCCTCTGTGTTTGATTCGCAGTGAGTGAGAGATTAATTCCTAATTTATGTTCCGTTCAGTTGTGAGCTTGTAGGTCTACTATTTTCAGTGTGCGATGCCGCCATGCGACAAAGTATGAATCAGGCTTACAACCACTTGAACCCCAGCATCCAAATTCAAGGGGAAACAAAAAAATTGCCAATTTACAAGCTCAGTTCTGAGATTGTAGATCGGCTATTTTTGGCAAATAAATGTGGTGTAGAGGGTGTAGATGCAACTCATGTCCAGTTTACTAAGGGTTTAAGTGGTTAACCTGGAGCGTGGCAGGGCCAGGTTAGGGGAGTCCTCCGCGTCGTGGTCTGAGGAGTAATCACATGGTCCCTCCTCCACCACCAACGTGGGCATGCCTCCACTGCCCTGCAGCATGGACACCACCTTCTCATGGGAGCAGTTCCTACAGGACAGGTCGTAGAGCCAGGGAGAAGAGAGAGAGGGGAATCAGGGACATGGATGAAGGTACGGGGGGCAAAGAGGAGAGGGGAGCAAGTAAAAGAGATAGGGAGGGAGAGAGGGAGAGTCAATGGTATAAGACAATGGTGTGTGTGTGTGTATCCTTATCCTATATTAAAATTGCCTAATGGGTGGGTGGGTCAGTCGGTCTATGAAGTTATATCGCCCAGTCCTATGTCCAGTCTATGGCATGAGAACCACAGGTATAAGAGGCACTAGACACTAGAGTTTTGTGTTACAATAAACTAATCCATAATAATAATAATAGGAGACAGTGGAATGATCACAAAGAAGACATACTGAAGCATCGCCTTGTACTGTATTGACCATTTTCAGCCTGGAGTCCCTATTTCCGGCATGACTTTATAGATGAAAATGGAAGAGAAATAAACGAATTAAAACTAGAAAAAGTGCTCCTCGGAGCACAGGTCTCCGCCAGGTCAGGTAGGTTATTGTGGCCTCCTGGTGGCGCTATAATAGGCCAATGTGAAAAGGTAGCCATTCCTTCTTAGGCCTTGCACGGCAATCGGACACTGCATTCATGATTTTAGGCATTTTGTTCAAAACAATTGTTTTGCTAAATACCTGCTAAAAACCTGCTGGTGACGCTATAACAGGCCAATGTTAAAAGGGTGGCATTTGCTCCTCAACATAGTGTGAATGTGCGTGCAAAGTTTGACCGCAATCGGATGCTGCGTTCATGATTTGCGGCATTTTGTTCAAAACAAGCCACTACTGCAAACTTTAGATGTAAATCTTAGCCAATCAGGATGGAATATGAAAAATCAAACACATCCGTCTTGATCACATGACTATAGAGATCATGTGTACCGATTTGCGTGAAATGTGGATAAAATCGGAAGGAGTAATATTAAAAAATGTGTTTTATATAAGTCGGCCTCCTGGTGGCGCTATAAAAGGCAGATGTGAAAAATGCAGGGCAAAGGTTTTTCCTTGACCTCTAGGGAGTGCGCATACCAAGTTTTACACAGATCGGTGCAGTTATAGGTAAAAACACGAATCGGCCTGTTATAGCGCCACCATGAGGCTGATTTGAACATTTTCATTTGGCATTTCTTCCTCGGCATAGTGGAAATGTACGTGCAAAATTTCAAGGTAATTGCATGCTGTGTTCATGATTTCAGGCATTTTGTTCAAAACGGAGCACTCCTGCAAACTTTGGAAGCCATTTTTAGCCAATCAGGATGGAATATGAAAAATCTGAAAGACCAGTTTCGTTTAATGACTATAGAGATACTGTGTACCGATTTGCGGGATTTTTGGACAAAATCTGTAGGAGTACTGTCAAAAAATATGTTTTGCACAAATCGGCCTCCTGGTGGCGCTATAAGACCCATGTGAAAACATTTGGGCAGAGGTTCTTCTGTGGCATCCAGGGAGTGTGTGTGCACAGTTTCACTGCGAGCAAGCCAACGGTGCCGGAGATTAGCTGTACACAGACAGAATGAGACACGGACGGACGGACGGACGGACGGACGGACGGACAGGGGGCTAAACATACTCTCTCGCCATGCCTTTCGGCCTGGCGGAGACAATAAAAATGTCACAAATTTCAAACATTTTTGAAAATAGCAACACTATCCGATCTACAATCGGGAGCCTGTAAGACTATTGGCTATTTTTGTATATTTTTGTTTGAAAAGAAAAATATTGGGCTCAAGTGATTAACTAAACAAAAGGACTGGATATATACTGTACACACAATGATTCAAAACCACAGAGCTATAGTATAGGGATTCCTAAAACTGTTGAGCAAAAGGCTTCCAGTGCAATAGCCACAGACATTTGCAAATGGTGCAGGCACAATACATTTACACAGTAGTGTCTGAACATCATCATTCTCTGATGAACAACTCCCACCTTCTACCACTGCAGCATCTTAACCATGCTGAAGTCCTTGTACACCAGCAAAACAAATCAGTCTATGGCCGCAGCCATGGGAACAAGTGAGCAAATCTATAATTGAGTTGTCAAGTTGGCGCGCTACCAGGGGAAGAAAGTAAACAATGCTTCTAGGTGGAATTGAAAATATATTGACCGTGCTCCGTGAGATGAACTCTTAATCAAAGTGTAATGTAATTTCATCTTGGGTTGAACTCTTATCGGTACTTGGTAGGTGTCTATGGAGGTGAACCTGAGAAACACTACAGAGATGGTTGCAGAGGAGTTAGTAAATACTGTGGCAGCACCAGGTTCTGACACTGGGAAAAGTGGACATACGCACATGCACAGCCACACACATGTGTAGCGTTTCACTCTGAGTCAGTGGTTCTTTATTTTCAAGGAAAGTTGCGGATTGCAGCTTTAAGTCAACAAATAATTGTATTCTACTGTAACTCTTTGTAAGTCATTCTGAAATCACTTGATGTAAATATGTAATCCGATAACCACAGAAACACCCATAACTCTCACCTTTCATCACTACTTTGTCATACTACAGTGTCAGAGTAGCAAAAATAACTCACGTTATGAGCTTGTAGATGGGCCATTTTTCCTTTATTTTTTGTGAAAGTGGTTATGTCTGTCTGTGGTTTTTATAATGAAAAGTATTAAAAAGAGCTTGCGACTAAATAATAACTCCATTGGATCACAGTTCTTTCCTGAAAAGTACTGTTTTGGACAAGGTTCTGACTGACAGCACGATATACAGTATAGAACTGACCTCATGTCCAGTCCATTGAGGAAGAGGATGCGATCACCTGGTTTCATACCACAGTCTTCAGCTGGGCTATCTGAGAGCGAGACGGTAGATGGGAGAAAAAGGATCATTAGGCATGTCTTCTGGCGATAGCGCAGAACTAGCACACACACACGCACGCACGCACGCGAGCGCACACACACACACACACACACACACACACACACACACACACACACACACACACACACACACACACACACTAATTAAGTGATTTATTGTCCAGCGTTTATGTGACTATGGTCGTACCGTAAATACCGTACAGTAAAGCCCATTTAGAAATGGAACAGGTTACAATAAGTAGGCTAATGAAATAGGCATGGAAATAAGGAATACTGCACTACTGTGCATACACTGTACATGCATGCATAATATATGCTTTGCTAGTAGTACAGTTATTAGACACATTTCAACTGACTGTTGAAAAATGGAACGCTTCCTATATACAGTATCTTGTAGAAGGCAATGATGTGTTTTCAAAACACATCAAAACACATGAAAACAATTGGATGTTCCCCAGAGATGTGAGGCTGAATCTTATTACACAATGTAATGAGAGTCTCTGAATGCCGGAGGGGGGCAATTGTTTTGTTTTGACAGCGCTCTGGTATGCCCATCATCCAGGCATTACCTGCTGCCTGTCTGCCCGCCACAGCACTGACTGTCTCTTAAATCAGATATCAGGTAATCTTTATCTCTCGCTCTCTTATCATCTGACACTGAGGATATTGCATAACAGCCTTTTCATGTGGTAATCAGAGTCTCTAGTAGGCACATTCTCACACCACGAGGCGAGTCTTAGCGTAGTGGCAGCGGAGCTTCACGCCAATCAATAAAAAGGGATTTCTGTTTGAATCACGACGAGAGCCAGGATTTCCACCCCCGCCATTTCCATATCGGGCTCTGTAAGGCCCACAGAGTCAAGCAGCTTCTGACGCGGCTGACGCTACAGAGCAGAGGTGGTGGTGGGCAGGCGTGATGCCCACATACACACACAGTTCCCTTGCTCCTCTCAGAGCAAACACATGGAACATCTGCAGTATTCCCCTCCTAAATTATTCATCAGGATATTCTTCTCTATTTCTTCTACTTTGTAGTAGTATTAGCACATTTCAATTTAAGTTGAATTGAAATGATTTGATAGTCACTCTGAGGCTTCTCAAAATTAGTTTCCACAAGAACTCTGCAAAGTTACGCAAAGTTCATTCAATATTTAATCAAAGGGACTGAGATGTTCTCTTGGATGATAGTTATGCAAGCAAAGATCTCATGAACGCCTCTGCCTTCAAGATATTGTCTCGAAGACTCCATTAAGTTTCACAGTTACTTCAATGTACACTTGCGTAGGGTGTATTGACGATAAGGGCTGTGTGCAATAACAGGATGCACAAGCCCAATACTTAATGTACTTTTTAATTTATTGCGTACTCACTGCCAGACATATCTGCAATAACTAGATTACAGTAGGACTGATCATGTCCCTTTGAGTGTTTGTATTTATTAATGTTTTAATTTATGTTCATCTTCGTTAATAGCTGCATTGTTTTTTAATCTCTTGAGCTGTGCACTATAAGAGGGTCCTGTAATTTGACAATAAGACATTAAAGGTCTACAGCATGTCTGTCTGTCTGTCTGTCTGTCTGTCTGTCTGTCTGTCTGTCTGTCTGTCTGTCTGTCTGTCTGTCTGTCTGTCTGTCTGTCCATCTATAGTATACATACATATATACATAATACATACACAGGGAGGGTAAGTCAAGCATAGGAGTCTCAACAGTTTAGAACAGAAGCAGTACCTGGGATGACAGAATCAATGCAGACAGGTGCATGGCCTCGCAATGTGAAGCCAAAGCTTTTCTTTCCCCTGTAGACACGAACGGTCCTGAGGGAGAAAGCGGGGGAAAGAGAGTGGGGAAAACAGAGACAGAGGAAAGGCTATGATAAATAGTTCAGACGGGACAGGTCGTTTCATGAGAAAAGATCTCTAGAGCGCCATGAACAAAACTGTATCATTTTATATAAGCTGTGATTATCAATTTTGGACCCAAAGTACAGTAGGCTACTGCTGGTTTTCATTCTGGTTGTCTAATAAGGGACTCATTTCAATTCGGGACACCAGGACAAGCCCTAACATTAGAGTCACCCCAGAGTGGTATTTGGTTGTAGTTAAGACAGACTGCTCACTATAGTCAAGGAACAGTGAAACCCTTTTTCTTTCTTTTCTTTTTTTTTTCCAGGAGCACAGCTCTTCTTTTTATTTTTTGACAAAATATCAATGTTACAATTACAAATAACAGGACAAAATTACAATACTGGAAAAATAAAATAAAGAAAGAAAAAGTTAAATAAATAAGCTCGAGGTTAAATTAGGCAATTAGGAAATTAGGCAATACATTCATCACAGATTCTTCTGGTTTTCATAGCTTAGTGTTTGTACAATGTTTTAAGGTTTCTAAGTATGACAATAATAAGGCTTTAAAAACAACAAGATTTGGGCATTGGTAAGCAAATTTGGTATTTGAAATTTTGCAAGAATTAAGAGAAGGTTAATAACATACATTTGGTCTACGCCTATTTTAACATTTTTTGAAAGTCCAAATAATACATGCTGAATATTCAATCTAATAGAAGAGTATGTTTTTGAATTTATGAAATCATTAACATCAATCCAAAATACGACAGTAAGTACAATCCCAATTAATAAATGAGATATTGTTTCGTCAATCCCAAAAGAACAAAGTGTGACCAACAAAGATTGGTCTTGACAGGATAACATCTATGAAGTAATTTGAAAGTACAGTAACCTCTTGTACCTTATTTGTAACAAGAAATTTTCTTGGCAAGACCCAAGTGTTCTTCCAATCTATGTCATTATATAAATTATTCCAATAGAAAACTGTTGCAGGGATGGATCAATCTCTCTCTCTGAAATATTTATGGGGAGAGAAATTGTGTGAGTACATCATTGATCAGGATAATAAAAGTTGACTATGAAAATTTGATTGTTTAACCGGTAACTTAGAAATATTGTAATTACATCTCAGCAGAAAATCCAATCCTCCTAGTGAGTTGGGCAGACATCAAGTTCCGAATTGAGTTGGGATTTTTAAGAAAAAGTTTGATCCATTTAATCTTAAAGGAAGAGTTTAGGGAGGTGAAGTCTAAAGCATTAATGTCACCATAACATTCAAAATGTTCAGATAATCTAGAGCTTTGGTTCTTTTCAATTGTAACACCAAGATATTTAAAGTAATACAAGGCAGGTCCACAAATAACGATTTTTAGCAGCCTCTGCTGGTCATTACCGTCACTGCAGGTCGTTTGTTTATTCCTGCATTACCCAGAATTCCATTTGTTTTCACCGGAAGACGGAAGCGTTTCAAAAAGCGTTCTTTTAATTGTTTTATACTATCTGTGGATCGTTTCTCTTAGCCAGTGGAGCTTTAGTTACCGTGAGCTGTGTTTTCTTTTGCTGTGGTTTTTCCTTCTTCAAATCCTACAATGTTTTAAAAACAGTGTGAGATTCCTTTTTGTTATTAGCGCGGTAGTTCCTGGCCAAAGAGGAAACCGGTGTGGTAGTTCCTGGCCAAACAGGAAACCGGTGCATTTCCGTTTCTGTTTTCCGGCCGGATTACGTCATTTTCGCGGGAAGGCCCGCCACCGTTTCAATAGAAAATATAATAGAAAAGGCTTTTGGGGGTGAAATTCATGGAGTGGGTGTTGTGAAACATTTGCCACTCACAAAAGATATACAATTTAACTTAAGTTTTTACTTCTAGTATTACCTTAAACTTGTGCTTGACAGGGATCCCTGAAATAATAGTATCTGTGCTGTTTTTAATTGGAAGAAGCTCACATTTTGAAATGTTCAATTTGAGACCAGAGGCCAATGAGAAAGTGTTAGACCTTGATTGCTTCACCAACTTGAGATTTCTCTTTTAAATCTTTTTTGTGTCACCTTCAATACAACCGAATCAAGTGATGACACGGAAATGCCAACGCTAACCAAACTATCTGTCGCCATGGAAACTACGCGAAGCTACACCAATGCGAGGTGAAAACGGAGGCTTGTGGACATACAAGAAGAGAAAGAGATGAAAGGAAGAGAATAAAAAGAAAAGTGGATGCATGTATTCTTTGATATCCCCACAGTATTGCAGTAAAAAAAAAACATTATGAAGAGTGGGATATGGAGGAGGGGAGCGAGGAAGGTTGGTTTGTTTCGGGCAGAAACGCTTGTCCAGTTCGGAGGCTTATCTGCAACATGTGAGGTCAGCAGGGTTCAATTTGTGGGATATAGTGGGGGATCCATGCCTCATTTTGATATCCCCCTCTCTGGTCATTTTCATGGCTGGTGGGGATATGTTTTATCCCTGCTTCTAGTCAGACTTAATTAAGTAGATACATTTCCTTTTGGGAAATGTAAACAGTCTGATATGTTTGAAATGTATGTTTGATAATATCATAATTTAACAATTAATTAAAAAAACATAGTAACACTGGCATCCCTATTTCGAGCTTGTTTTTTTTGCGGCTTTTTGCCTGGAAATTTAGCTGTGCTGAGTGGTCAGCTGACATACAATCCCTAGGGTAGTAGATACTGTAGCCGACCAATAACTTCCCTCCCCATGGCATTTAAATGTTGGTAAAAGGTTATGTGATAAACGTTTTTGTAAGATGTCAAAGCATAAACATAACGGAGTGTCCAACATGTTATAAAGATGTAGGTATTCAGGAAGTACTGTACCAAGGGTGTTACGCAACAGTACTGTTGTACGTTTATGAATTAGACAGTATTGTGAAGGGCTGTGGCCGTACCATTTCAGCGCGTAGCTTCAGATTACAATGGCCACTTAAAGCCGTTATAGGTATTCTGTCCCCCATCATTATGTCACCTACTGCAATGAGCTGTGTCCTATAGTTAAGTGACCAGCCAATATGAATACACTTGACATTCACTCACGCTGCATCAAGGATAAGTGAGTGAGTAAGCAGGGAAGGGGGCGGAAGATGGTGTGTAAAACATGGACAGGACCATGGGTGGGTATAAACGGGTACAGTAAAGCTGATGTTCTTACTCAGCAAGTGTGGCGAGGGAACAGGGCGATAATTTGGTGTTTCGGCGAGTGTTCAGTTCATTTCAACCTTTATTGAATTGAGCTGATATGTGTATGTGTACAGTATGTGTGCATACTGTATATGCTATTACATTTACATTGTAGCCATTCCAAAGCTGTGTTGACCTTCAGTGATCCCAGAATAATCGTATACATATGCATAAGGGACAACAACATAGACAATAGAAACACCAAGGAAACAAGTAGAAAGGATTATTGTAACCGAGAGGACAACAGTTGAGAAGGATCATCGGATTCGTTTCTTTGTCTCTAATAGGTGTGTAGGCTTTGCCCTGTAATCCTGCACCATTGTAGTGTTATTAATCAGTGTGATAGACTAAGACTAATCATTAACACTGCAGCATTCGCATGTTGAATACAAGTCCCTACTGTACATCCAACAGCACTTATACTGTACTATACAGTATGTCATTTAAACACATGAACCCTAGCGTTCCTTATCTGGGGGCGAACATTTGGCGAAATTAGCAGATCTACAAGCTCACAACACGTTGCGTTGCAATATGTTGTGATCTTGTAGATCTGCTATTTTTGACTAAGTATTTAATGTAGAGGGGGGGGGCTAGTATAGACCCCTGGAGTCAATTAAAGCCCAATACAGGCTCCTTCCGACGTCCGAACATTTGTTCGAACATTTGTTTGGAAAGGGAGGTGATATGATTACAAATTGACGTCATTCAGAACTTGTGATGGGCGGTCTCCAAACTTTTCTTAAAACTCGTGCTCCCCCAGATGTCCTGACTGTCCGAACTAGTTGGGAAAGCCTGTCCAAACCGGCATTAAGGATACAGGGTTTAAGTGGTTAAGCTGCAGCGAGGATAACGTCAGCATGTCAGCACAAACAATTGATTCAAGAGTCCCACGTATGACTCATGCACACACCGTACCCACCTCTGATTGGCTCCCACGTGTCCAGATATTCCCGAGGTGGACTTCCTGTACCCTCTGTCTCGCTCTCTCTCGCCTCCTTCTCCCCTCCCTTCGCCTGTCTCTCCACCGTTGTTCCGCGGCACGGAGCTGGCCCGCTTGCCGCCATGGGGGCGATCAGGGTGGTCCTCGCTGCGGCTACGACGGAGGCGTGAGCCCTGTGGCTCGCTGATGCTCTTGCTGCGGTAGATACGATCGATGAGGTTCTGCGAGATGGCCTCGTCGAAGCGCTGCCGGTGCTTCTTGGGAATGAAGATCCTGCTCAACATGGCAGGAGGAGGAGGAGAATAAGAAGGAGGTATAGAAAATAAAGGAGAGGAGAAAGCAGCATATGAGGGGAAAAGTCAATGGGAATTGATATGTTTGTCTGTTTGTTTTTTTGTTTTTTTGTCGACTAGTTGTCTTTAGTTGTCACTCTTGGTAATGAAGATCTGTTTTAAATGTGGTGGAGGAGTGAAGGAAAGGCACAGCCAGCGTGTGAGGGTCAATAGTCCATGTATTGTCTATAGAGACTGCATTACTTTGGTGATATATTGTCCAGTTGCCTGCAGTCTAAATGACCTGTCTGCCTCATGAATTCCCCTCAGATGATTTCAAAATCCATGACCAAACAAGAAAGAAGCCTTGGATTTATAATTCCAGATAAAATAACAGCCCAGAGACGTCAGCAGCTCGTCACGCATCCAGTCCAAGGGGAGCCCAGGAGGTACAACGAACAGGACCGATAGTTTAACTCTCAGAGTAACTGAATTCACTTCAAGAGGTTTCCAATGAGTGAGACCCCCCATAAAAGTCTTCTGTAACATAATAAAGATAAGCTGATGCCATCCGCGAGGTGACGGTCAATCCTTAGAAGAAGAAAAAAACAACTAGGAAAGCCGGCGGTGCTGATGTACTGTACAGTGTGTCTGTCTCTGAGGAGAGCCAGAAACACATGCTCCTGACGTCTATCTCTGTTCTGTGGTGCCTTGTCGATGCAGAGGTACTGGAGAGACAGAATAGCAACAGCAAAGGTGTGGGAGTGAACGAGTGGATTTTTTCACTCTCTCTGTCCTTGTGTGTGTATGTGTGTGTGTGTGTGTGTGTGTGTGTGTGTGTGTGTGTGTGTGTGTGTGTGTGTGTGTGTGTGTGTGTGTGTGTGTGTGTGTGTGTGTGTGTGTGTGTGTGTGTGTGTGTGTGTGTGTGTGTGTGTGTGTGTGTGTGTGTGTGTGTGTGTGTCTCTCTCTCTCTCTCTCTCTCTCTCTCTCTCTCTCTCTCTCTCTCTCTCTCTCTCTCTCATCTCTCTCTCCAACAGTATGTCTCCATCTCTCTTGTTCTGTATGTACATATAGTAATTGGCATCTCACTCTCTTCTCTTTCAGTTTCTATCACTTTCTCCTTCTTCCTCTTTTGCTCTCCCTGTTTCACTCTTACGCCTGATTTATTTATATTTGGTTGCGCACTGAAAATGACGGATTAACTTTCTTCTCCCTATTTCTCTCTCCGTTGCTCTCACATGCACAGTGCACACGTATACCCACTCTCTGCGCACATCACCTCAGTTCACCATTGTGTCAAGCTGTCATCATTTTGCTGACTTAAGACCTTTTGGATTTTCACATTTCCAAGCACATGACAGGTAGACGTAGACATCAACACCATTATTCCAGTATCTCAGCTACAGTGAAGCTCAGAGGCATCGGTGTGTGTTGATTGATCAGCAACAGACAGTATTCACCATTTACACACGGTTAAGAGTGGTGATGGATCATGTCTCTTGAGTAGTAGAAGATATAGAACAAAGTAGTAAGTAAGTCAACTTAATTTATAAAGCTCCTTTCAAAACAAGAGTTACAAGGTGCTGTACAATGAACAAAAACAATCATCCGTCCATTAAATTTTCTTCCGCTTTTTCGGAATCGGATCGCGGAGGTAACAATTCCAGCAGACAATCCCACGCTTCCCTTTCCCGGGACATATTGGATACTTCTAAGTGGGGAATCCTGAGGTATTCCAAGGCCAGTGTAGATATATAATCCCCCTATCTGGTCTTTGATCTGCCCCATGGCCTCCTCCCAGCTGGACATGTACCGAAGACCTGCCTAGGGAGACGCTCAGGAGGCATCCATACTACTACTGTGCATGCCTGAACCACCTTGGTGGAAAGGAGCCACTTTATGCAACTGGATGCTGCTGAAATATTTCTGCGCGATACAGCGCTATTAGAGCGCTGTTTCTGCTCCAGCACCACTCCGGGGACAACATTTCAGCACCGATATAGCACTGTAATGTACGTACAACAGTCCTTAGCTTTGGGGGGCGGGGTTTGATGCACCCCGGAGCTTGTCGCCCCTAGGCTGCAGCCCCTTGAACTCTCTGCTTTAGGCTGGGCCTGGTGTGTTTTAACTGACAACTTCTTAAAACTATCACACTGACTCTGCATTTTTATTACTAAGGGGAGACAGTTCCAGAGAGTTGGGGCTACCACTGCAAAGGCTCGGTCACCCTTAGTTTTTGGCCTAGTTTTTGGGATAGCCAGAAGGCCTTGGTCAGAAGACCCGAGAGACGTCACATTGTCAAGGGGATGCAGTAATTCAGATATAGATTGCAGAGCCAGCCCATGTAGTTCTTTATAGATGATTAAAATATTTGTAATCATCTACTATAAATCACACCTGTAACGAAGGATACGACGCCCAACCTGAAAGCACCTCATTTGGGCACAATGCCAGTGTGACCTCACAGCAGGACGTCACATCTCTAGTTATAAGTCAGCCTTTTCCTAGAGACACTGCTCTGCTACCAGACGAATAGAAGAATATTCTCAGATACACCACGAAGGAATAGACACATACATTCTCAAGAGGTTCGGAAGTATAAGCTACATATAGCTACATATATTCTCCATAGAGACGAAGAACCCCATTGAGTGGACTGTAATTCCTATAGATAGTCTATATGATGTCATAACGTCATATAGACAAGTATAGCCACCAACCTCCATCCCAGGTACCAAGATTGAGTCTTACACCCCCACATCTATACCAAAAGAAATACAGGGCTACCTCATACTTCCATTGCACTCTGGCCCTCCGAGTCTCAACCATACTGAGACCCACCTCTGCCCTACCACCGTCATCGGAGGTTTAAAGTGACGTACTCGCCCCCCAACAGCGTCCTAAGAGATAACTAATAATAATATACTATTGTACCTGAATATCTTGTGCAACACAATATCCTTTCCTACAACACCAGTATGATATGTGACCCCTGTCATGTATTAGTTTGTTAGAGTATACACACACACACACACACACACACACACACACACACACACACACACACACACACACACACACACACACACACACACACACACACACACACACACACACACACACACACACACACACACACACACACACACACACACACACAAAACAGCACAGAAGGAAATTACTTGTTCACAAATGCCTAGCAACGATAGGTAAAGATTGAACAGGGAGGCTCAGGCCACACTGCTAACAGACTCTTGTTTGCTTTTTATGCTTCATACACAGTTTGATCATATTGCACTTCCATGCTATATGTCTTTAAGTCAGAATTGTTGGAGCCCTGTACATGAACAGAGCGCTAACTGTGTGTACAGGGGAATCACGTGGCATCTTCCTGAGCAAAGACCCAGTGCAACAGCTGACAGCAGAGAACAGCATCTCATTCAAGTGATCAGATTCGCTGGCAAGAACGCAAGACGCCCACACACACACACACACACACACACACACACACACACACACACACACACACACACACACAACATGCACCACAGGGAACGCATAGAGTGCGCACACACACACAAACACACACACACACACACACACACACACACACACACACACTGTGTGTGTGTGTGTGTGTGCAGGCAAGCATGCAGGTACACAAACATACTTGCATGCACACACGTGCATGCACAGACAAATGCATGCTTGTGCCCAGTCAAATGCACACAGATGCAGTGCACAGACAGAGGAGCAGCTTAGTAAATAAATAAATAATGGTAGATCTCAGCGCTTCAATTTGTAAACACAGTTTTAATCGCTCACTGCAAAAGAAAAAAGGAAAGCCTTGCAATGAATTAATTGACCAAAGACATAAGTCGATCAGTGGTATGCTGGTTGAATCCCAGTAGCAATAAAACTCAACTGAGCGTGGCAGCTTAAACTCAGAGCTGGAGGAAAAAACTAAAAGCACAATACTTTTAGACTCCCACCTACCCATATGTCATTTATGAGAGCTTGATTAATTACTAAGCCCCCTCACAAATGTCTCTGTAACTTTCAGCTGTGACGACTAGATGAATCAGTAGTCGAAGAGTGAGTTCTGCCAAAACTACAACACCAGTCATTTAGCAACAAAAAAGTGCTTGAGAGAGAGGGAGAGAGGGAAAGAGAGAGAGAGAGGGGGAGAGAGAGAATGGGGGGGGGGGGGGGGCAATAGGTGCAATGCTTATGCACTTGTCCAACAAAAGCTAATTATTGCTGCACTCAAAAGACAACTTTGACAGCTAAATAAAGCAAATGGGACACAGATACTGTACCACATGGAGAGAGAAGGGAGGAGAGAGATGGATACATGCAGGGAAGGCGTCAGGAGAGGAAGCACGAGATACAGACCACCTAAAGCGCGAATGTGGTCACTGTCCGTAAATAGCCATTCTTGTTTTGATTGATTGAATGATATCTTTAGTGATCATGAAATAAAACATATTGTATGTCACATGTAACATTCATCTGACCCACCATAGTCCAAAGGATAACGTAAAAAAGCTTACAGCTTGTTTCCATTGCTGTCCTTAGCATGAGGTGTGTGTGATGTCATGTAGTGTGGTGCCGGTTGAGTGAATGAAATAGTATAGAGTTCATGATGTGCTAATGTGTCCCTGGGTGTGTGTGTGTGTGTGTGTGTGTGTGTGTGTGTGTGTGTGTGTGTGTGTGTGTGTGTGTGTGTGTGTGTGTGTGTGTGTGTGTGTGTGTGTGTGTGTGTGTGTGTGTGTGTGTGTGTGTGTGTGTGCGCACTCTATGCGTTCCCTGTGGTGCATGTGTGTGTGTGTGTGTGTGTGTGTATATGGGGGATTTTAGCATTACATACAGTTTAGATAAATACAGATCCATCTGCAAACCAGCGTTTTCCACACTCTAGCCTTCTCTCTTTTTCCTTTTCTCCCCAATTTAGTCATTATCGGTATAGTTCATGTCATGCCATCCCATCCTTTTTGGTCTTGGAGAGCATATAGACAATGTCTCTTCCAGATAATGTGTAAATGGTGATATACTGTATCCTCTTCTCTTTATTGTAGGTTGTAACAAGGAAATAGGAGCGCTACAGTTTGTAGACCTAAAAAGACAACTTTTTTAACCACAGTTTTTGGAACCAGATTGGGAATCAGAATGTTGGGCCAAAAATGTGCTCATAGCGTCGTTGTAATTGTTATTGCAATTGATTATAATCGTTTCTAACATTCCAATTGATGCAGTTGACTCACCACTTTAAGTGATCTTGTCAAATGTTCATGGTACTTACAGTACTATGACTATGCACTTTTTATAAGTTGGTCTGGATAGGAGTCAATTTGCCATGATATGTCCAAGGGTGTGTATCTGTTTGCATCATATGCACAACAACTTAACCAGTAACCACTAATTACTAAGTAAATACCACTTAATAATAAATATTATTATCTGCCATTATGAGCAAAATTATTTCCTTAAAGATTTGTAGTTTTTTTGGCTTTTGACCTCTGGTAGCTACGTGGTCATCACAGCATCTGTTTGAACTGCGATTCCCATAAGTCCTTTGGAAACTGAACTAGTAGCACATGGAAGCAGCTCCCCAAAACAAAGAAAGCATGATCTGAGAACGGAGAATGTTTTGGAAAGCATCAGCAATGTCATCAGAGGTATTATCTCATAACACAAATAAATACATTCCCACCTCCTCAGAGCGCCTGCGTCACTTTGGTGCATGTGTCAGGGGCAGACAGTTGCAAGTAAAACGGTAGAGAAACAGTGGTCAAACAACACATTCATGTGGAAGGGGTTTAGTGAAAAAAATGCTGGTGATACATTCTGTCAAAAACTTGAACAAATTACACAGTATGACTTTAAAACGAACTCGGTGCTTGATTTGACCTCATTTACAAAGACTGGCAATCTATTAATATCTGATGTGGTGGGTGGGGGCAGGGAAGGAGGTGGAAGGACGAACATTTGGATTTCTCCAAAGGGAGGAATGACAAGCAGAAATCTACACAAGACTTCATTTCAATTCGCATGAATCTGGATGAGCATGCTACAGGCTAGTGAGGCTGCTATGCTGTGTGCACTTTCTGTTAATATACCTAGTTAATACTGTGTGATAGTGGTTGTGTGTGGGCTCAATATTAAAGCCGTTAAAGCTTTGGGACAACCCCTTTAATTATTTGTTTGTTCTTTTTGTCATGCAGACACATGGTTAATTGTAGTAGTTTTATTTCAAATATTCACTCGATGTCTCGCTATGGGAGAGCGCCCTCTGGCGTGATCACAGAAGTATTACCTTATACACTCCAGACAATTTCTATTGGCTGGACTCTGACCGCTCCCTGACAGGCGGGCCCGCCTCCACCTTATATCAGTCAGGGAGACGTCAGGTCATTCAATTCAGTTTTCTTCTCGTCCGATCGAAGAAGTACCTTTTCCCAGTCTACCTCTCTGAGTCGAGCACGGCGAAAAGTCTCAAAAGGACAGGATAGTATCCCGGGCCGCGAGACGCTGCCGACCGAAGGTATAGACTATATAACTGTGATAATATCGCACGTTATCTTGCTAAAAAGAACTTAATACGTTCTATAGCCTAGCTTAATACGCTAAAAATAAAGCATAATCTGCTAACATAGTAGCCGTGAGTCGAAGGACGAGATTAATACGCTCTCCCCAGCCTCACATGTTGCTAAAACCACAGCTAGCCCCGAGCCAGCTGGAAAGATAAAACACGCCAGTGTAATATACTCGGCCCCAGTGTTTGTTTCTTTCGGCCCCTTTCCCACCTCACCAAGCTTAGTAAGCAAGAGTGAACATGGCCTCCGCAGCTCCAAGACACCGGACCAGGTCCAACAGAGCCCCGGTCCCACAAAAGGAGTGCGAGAGGTGCGGCATATCAATGACGGGAACCGACAGGCACTCCGCCTGCGTCTTATGCCTGGGAAGGGACCATGCGATCCGCGGGATGCAAGAAGGCTCGAACTTCTGCATGGCCTGCGGTGTGACCGAACAAAAGTTCCTCAAGAAGAGAATTAAAAAGTTCGACAAACCGCCGCGACCCAACGAGGACGCCATGGCGGTCGACCAACCAGGGGTTGAACCCCCTACCCTCATCCTACAGGACTGGGGCGGTCAAATGGACACCGAGGACCCGATCCTTGATGAACAGAACCCGATCCTCGACGGCGAGCTGTCTGGACTCCTCGAGCACTACCAGCCCGAGGAGACCGTAGAGGACCAGGGTGATTATGAGGAAGTGTACTCTGGGACCGACGAGTCGGAGGTCGAGGAGGAAGGAGAAGATATCCTTCCCCCGACCGAGGACGCGGAGGCAGAAATATCCTCAGTCCAACCCAGACCCACAGCAGCCAGTACAGCCACGGCGACCACGAGCACCGCGCCACCGGCGGGGCCAGCAGTCGATCAGGCAGATCTATACGTGCTGCTGCAGCGGGCAGCCACCCGTGCTAATGTCCCCTGGCCCCAGGAGGAAGAGCAGACGACACCAGTAGCCTCGCTCTTCGACGGATTCAGCGGAGCGAGAGCTAGAAAGGTGACAAAACGGCTGATTCCTCTCACAGAGGACGCCGCGAGACTCGCCTCCGGCTCATGGATTAAACCCATCACCGCCGCAGTCTCCCCCCTGAAACACCTGGAGTGTGCCGGGGCAAAAGAAGCAGGTTTCGAGACCCTCCCTCCGATGGAAAGGGGGCTCGCTTCATACCTCCTCTCTACGGGAGCAACGGGACTACTGCGTGGGCCCGGTTTCGTCTCCAAACGAGACAAAGAGTTTTCCCAGATTAATAGACGAGCCTACGGCGTTCTGGGCTCTTCTGTCCGAGCAACGAACGCATCCGCGCTCCTGGGAGCCTCTGCTGTCGTGCTACTCCGAGACGGAGGAGACAACCCCACTTTGGAACAAATGGCAGAGGTCCGCAGAATCCTAGATGAGATGCTTAACCTCGCTCAAGCTACCCTGGTAGCCACTGGACGCGCTATGGCATACCAGGTGGCTTTGGAGAGGGCGAGATGGCTAGAATACGCCAAAATCTCAGACCAAGAGAGGCTTGAGCTTCTCGATCAACCCATCTCCCAGAGCGGCCTGTTTGGCAACGCCATGACGGCGATGACGGCCAGATTGAAATCTAAAAAGGAGGAGGACGAGGCCATGACTGTGTGCCTACCGAAAAACACACCTCAAGCCTCGGCACCCGCCCCCCGCCGTTACGCACCACAGGCGCCCCGTGGCGGACAACGGGCTGCAGCAGCGCCTGCACAGCCAGCACGGAGCCACTCGGCCCCGCGCGACGCTAGCCAAGGAAACGCGCAGAACAGACGCCGTTTCCAGTCACCACCAGGCAGAGGAGGCTCTCACGCAGGCTCCTACAGGGGTGACCACAAAAAGAAGAGGGGGACATAGCTATCTCTGTGTCCGGGGGAGACGGAGGACAACGTCCCCCCCCCCTCGTTTGTTTTCCCAGTTCTGGAGGTCGGGCAGAGCAGAGTGGACTCGGGACACATGCTCCACCGCCCGTTAAAAAGACAAAAGACTTTGCACATTCCACATTTAGTAAATGCTGTAAATGTATGCTTAACAAATGTCTGTGTTTCGAAAATAAAATTTCAATGCCAAGACCGACTGATTCTTTCAGGGGCAGGGCCATCAGAAATACACATGAAACATACCCAGAACATGAGAGACATGAGCCCAACGTCCAGGGGGTCCCACGGACCCCCCGAGACGATGGGACAGGTTTTTTCCAACGAGAGAGGAATAAAAAATCCTCTCTCGTGGGAACAAACCTATGGCAAAATTTCTGTCCGACCACTAGAGGGCGACATTGCACCTCTCTTGAGCAGGGACAGAATATTAGATTTCCCCCTGTCAATGAAACTGCCAGCATGGGTTCGATACAAAGCACCACAGTGGGTGCTGCGAACGATATCCAAAGGGTACATGCTACAGTTTGCCTCAAGACCCCCTGCTTTCAGAGAAATACTTTTCTCACAGGCACGGGGCCAGGCGGGCGATGTTTTACAGGAGGAGATAATCTCCCTACTAAACAAACAAGCGATACAAATAGTGCCAAAAGACCAGGCAAACAACGGGTTTTACTCTCGCTATTTTCTGGTCAAAAAGAAGGGGGGGGGGCTCCGTCCAATATTGGACCTAAGAGCTCTCAATCAATACCTAAAAGTGTTCAAATTCAAAATGTTGACAAACTCATCTCTCCTACGCATGCTGCGCCAGGGCGATTGGTATACAATGATAGATCTGAAGGACGCTTATTTTCACGTACCCATTTACCCGCCACACAGAAAATTTCTGAGGTTCGGTTTTCGGGGACAGACCTACCAATACATGGTTCTGCCATTCGGTATGTCTCTCAGCCCGAGGGTGTTCGTGACGTGTACGAAAGCCGCGATCGCACCTCTAAGGAGGGAGGGAATTCGCATAGCTTCGTACATAGACGATTGGATAATACAAGCGACTTCGGAAAACGAAGCGCAACAACACACTCAGAGAGTGATATCCCACCTTTTAGACCTGGGTTTCAAAATCAACCACGAGAAAAGCGTGTTGATACCCGCACAAACAGCGAATTTCATAGGCATAGCACTAGACTCGCTGTCATTCACAGCCAGACTGTCATCAGAACGGGTCCAATCCTTCCTATCCTGCCTAGCACAATTTCACGGACCGCTGGGTCGCGTTCAAATTATGCATGAGAATGGCAGGTCTCATGGCGTCAGCGATAGCGCTGATTCCATTAGGCAGGTTGTACATGAGACCCTTTCAGCTGTGGATGACGTCACAGGGAATCCCCAGCCAGCGTCATCACTGCCGTGTGAAAGTCACCAAGGAATGCATGACGGCGCTGAACCACTGGAGGAGTTTACGATTCCTCTCAGAGGGGATGCCCATGGGAATGATTACTTCGAGGGAAGTGATAACCACAGACGCGAGCCTGACAGGGTGGGGAGCCACCTACAAAGGCAGACCTGCCAGGGGTTTATGGGACAACAGGTTGAAAACTTGCCATATAAACTACCTAGAATTAATGGCAGTGTTTCTAGCGCTGAAACATTTCCTCCCGGTTTTACGGGCCCGTCATGTTCTAGTCAGAACAGACAACATGTCAACGCTGTCTTACATCAACAGACAAGGGGGGACACGATCCCGTGTACTGCACGGGCTGGCGCACAAGCTGCTCGTCTGGAGCAAACCTCGCTTGTTGTCGCTCAGGGCCACCCATGTTGCTGGTGTACAGAACAAAGGAGCGGACCTGCTATCCAGGGGCGTGTGCCATTATGGGGAATGGGCTCTACACCCAGTAATAGTGGAGCAGATTTGGGATCGGTTTGGCCGACCCCAGGTGGATCTGTTTGCTTCACAAGACAACGCGAAATGTCCGTTGTTTTTCGCAGTGAGGGGTGCGGCTCCTCTGGGCCTGGATGCGTTAGCGCACGTCTGGCCCAGGACACTACTGTATGCTTTTCCCCCGTTGTCCCTAATAGCCCCCACTCTCAGGAGAGTGAAGGAGCAAGGACTGTCGGTCATACTGGTGGCCCCACAGTGGGGACACTGGGTGTCGGAAATAACACCTCTCCTATACGACCGCCCGTGGCTGCTACCGTTACGCACAGACATGCTGACACAAGCAGGGGGCGAGATATCCTGTCAGCACCCGGAACATCTAGCTCTATGGGCTTGGCCCGTGAGAGGATGAATCTGGCTGCTGAGGGACTACCTCAGAGCGTCATTTCGACTATACAGTGCGCAAGAGCTCTATCCACAAGGAAACAGTATGGTGGCAAATGGCTCACATTTGAAAAATGGTGTGAGAAAACGCACACCATAGCATTTGAGGCCCCTGTGGTTGTAATCCTGTCCTTTCTGCAGGATCTGTTAGACACAGGGAGGGCCTTTTCCACATTAAAAGTCTATTTGGCGGCTATTGCAGCTTGCCATACTGGCTTTAGTGGCGAGACAGTGGGCCAAAACCTCAGGATCAGTCAGTTTATGAAAGGAGCCAGGCGTCTCTTGCCTGTGACAAAATCCCCGGTGCCGTCGTGGGATTTGGCCATGGTACTAGATTCCCTGACCAAGCCTCCTTTCGAGCCTTTGAGTCAGATTGACATGAAGCATCTGTCCTTTAAGACTGCGCTGCTCATGGCGTTGGTGACCACTAAGAGGGTTAGTGACCTTCATGCACTGTCAGTACACGAGGAATGTACTCAGTTCAATGAGGGGGCTACGAGGGTGGTGGTCAAACCCAGACCTGGTTTTGTACCGAAAAACCACCTGATGCCATGTGTCCCTGTGACCTTGGAAGCTTTTCACCCGCCTCCCTTTGCCTCACAGGAGGATGAGCGATTGCATTGTCTCTGTCCGGTTCGGACTTTGAAAATGTACATCGGAAGATCCAGGACTTCTAGGAAGTCGGATCAGCTGTTTGTATCATGGGCCCCACGGTTGGTGGGCAAACCTATTACAAAGCAAACACTCTCCCACTGGATTGTGGAGGCCATCCAGTTGGCCTATTCCAGTGCGGGAATGGTGACCCCAGCGGGGCTGAGGGCACATTCCACAAGAGGTATGGCAGCATCATGGGCCCTGTTTAGAGGGGTCTCCATTCAGGATGTCTGCAGTGCGGCAAGCTGGGCTTCGCCCTTGACGTTTGCCAGATTCTACAGTCTGGACGTAATTGCGGCCCCTGTGGCGCATACGGTCCTTAGTGTAGCCTCCAGACGGGGGTCAGGCCCCTAGGCTGGTTACTCTGGACTTCGAGATAACAATCAGGGAGTTTACTATATCTCCCATAGCGAGACATCGAGTGAATATTTGAAATAAAACTATAGGTTACTGGACGTAACCCCGGTTTTATGATAATATGAGCGAGATGTCTCGAAAGACACCCTTCTTGTTTACGAACGAGAAGAAATAAAATGTTATCTTGAATTGAATGACCTGACGTCTCCCTGACTGATATAAGGTGGAGGCGGGCCCGCCTGTCAGGGAGCGGTCAGAGTCCAGCCAATAGAAATTGTCTGGAGTGTATAAGGTAATACTTCTGTGATCACGCCAGAGGGCGCTCTCCCATAGCGAGACATCTCGCTCATATTATCATAAAACCGGGGTTACGTCCAGTAACCTATAGTTTGCCACACATGTACTCAGTCCAGTGGAATTTATATATAATTAAATGACTCATAATCTGTTATTAGAGTCACTGTGTGAGTGTTTGTAATGCTAAAACCTGAAAGTGAGTTTGTAATGGGTTCCCTCAACAAATTTACTATGCTACTACTATAACTATACGTATGTTGCCATCTTGAAAAAGAGTTGGAAATCTCAATGTGGTATTACCCTGGTTAAATAAAGGATGAATAATAATCATAATAATGTTTCTGGTTACCATAAGCCTATGAGAGTTTCATGTTTTGCTCCACAACATAAATTACACTTTTTAATATTGCAAACATGAATTCTGAAGCTATGTGCTTCTTTAAATTTCAAACTAATGAATTTCCAGTGTGGTTAAAAACATACAACACATACAGTATGTGTTGTGGCAATCTGGGAACCCATCGCCAAATAAAAAAGGAAAAACAGCGCCCTCTGCTGTTTTTTACTCTTTCACTTGGCTCTGGGGGGGGGGCTCAATGTAGCACCCGTGCGCAAGGAAACCAGGGTTTTGGTCTGCCTTCAGTCTTTCACTTCCGGTGGTGCGACTATGTTTTCATTCCCACTAACAATATTTCTACACGGAACACTAAAACCACTTCTCCCAGAGAACATGGATCGTTTTGGTTATAAGCCCACTTGTTTCTAAGATGAAAGAGCAAGTTAAAATGTGAATATCTTTCTGTGGTTCCGTTTGTTTTTAGTGGGAAGCGAGAGCACAGACAGTAAATCCCGCCCACTACATTTGATTGGGTAAAGCGCGGCCTGCTTCCTGATCTGAAGGCACGCCCACTTATAGGCCAGTGCGTACACGTTATGACGAACCCCCCCGACAGATTCAAGCGGAGAGCAGAATCTGTTCTTGAGAGATTAGTGTTGTGGTGGTTATCTTGTTGAACAAAATTCCACAAGCCTTTCTTTGCTACAGACCTTATTTTCTTAATTTGTCCAAAACCCAATGCAAAGTAATTCCATTGTAAATCTGTGGTGGGAAGCCATGCTGGAGAAATCATCTCCGTAGTGAATTCCTCAAGAGCCTTGTCTGCTTGTGTGTCTCCTACGCCGTCTCCTTCTCAGAGCCGGCCAGAAGCATAAGCGAACTACGCAGCCGCATTTGGCTGATTTATATACTTGGTTGTGCATACAGTATGTCGCGCACCGAAAATAGCTGATCTAAAAGCCTACTACACGGTCAGATCCTTAGTATCAATGTATCCACTTGTAGCACTGAACAAATGTAATGAAATGGACCCATGGGGATTAAACTGTAAGAAAGTCACCATAGAAGATACTTTCATCCCAAACTAACAGTTAAATCTAACAATCATTGTATGCACACTACCGAGATATTATTGCTATACACATTACAAAATCCACTTGGGATAACAGGTGCTATTAGTTTTTTGCCAAATAACACACAGACATGCCCATTGCCCACAGACGCACATGCTGTACTCTCCACACACACACAAACACACACACACACAGATGCATGGAGGTTACGCCTCGGCGTGTTCAGGCAGCCCAACCCACAGAGTGTGAATGGATACACACACACACACGCGCGCACACACACGCACACACACACACACACACACACACACACACACACACACACACACACACACACACACACACACACACACACACACACACACACACACACACACACACACACACACACTGTGCTGCGACGCAAGCTTGTAGATCTGCTATTTTTGGTGCAAGACTGACACCTTAGTAGAAATCAAACATATTTTTTGACGATCAGGAAAATTGTTCTTGCAATGACGGTTTCTCAAATTCTACTATATACTTGTGGGGACATTTGCCCCTCACAATTATAGTAATACAAACAAACACCCACACCCACACACACACACACACACACACACACACACACACACACACACACACACACACACACACACACACACACACACACACACACACACACACACTAAAAGAGACATATGACTCATGTCGACTGATGAGTTCAGTCTCTTATCTGATGGACAACAATAAGCATGTATTTTGATAAATGTGGATAGATAATGAAAACGTGAAACAGCGAGTCATTGTATGTTATATGTAGCATGTCGTTGAAAGTTCTGTGAAGAGAGCAGTCACAATGACACTCATTGACAAAACAAACGCTCAGTAGTTGGATTGATTCAGCATTGATTCTGAGCTATACATTACAAATACCCGGCAGGCTACAACACAAAATAACTAGGTTAGATGGAAAATGATCACCCAACAGCCAAAGCATTTGCAGATGGATTTAGCAAAAAGGAGGTCGTCCCCTTGGTATTTATCCTTTATTGAGGAAGATAATAGGAATGCTGAAAGGGAGACTGTCCTTATTTATGCTTCCAAAAATAACATATCTACAAGCTTGCATTCACAACCCATTGTGAGCTTGTGGATCTGCTCATTTTGTGGTTGGCAACACCTCATGCAAAAAAGTACTGTATGCCTTAAAGGAACACTTTAAGGCATTACTGTAACAACATTTTCAACCATATCTTCATATAACTGGTACTCACTAATATATACTGATGATAAGATGCCAACATTTCCATCATTACCGTACATTGGGCTGTGATCATTTCAGAGACCTGCCTACCAATGACATAATCGGTGGGGATTTTCAGCCTTTCTCTTCCTGGAAAGTCAGCATGCGGAAATAGCATGAAGCCTTTGTTCTTGCATTAAAAAAACTAATACAACTATTAGAAATATTGTTCAAAGTTACCATCAATGATGTCATTGGTAGGCACATTTTCAAACCATCCACAGTCCACCTCTCAGACACAGGGTGTGTAGACAGAAATGGCACCGTCCAATAGTCAGCATTAGAGGAAACGTATATGGAGATGATAAAAAAAGGCAAAATGTCCAGGAGAGAAAGCCTTAACCAGTAGGTCACAACTGTGCGACTGATGCGTCACATGCCGTCGTGACTTGTGGGGTGTTCAACAATGTTGAACTCCACAGTTGGACGCATGCGTTGATACTCCCCTTCAGTCACTTATGTGTGTCCGTACCCTTACGGTCAGTAGGGCCATCTCTGCTGATAGCGCGCACACGCACACGCACGCATGCACGCACACGCACACACACACACACACACACACACACACACACACACACACACACACACACACACACACACACACACACACACACACACACAAAATATCAACATGTAAAGGCACTCAAACCACACACACAACTCACCACACACACAACTCAAACATGTAGTGCATTTATTATGAAATGATTCAAAAGTGAGGATCACCATTTTGTGATCAATAGAGCAAATAACAGAGCAGGGACATGAACCTCACATGCACCAGAAAACCAATGGGCATGCAAACTGTGTGCCAGGTGGCGGGATGATCCTGTCAGTCGCCCGCTGCTTATCAATGTGCGGCTCTCTTGCCACAGTGCCTTGCTGCAACACAACCCCTGAATGTGTTCACAACACCACAAGCACAACTACAGCTATAAACCAGTGTTTCTCAAACTTTTTTCATGTATTTCGCCACGGACCCCCATCTGAAAAGATTTTGTACCAGGGACCCCCAGAAAGGAAGATTTCTTCTTTATTTTATAAAGGTCTAACTTATTCCTAATGTTTCACAAGATTTTTCAAAATGATTCAACAACAGCAGATCTACAAGCTCACAACACGTTGCATCTTTATCCATTGTGAGCTTTTAGATTTTTTTTAAATATATAAAGTATTTGCAAAGAAAATATTTGCAGGTGCGTTGGACATTGACAAATGAAGCAATCATGAACAAATATTCATGAACAAAAATCCCGCACTCTGCTGAGCAAGAGCAGAGTGCAGGATTTCTGTTCATGAAGATTTGTCCATGATCGCTTCATACATTCAAAGTATTAAATAGGGGTAAGGTGGTTATACTGATTGTGATCTTATTTTGCTGGGGACCCCCTGGAGCCCCCTCAAGGACCCCTGGGAGTCCCTGGACCCCACTTTGAGAAACAATGGTATAAACAACATGCATAGGTAAACAGCCACATCTCAATAACCTTGTCCTTTAGTCATGAATAACTCCCCTGTTTAGAGGTCTGTCAGAAACCCATTAAAAAAACACTTCATAAGTTATTAACCTTAACCTTAACTACAATTCATATGAAGAAAAAAACCCCTTCAAACTTAACCAATATTTGAACCTGAAGTGAACCTGAAATAGAGTTGAAGTGAACAACGTCCTCACCCCAGACAGCTCATCTTGTCAGCATTCTGCCATGCTTCACCAAATCAGCCCCGAACCTGTGTCTGTCGGCAGTGAGCGGGAACAGCGGACAGCATTATTCCACTATACATACAGCACAGCTCTCCTATAGGAGGACTGCTATGATAGCTGGAGACAGAGATGCATGGAGGTTACGCCTCGGTGTGTTCAGGCAGCCCAACCCACAGAGTGTGAATGGATACACGCACACGCACACGCACACACACACACACACACACACACACACACACACACACACACACACACACACACACACACACACACACACACCACAGCGGGTGGGAACAGTGAGGTGGGGGCTAGTGCCTAAAGAGAGAGAAGAATCCATTGGAGCTCCCAGGGAGAGGAGATGAGGGTACGAGAGAGGTGAGGGAGAGAAACGAGCAGTGGTGGAAAAAGTAGATGAAGTAGCAATTTTACAATGTTGAAATACAATGAAGACAATATTACAGTATGTATACAAAGGTCCTGTATTCAAAATTGTACTTGAGTAAAAGTAAAAGTATTGGCATCAAACTATACTTACATAATCAAACATAAAAGTACACATTATACAGAATGGCCAAGTAATGCACGTGTTCACCACTTTAACGTTGCAGCTGGTAACAAGGGGCTGATTTCATTACTTTATATGCTGCAGGGTAGCTTAAGCTATAATAATACATTATCATTTATGACTTAGTGTATTTTTTTATTTAATAAAACAAATCTGCAAAGTAAGTTGTGAAAAAATTGTAGTGGAGTAAAAAGGTCAATATTAGCCTCTGGGAGTATAAAAAAACAATTGAAATACTTAAGTGCAGTACTTAAGTAAATGTACTTAGTTACATTTTTACTTTCCAAAATGACAGAAAGATTGTGTAAGCAAGAATGGGAAAAAGACAGAAAAGGAGAGAGATTGACAGACAGTGACAAATATGAGCAAGAGAGAGAGAGAGAGTGTGCGTGTGTGTGTGTGTGTGTGTGTGTGTGTGTGTGTGTGTGTGTGTGTGTGTGTGTGTGTGTGTGTGTGTGTGTGTGTGTGTGTGTGTGTGTGTGTGTGTGTGTGTGTGTGTGTGTGTGTGTGTGTGTGTGCGTGTGTGTGTGTGTGTGTGTGTGTGCGCGTGCGCGCACGTGTGTGTGTGTGTGTCAGTCATTTATGGCGCTATTATTGAGCTTGTACAAAAGGTAACATTCCTCCTAAAAGCAGCCCTACAGGGAACACTCTGTGGACACCATTTGAATTATTCATCATAACCACTTCCTTCTTCACTCTGAACACTGTGTCAGCACAGGTGGAACATTAATCAAATACAAACTATACCTGTTCTCACAAATAATTAGGATAAACCCCAAGCCTATACATGGGTCCCAGTGGTTGGCATTTGCCACCCCCTAGCATCGGCACTGAGTGCATATCAATCCACACCTGATCATCTACTGTGCATGTGACATGTGACACACGTTATAGACACATCTGCAACAATACATTCATAAGCCACTTTAAACTTTGCATCCCTAATACTATTTTGTGATGTGATTACAAACAAACATTGTCAAACTTATTTTTTTGTCCAAAGTAGAAGAAATAATGGATCTACAAGCATATAGATACATCATTATCACAATTTTTCTTATAGGGTTTAAGTGGTCTTCTTTTTTTTCTTTTCTTTTTTCAGCCACATAATAATGTTCCTGGCCTAGTTAGGAACCTAATTACTACAATTTATTTTCATTAAATAGACCACTACCGTATAAGTTATTGATAATAAATACATTTATGTGTGTATTGATTGATTGATTGATTGATTGATATTTTTATTGATCATGAAATAAAACATATGTCACATGTATACATCTGACAGTTGTTTCCATTGCGGTCCTTAGTATGAGGTGTGTATGATGTCATGTAGTGTTTTGCTGTTGAGTGCAAGGCAAGCATATTAACCCAATAGTAACGTAGTCAGATATAAATCAACAAGACAAGTCTTAAAAAGCCCTGCTAGCAGCAGTTTTTGCCAAAGGGTGGTTCTCAAAGTATGGTCTAGGGGCCCCCAGGGGTCCTTGAGGTGGTTTCAGGGGGTCCCCAACCAAATGAGTTGATATAGTATCAAAATCAGTTTAATCACTTTAACTAACCCTATTGCTTTTTCTGTAAAGCACTTCTGCTTTATTTTATTCTGTGTTTTGTTTGCTCTGTAAAGCATTCATGTCATGAAAGGTGCTATATAAATAAAGTTTATTATTATTATTATTATACATCGGATAAATGAAAATAGACGATCTACAAGCTCACAATGCGTTGACATTTTTCTAACGGGGGTCCACGGCCAAATACATATTCATTTGGGGGTCCTTGACATGAAAAGGTTCGAGAACCACTGCACTACTAGAGGAAAGGCCATGGGGTCAAATCAGTAGGGTCCATACTGCAATCTGGCTATTTATTACATATCTTGTGTGCAAAGTTAACATTCTGGAGGGTAGCACTAGAGGAAAAGCCACACACACACACACACACACACACACACACACACACACACACACACACACACACACACACACACACACACACACACACACACACACACACACACACACACACACACACACACACACACACACCTCGTATTGGGAAGCTGCCATATACAGTATATTACATCTATGCTGGATTGGTCCTCTGGCCCACATCATCACTGCAGGTCCCTAGAGCTTGTACTCAGCTTGAAAGATTAACCTTTTGTTTCTATGCGCCAACTCTTTGCAGAGCACCCTAAAAATTGCAATCTTGTGCACTTTCCAAATAAAAGCTTTGACTTGTAGTTGTAGTTGCCAACATTCAAATGCAAACCCTACTTACTGGACAACAGGACAAACCAATGCCCCATGACCACAGAAGTACTGTGCTACATCTCTCGGACGAATCCCCGAAGGGCATTCTCTATGCGGAAGTATCGTCTGACAAGAAGGGCCGTCCATATCTACGCTATAAGGGGGTCTGCAAGCAAGACGTCATGTCAATCAACATCAGCCCTGTCACCTGGGAAGGTGCTCCACAGCGGGCTGCTGACACGTGAAACCACTCTGGCTCTACGTCATGAAGCAAATAGGACAAAGAGGAATCAACCTACAATAGGACACGACCACAACATCAACATCATCAGGACCCGCCTACATGTGTAACATCTGTGACCAAGAGTCTGCCTCTCAGGCATTGGCCTTCTCAGTCACAGCAGAGCAGAGCAGAGCAGACGCTGTGCTAAATCTTCCAGGCACAGGAAATCTATGGTCTTCTTCTGAGACTGTGATGCAGATGATGACTGCTCTCTTTACCCTGGTCCATTTTTGCTAACTGAAGTGTGTGTATGGTCAGAATGAAAACATTGCAACTGAAACACCTGGACACATTGGCCGTGCCACTAGGCACCGCCATTAAATTGAATGTCAGGTACCCAGTCACAGTAAGGCGAGGACAGCCTGAATGAAGGGACCCAGCATCCCTAATCCACCCCTAAACCAACAAGCATACATCTTTTATGACTGGAAGTATCAGCCTCAGTTGTCTATAATAATTGTATAATTTAACGTCTAACTCTTCTTTTGTGAGCTGTGTGAAAAAGGCCTTTGTCATATCTACTGACAGCCATCAGACCTCATAGAAATCATATCCCACCTGTTCAAATCCGGTTTAGACCGGATACGGAAACAGCATTTGTGCGTGCCTATTTGTGTGTTCAAAATACCGGATACAGTAGGCGGACTCTTGACATGAGGAGGACAAGCAGTGACAAATTAAATTCCACCAACATTCTAAACATTTTTGTCATTGATCCAGGCTGACACATTATTAGGATAGTTAGTTTAGTTATGAGAGAGTTATAGTTATGTTTAATTTAATTTCAAACACAAATAATTTGTTGAATTTGATATTGATATTGAAGTTAAGATTAACACATCTGTGTGGTACATACACAATTAGATTTCTTCTATATAGCAAGTACTTTATGTGCTTGTAATTTCAAAACAGTTTAGTTTGTAATTTCAAAGAAAAGTAACTGTTGAGGTTGATGTTCATATTGAAGCTTTTATTTTTTTGTAATTTTTAATTTCAAGGTTCAGGTTTCTTTATTATTACATCAAAGCAAAACAAGTTGTAAGTTTCCAAAAATAAATCGGTGAACTCAAGTGAAGGTGAAATCAGACTCCTCCATTCATTGCACTGACCCAAATTTATATATTTGTAGGCCAAAGACATTTTGTAATGTTCAAGGTTTCTTTATTATTATTATTATTATTATCTTGTGTACATGAGAGTAAATATTTTGTTCTGGTTCTTCTGGTTATGAAAGGTGTGCCCTTGCAGGAAAAAGGTTGGGAAACACTGACTGATAGAGCTACAGTAGAAGGCCCAAAAAGTAATGCTTACCACTGATTGCACAAATCTTAACAAAAACTGGCCATAAATACTTACAAAGTCATGCACCACTGAACACTAGTGGCTCACACATATCCATCGTGACTGAGACGGTCAGTCACTGTGTATTCCCTATGCTGGCTGACAGATGGAGCCCACCTAAAGTGCTGTGGGGAACATTGACACTCAGCAAACGTCCCCCCTAATCTTCCCTCGGCAGAATGAGCAAAAGCAATAGCCTGTTTACCAGGTGATTACAGTACATTTAAATCCCTGCAGATTAACATTAATTTTCATTGGCACTGCAAAGTGAGGATTGGGGATGCATTAGAGACGATACTAAAGAACAGAGCATTGGAAAACCAAAGCTGTAAACAATCTACAGCAGCAACAAGGAAGTAACTGCTATGAATCCTGCATTGAGTGCATTCTATTTTGTATTTACATTTTAGGCATTTTAGCGGACATTCTTTTTTATTTTTTTTATAAAAAGAATTATCCCACGATTTTGTAACCCTTATTTTTCTCCCGGTGCCAATTTTCTAAGTGATCCTGGGCACTACACTCCCCTCACCAGCCTAGGGAGGCCAGGGCCGAGCTCATGCCTCCTTCAATGCATGAGAGCCAACTGACCTTCTTTTCACCTGACAGGGGAGAGTTTCCCTGGTAGGACGTAGCGCGTGGAAGGAACACGTTATTCCAACCAGTTCCCTTCCCCTCCATCAGGCGCCCCGACTGTCATGGGGGAGGCGATATAGTGACCAGGATTACTACATGTTTTTGTGAGGGTATTAACTACCCTGAGAGACACGGGGAGAACATGCAAACTCCACACAGAGTGGGCCCTTTCGCCAACCCCACCTAGGGTATGGGTGCTGATGACGCGGAGGAGAAGACACGCCCCCAGCGCCCACAGCGTCCCCGGCGGGAATCGAACCCAGGACCTTCTAGCTGTGAGGCTAGCGGACACTCTTATACAGAGTGGCCACTAGCGGGCCCTCAAGCTAACATGAAATAAAACAAAATGTAATAAAAAATGTTTAAACATTTAATTTATATTTTTACTCGGTTATCCTACCAGTTTTATATGTAGACATAAATAGGTGACATAAACTATTGCATGACCATACAACACACAATTTATGAGACATACATAGTGGAATTTCATGGAGTCCCTGGCCACTATGCCCAAATAAATGATATGCAGTGAGGCCACACTGGCCATAATATAAATTATAATGCCCTGCCCACACAGCACCAGGTGAGCTCAGCTAGACGTGGGCCAGACCCCTGTAGATTAAGCCTCAAATAAGGCTGGCCAAGTTAATCATGTTGAGTGCTGTTGCCTTAACAAACCAGATTCCGAGTCGCCTTTCAACCATACATTTAGCAATCCTTCCATGCAACGGTATCATTTTTTTGCTCATTGCCAGGATGAGCCTTCTTTTGATGTTGTATTGGCAACTTGCATTTCGGTGTCCCTAATACAACAATAATGGTGTTGATGTGATACAGCAGAGCAGAGGCAAAACAGAGTCCTCGGTTACCTGATGCTGGAGATAAGTTGACGCTGCTCATCGGTGATCAGTATGTCTGGCAGCACCGAGGCCAGCCACTCAACTTTCTTCTCGGCAGCATACTGCTTCAGTACAGCAAACAGCCTCTCTTTCACCTCGGGCTCCGCACCCAGGATCTGCTCGATCTGAGGACAATGCATGAGAATGGTTAGAGGGGTTTTTGAAAGTTGATACCAAGCGTTTTTGGAGTGATGCTGCCGATATCTGATATTTCATAGAAAAATTTAAGGAACACACCTGTGTTGCTTGAACCGTCATTGCATTAAATTTTTTCTTTCTGCTCTAATCTACAGGGTACAATACATGATATACAATGTAGTCGTTATGCCAATTGGTTCCTCCCCGCACACTTTTCTGTGTTGTTACTACTGTCACATCCTACTAGCCTGAGGCTACGAGCTCAATCCATGGTCTTGAAGGGCGGACCCAAACACAGCCGCCCGGATTTGTGCGTGGCTTCCTATTGCTTCACCAATCTATGTCCCCGCCTCCCCTCCCCTCCCCCCCTCGGCCTGTGCACGGAGCACGCTGACGTCACCAAATTTAGAGCGACGCCCCTCTGCACTCTGATTGGTTAGGAGATAACAAGGTCCAAGACCATCGTTCCTGCATGGCTCCCCCAGGCTTTTTTTCTTTTGTAACAAAAAAAAAAGCCTGGGTTTCCGAGGCTACATCCTACTGACTCACCTGCCAGTGAGGAGCCCCCACCAGGAGGACGTAGAGCCTTCGTCCTACTCCTCCCGCCCAACACTCCCCGCTGACAGGTGCCGCCCCAGCCCGTAGGAAGATGTGCAATGATGGCCAATATCACCCTCCCCGCCCGGCTTCACTCCCCCCATAGACGCCCGTCAAAGCAGGATGCACCACAGTGGATTCGAAAAGTCACCCATGATGTAAACAATATACATCCGGCTTGCGTTTCAGACTCATTTTCTGTCGCACATTATGTGAGTCCGCCCCAGGTCTGCTATTTTGGGTGCGTGACACTGTCGTACACAGAGCATAAGTTATAATAACCCCAAGCCCCTATAGGACACATATACTCGGAAGGAGGAGCATGCACTGGGTGAGCAACATGCATTAATGGGCGGGGATTCCCGGTCCCCACTATAAAATACAACTCTATGCTTAATCTCTCAAGAACAGATTCTGCTCTGCGTTTGAATCTGTCGGTAGCCGTGTTGACAACCCGTGCACATTGGCTACAAGTGGGCGTGCCATCAGATCAGGAAGCAGGCCGTGCTTTACCCAATCAAATGTAGTGGCCGGGATTTACGTGTGTGCCGTTCGTTCCCCACTGGAAACAAACCGAAACTCATTTAACGATAGCGTCCTCAAAGCCGACAAGTACCACGGAAAGTTAGTAACATTTTAAAGGAGAATACCGGACAAATTAAGTGTTGTCTTTGATGTCTCGTTACTCACCTATTGACGTGAAAAGTGGCGTTCTTTTTTTCCATCGATTCCCCTGTCGTCATTTTTTAAACCCCCTCCGTTGTCATAATGGGAGCGCGTGGGTTAGGGAGATTCGTCTATTATAACCGATGCAAAGTTGTTTTTTTCTCTACTGCTAGTCATTGTGGATACTATGCTACTCTCATGTTTGACTATCATGAGACTCCACAATGACTAGCAGTAGAGAAAAAAACAACTTTGCATCGGTTATAATAGACGAATCTCCCTAACCCACGCGCTCCCATTATGACAACGGAGGGGGTTTAAAAAATGACGACAGGGGAATCGATGGAAAAAAATAACGCCACTTTTCACGTCAATAGGTGAGTAACGAGACATCAAAGACAACACTTAATTTGTCCGGTATTCTCCTTTAAATTGCTCTTTCATCATAGAAACAAGTGGGCTTATAACCAAAACGATCCATGTTCTTTGGGAGAAATGGTGTTAGTGTTCCGTGGAGAAATATTGTTAGTGGGAATGAAAACATAGTCGCACCACCGGAAGTAAAAGGCTGAAGGCAGACCAAAATCTCGGTTTCCCTGAGCATGTGTCGTCCGTTCAGCTCCGCCCAGAGCCAAATGAATAAGTAAAAAACAGCAGAGGGCGCTGTTTTTCCTTTTTATTTGGCGATGGGTTCCCAGATTGCTCTATGCTTAACCCTGGCACACTGACCTTTCTGTTGAACTCCAGGGCCTTGTGTTTGCGGTCGGGCCTCGTCCCCATCTGGCTGTCCTCCACACTGCTGCTGCGTTTCTGCCTGGGGCCAAGGCAGAGCACCCCGAGACGCAGCGTGCGGCCCTGGGACGACTTGATGAGCGTGGCGGCCATCTCGTGCTGCCTGACAGGTATGCCGTTGACCTCCATGACATAGTCCCCGGCCCTCAGGCCGCTGCGGCCCGCCGGAGAGCAGGGAGAGCAGTCCTCCACCAGCAAGGGGCAGTCTCCCACAATGGTGAAGCCAAAACGACCATCAGGCCCGGGAGTAATGTCCATCTGCAAAGAGTCAGTTAATTTTCATTTGCTTATGATTTGCAGTTAATCAAAAGCCTGATTGAAGTAAAATAGAAACATGTATAACATGGGGACAAATAACAATATCATGAATCATAAATTGTGATATTTTTATATTATATTGGCCAACTCTTCAGTACTTGTTGTATACGTGACACCACTCCAATGCTTGGCGGGATGTTCTTCTGGGTCTGGGCTATGGCGATGACGGCCTGGGAGCCTAGCGTCGACACGTTTTGGCCTTCAATTTCCAGCACCTGGTCCCCTGGCTGCAGCCCCGCCAAGTAGGCACTGCTCCCTTCCTCCACGGCCAGGATGTAGGTGGGGCCGTTCCCTCCCAGCTGGAAGCCAAATTCTTCAGGCCAGCCATGGTTGGATGTGGGCATGTTGATGTCTGGAGGGGGAGAGGTAACAGGTTCAGACCACTAAATGCTTGAGCGACATGTAATCCCTTCATGGCCTAAGATCAAACCAACCCTCTCGCATCTTTTGTTATCGGTTCCCTCTCAGCTTTTCAATCGTCTTTCTCAATAAATGTAGAAATATAATAAGGGGACCAAAAGTTCATGTTAGTTCCCTGCGATAACAAATGGTAACAGCCACGCATCTGGCAGAAATGTCCTTGAGAAAGACCTCGACCTCTACCCACTCAGTCACTTTTAACTTGCTCTGGATAGCACCAGTTAAAGGAAGATAATACTGTACTAATATACAGTAGATGTGTCATAATCCTCTATACAGTACATGCTTTGGGCAGACCACCCCAATAATTTTGAAAGCTACGGTGAAGTAAGAGTTTCATCAAAGACAAATACTGTCTTTGAAAAAAATCAACCAAAATCTGATGCGCAGCGTGAGACTAGACAGATGAAGACATTTGGGTCAAACAACACACCATAACCTAAAATACCCTTTCCATTCCCTCCCTCAACAATCGAGAGAGAGAGAGGATGGCCTGTGGAGACGTAAGACAGATGAAGGAAAGCATTTGCACACACACACACACACACACACACACACACACACACACACACACACACACACACACACACACACACACACACACACACACACACACACACACACACGCATACAGTACCTGTTCCTGCCATCGGCATCAAACTATACTCTATGTCAGAAAGAAACAGTGATCAATAAATCCTTGAGTCTTATCTATCCAAATAAAATGGAAAGGATTTGCCCGGTGTCACTTGGTCCTTCTGCCATCTCTCCTGCCTCAATCCCTGCTGCCTGCAGTGAGGCTCTGCATCCCTCTGCTCTGAACTGTGACACTCTCTCAGCCAGGTCCCTATAGGTGACATGGTTTAATGCTCCACAGCAGCCAATCAAATGACAGACTTTTTGACCTCGATGAACTTGAAGGCACACCTCTCGTTCACTCACTGCACACACACACACACACAGCTCTCTGCTGTCGAGTGAGTGGTGATTTCACAGGGCCTATAGTAATAGGAAATACTATCAAGTGTACAAAGTACTGCATAATGCAACAAATAAAAGGGTAAAATAAGAACATTACAGGTTATTGTGGTTTTGGGGTGTGCCATCGTTTAAGGGCAAATTTGGACTTTATAAAAGAATCAACCCACATGTAACAGGGTCCAAACATCTTCCTGGCAAGACATGCCTTACCCTGCCATAAAACATCACTGAATTTAAATCGGGGCTCTTTTTAGTCTACCCTTAACCGTACAACTCAGCGTGAGCGGCAGTGGTGTAGCACCGAGCCTCCAGTGCTGTGGGTCCCATGGTCAGACACAAAGCTGTGACACAGCGGACTTTCAGACTTACAGGCTTCTCTAGTCGGAAACGACAGTCTTCTCTGTCGAAAAGACTGTCTGCCCTTTTTGTTCTGCAGGAACTTCTTCATCTCGGAATCACACTGCGTGGGATAGCAGGTGGCTATAGGATCCAATCTGTCTTCTTAACTCTCAAAATGACAGGAAGAGAAAGGCCAGCAACAAAAAAATGGAAAAAGGGGGAAAGAGCTCCCCAGCTGACTTCCCCCCTCCCCCCCCCTGCAACAACATCTGGTCAAACTACAGAGGAGAAGAACCGCAAAAATGCTGCCCCATCTTCATCCTTCTGTCATGGGCAGAGCATCGTCACCTCCCTCCACAACAAGCACAGGTGACTGTGCAGGAAAAAACGTGTGGTCTCTGTGTCTGGGTGTGCAGAGCGAGTGAGCGAGTGAGTATAAGTGAGTGTCCTGCATCTCATTCCGGATTCATCCTCAGGGCCAGCCCGCTCACCACAGTGTTAACCTGAAAACTGGGACACGTGCGCCCGCGCTGCTCCATTCCTTAATAACTCTCCCTCCAAAAAGAGCTAAAGTGAGGCCTCATTTTTCTATAAATACTCCACTGTGACTCTTTTCCTCTGTCTTCTCCCTGCTCTTCTCCTTCTCTCTCGGCTAGGTGGCTCTCCAAGGGACCCGTTCTGGCCCAGAATCGCTCACGCTCACCGTCGAGGCATGATGAGCACTAATTGGAACGCATGCCTAAATGGCCGTGTGTGTCTGTGTGCATATGTGTGTGTGTGTGTATTCACACGTGGGTATACGGTATGTGTGCATGTCTACATATGTGTGTAACATCCATATGTGTGTGCAGAGTGTTTAGTCCATTGAGAAGTAAGAGCAGGGGGGGAAATTTAGGACTTTAGGATTAGTGGGATTATGGGTTGGATCTTCGGATCTCCTGAGGCGTAAACAGGGGCACATGGTCCCCTGCCTCAAACATACACAGAGCAGTGGACTTTTTAATTCGCAGTCTATGAACTTTAGTAGTGTTTTGGTCAATTGTTATCGAACCCTCCTATAGATGTGTATTAGGTGTTGGTACAGTGGTATCGATGTTAGAAGTTCCCCTTCATGCATTCATCCTGCAGGACACCTTCCATGTGTCCCACGTTAAGCCCGTTACCTCCAGCCCTCAGTCATCTCCAGTCCCTACATCCCCTCCGCCCAGGATGATAGATGGCCACCCTGCCTTTACTATTGGATGTGTGCTGCCGGGGACAGTTTTTTTCAATGATCTGGTCGACTAGGAGGGCTATGGCCCCCGAGGAACGTTCATGGGTTCCCCATGCCCAGATTTTGGACCCATGCCTCATCCAGGAGTTCCGCAGCTAACAGCCGACTGGCTGAAGGGGAGGGTAGGCCTACTGTCACGCTGATGTCACCATGGTGTGTCATCATCGCGGGGGAGTAAGACCCATTTGATCCTTAAGGCTTTGTCGTACAGTTACGTTTCCTAGAAGTAGTTACTTGTATTTGCTGCCCACTTATCCACACCAGTTTGAAAGTGGTTAATAAAAAAGAGCCCTGTGTTGAATCCATGTATGTACCTCTAGAGGTTTAAGCCTGAATGTATATTGTACTTAAACATAAGACTGTATTGTTCACTGGAAATTACTGATTTTCCCGTATGATAGGCCTACGGTGCAATATCCTGTACATTAGGCTTTGTTTTTTTTTATCCTGCCTGTTGTCTCCTGTTGTCTCTCTCGTAACTTCAAACTGTCAAACGGTTGAAAAACAACTGTAAATTGAAAACAATTACGTATATTGGAACTGTCTGCTCTCATTCAGAAGGCTGTTCGTAATAACTGAGGAAGAACGTACGTGGCACACACAGTAGCTACTGGACAGGTCTGACTATGAGTGAACCGTCATTATTGGCACAGCAAACAAGAAGGAACGTCCTGTACTGCACCAACTGAATAATTCAACACGTAGTTCAAGTGGTTGGATTTCCAAACACACACACACACACACACACACACACACACACACACACACACACACACACGCACACACACACACACACACACAGTCAAACGCCCATCTTACACCTCAGTCAAGATGGACACTTGAATCATGTGACTAAGTAAACGAGTAAAAAAAGAGCAGGGGAAAAGAGTACAGTATCCTTTGTCACGTATATACTGTACATCTGCTGTACTGGGGAATCTTGCATCGACTTTACATAACAAACAAACAAAACATCATTACAACAACCACAGAACCTACAAAATCGTATCGTATAATATTCAAACCTGCTGTAACAGTAGGTGTTGCTTTTTGAGAGCATGTCGCATGCAGTTAAGGTACCTCTACCTACTTACCTCAATTTAAAAAAAAACACACAGGGAAACTCAAGTGCAAACTCACAGGCAACACATACAAAAAATACAAGCAAAATTTACATTATTAACTGAAAAGGTGCATTCCTTACCTATTTGAAAAGCTTCCACATAGGCTACATGCAGCCTATAAGAGTGTCTGAGTAGCCTTCTCCTGTTCTCTCTAGCACTGGACATTGTAACTTGAGTGTGGAGCAACTAGATCCAACAGGTGTGCTGTGATGCCTTGCTTCACTGCATTGCAGTGGAGCGATATTAGGGCAGAGAGATGGTTCAACTAAAGGATGATTTATGATGGTTTATGTTGAAGTAGTTGTACCATGGCACATTGATAATAAAAAAATAATAATAATAATAATAATAATAATAATAATAATAATGGACCAGTCGAAATTTACAGAAGGGGGTCCCTGGAGGAAAATAGGGAAGGGTCATGCCTTTCTAATTTTAGTCCAAGGGAGGGTCAGCAAATTTTTACTTTGAATCCAAGGGAGGGTCATGCAATTTTGAATTGATAAAATAGTCCATTTTTTATATACTTTTTTAGTACAGCAGAAAAGTGGTCAATGACCCCTCTCTATTTCAAAGGATACAAAGGATTCAAATCAAGTACACCTTGGTCTATTTAGAATCAATGGCGGTCGTTAATAAGCCATCAATGCACAGCCAGTGTGAACGACCCAGTCAAATCTATCAGCGTCCTAACGATGGTGGTTGAACAATTAAGCAAAACTTCAACAGGCGTTGGGCATATTGGAGGCATTATCCCATTTTCCAACACAGAGATAATCCTCTTTTAAGTGTGTTTTTGTTGCTCATAGAATTACATACACCAGGTAGGTTACAATGACCAATTTATAACTGGATATTCATAATCATATGGACAGTTGTGTATAGATGCCAGCCTAGCTCCACAAATAAAACCAGAATAATCAGGCCATAATTGATAGCCAATTTGTTTTATGTAGGCAACAGTGTAGTCACTGTAGTTAATAATTAAAAGGGCAGAGTGACAAAAAGTTGTAAACTTACCAAATACTCAACTTTCTTCAATCTGACCAGGATTCAATGGGTTTCCCACATGTAAGTTGAGAACACTATCCATTCTGCTACCACTACTACAGACACTACACTGTGCACAAGACTGACTAAGTAATGTTCTAATCAATGTGGAAAGCAAAACATCGGACATATTATCAGTTTTAAATGTCATGTTGTATTTTGATGGGGAGGGTTAGGGGTGTCAAGATTTTACGATACGATACATGATGTTGGGCATATGATATCAATATGATACATTATTAATGTTCTTTTCTCATCAACATTGGCCATCATCTTTAGTTTAAAATAACTTTATAAAGCACTTTAAAAAACTATTACAAAGTGCTTTGTACACACAAATAAATACATTTGTGCAAGCTTAAGGGAGAAGTGAAGTTCTCACTAACTATAAACCCATTGTTTCAGAGGACAGATAGTATTAGACACTAATATAACAAGTATAATATAATGTAACACTGCATAACTATAAGTTCCACAAACCTCATATTTTTGTCATCTGGACTTTACCAACCAAGTGCAGCCTAGTTATTTCCAACAGCTCAAAAAAAATCTATAATACCAGATACATTATGTGTAAACAATCTTAGATTAGATGTAGGCCTATTTGAGAGTGCAGAGGCATAATTGCTCTGATGCATGTCACATTAACGAGCGTCAACGAGCATCAGCTGACACACAACACCTCCCCTCTGCAGTGCTTTAAACTGAAAGTGACTGGAGTCTGTTTCATGTCTCTCCAAAATACCTTGAATATGATGGAAGACATGATTAATAATAACTGTGATTATGATAAGCTTCACATTTCATATCATACACCATACAGTAAGAACTCCTATAACTTTCACCGGCAAAAAAAATGAAAGTTTTTGTTTTTAATTAAAAAACAATTAAAAAAATATTACATACAGTATGACATCATTTTTTATGATCAAATATTTTTTTTTATGATCAAATTGTAAAGTATTGCAATCCAATTCAAGTGAGATTTGTGTTTAGTTATTGTATATTTAGTTGTTTTATGGTTAAAACATCGAGAGCTTCTGCTCTGCTATCCCAAGGGCGTATCGTCATAGAGGCCAATGGGGCCATGGCCCGGTCTGGAAAACTCTGCTCCCCTATTTTTTTATATATATAAAAACAAAAAAACAAAAAAAACGTATTTTTTTCCAGTAGCTCCGCAGCCTCCGCCCACCCCACCGTTCCCATTGTCAAGCGGCCCCAGCCAGACATGCTAATTGCCTCTAATAAACAAGTCGTGATCTCTGTGGCTGTGCTAAACATGTTCTGCAGGTTTTGGCTCTGCCGTCTGCCCTTATTGAAATGAAGGGTCGCTATGCTGTGTCCCTCGACTCCCTCGTCCTGTGTGCACTAACAGTCACTGCATGCACTGAATACCAGTGGTGGAAAAAGTACTACATTTTTTTACTTAAACAAAAGTATCAATTCTGCGATGTAAAAATACTCTGTTACAAGTAAAAGTAAGGTATTCAAAATGTACTTGAGTAAAAGTAGAAAAGTATTGGTATCAAAATGTATTTAAAGTACCAAAAGTAAAAGTAGGCTACTCATTATGCAGAAGGTCCCATTTCACAAGTTTTCAAATGTGAAAAAAAAGTTTTCTAACCCTTGATACTTTTACTTAAGTAAAACATTTGAGGATGGAACACACTGAGGGATGGGTAGAGTGTTGTTAATGTTGTTTTATGGTCATTTAATGAATTAATTTTTAAAGCAAAAAAATCGCGCTCGCTTCGCGTACATGCCCGCGACGCAGTGGGTGGGGGGCCGGGGGGAAGGGGGGAGTCATTAAGAATCTTGCCCGGTCCACGTTAGAACCCACCATACGCGCCTGTGCTATCCACACTGTCACTGACACTGTCTGTCTGTCTCCGACGAGCTATTCCACCATTTCGGGTGGAAAATGGAACGTCCTAAAACACACTGCCCCATTTTTTTTGGGGCCGGATTAGACCTGGGGCGAGGGTGTTTTGGGACGACGGTTCTTCTTCTATTGCATTTCTGAATGGAGAGGCGCGATGCGAAACAATCATGACTGAAGAAGAGTAGACCCTTCACAGCTAATTTTAAGAATCGGTTCAGAATTGAATGAGTATGTAGCCTATGGCTATAGTTAAATGTGAAGCTCTTTCTGCTATAAATATGCATCCATATACTACTCCACTTCGAGTAATTTTTTTTGGACCGAAATAACCGAATTAAACCCGAAATAAAAAGAAAAACAACCTGCAATATATATATATATATATATATATATAGATATATATAATAATATATATAGATAGATAGATATATATATATATATATATATAGATATAAATATATATCTATATCTATTTAGATAGATCTAAATAGATATAGATAGATAGATAGATATACAATTTTATTTATTTTCAATATCTTTTTGAAAATAGCAGATCTACAAGCTCACTGTGAGCTTGTAGATCGGCTATTTTCAAATAGCCAATGTACGTATAAGGTGTACCAACGTCATGTCACCAAAAGTTAGCCACGCCCCCTTTTTCGACGCTCCAGCCCTTTGGGGGTCAGACTGTACATAGAGACAGCTAGAGAGTGACGGTGGTTTGTGTTTGTAAACATTAACTTCTTTGCCGAATACATAGTGATCAGTGCACACTGCATGTGTGGCTGGTCTATGAGAAAGCTGTTCACATGTCGCAGCTCTCCTCTTCAAGATTGAATACAGTGTGAGGCTAACAATGTATTCAAGAGCAGTGGTGGTAAAAGTAAATGTTTTACTTAAGTAAAAGTACCAATACTGCAATGTAGAAATACTCTGTTACAAGTAAAAGTCCAGGATTCTAAATTTACTTGAGTAAAAGTACGAAAGTATTGGCATCAAAATATACTTAAAGTACCAAAAGTAAAAGTACTAACATATTTGAAAATAGCAGATCTACAAGCTCACAACGCGTTTTGATGCGACGCGTTGTGAACTTGTAGATCGGCTATTTTCAAATAGCCGAGGTATAAGATAGGGCTGAAGTGGTTAATGTAGGTTTCATAATATAATAATTTATATCTGAAAAGTAACTAGTAACTAAAGTTTTCAAATAGTGGAGTAAAAGTACAATATTTGCCTCTGAGATGTAGTGGAGTAGAAGTAAAAGTATTGGAAATTGGAAATACTCAAGTAAAGCACAAATACCTAAAAAAATTACTCAAGTACAGTACTTGAGTAAATGTACTTAGTTACTTTCCACCACTGTTAAAGAGACGTAGTATGGCTTGGATCTCAGCTGTACCACACAAAGATTTAACGTTCAACAACCTACCCAAGTACAGCCGTGTTTGTTCACGTCATTTTCTCAAAGGTACATTTTTTTTTTTTCAACAATATGTTTATTTATTTTTTTCCTTTTACACAAAATATTTCAACATTATAATACAACACAAAGAAAACAGAAAACAAAAATGGACATTTACATTAAATCATACAAGACAATCATTGAAATGACAAAAAAACAAAAACAAAAACAAAAGAAAAACATACATAGGCATCAACACTACTCCTCTCCAGATTCTTCCATTAAATGTGGCAGATTATTGTTTTCCATATATTGAATGAAGCAACCCCACACCTCCTGAAACATCTCTTGTTTGTCCTTAAGTATGTATGTGATTTTTTCTAGAGGTAGGCATAAAGACAATTCCCTGAACCACTGTGCAATGCTTGGTCTATCCGGCCTATCCTTCCAGGTCAATGCAATTACTCTTTTAGCTTGTAAAAGACAAATATCTATGAATATTCTATCACTGTGCCTTATTCTTTGTCCAACTGGATAGAGGCCTAGCAGAAAGAACTTAGGTTCTGGTACAATGTTAATTGAAAGTATCGTTTGTATTTCCTGCCCAATCTCCCTCCAAAAGTCCATCAATCTTGGGCATGACCATAAACAGTGGAACAATGTGCCTCTATCTTCACCGCATCTGGTGCATAGGTCCGGAATATTGTTATTAAACTTATTAAGCTTCACAGGTGTGATGTACACTCTCATGAGCCAATTATATTGAAGGAGTTTTAGGCGTGTATTCCCAGTCTGGGATTGAGCCAGTTTACAAGCTGTACTCCATTGCTCCACTGTTAGGTCCTCCTGTAAGTCTGCTCTCCAGGCATTAAGCCTATGCTCAGAAGATTCCGGAGAAAATGACATTAGCAGGTCATAAAATTCTGATATAAACATGAAACTGCTATTTTGTCTCTGCTAACTAAAAGTAACTAGGTAATGCAACTAGGGTGGTCCAGAGTGTTAAGTGACTTTTTTTCCCTCTCTAACGATCTGACAGGCGGGCTGCTCTGCTCATAGACCAAACATTCCACTACCGTGCGAGGTCTCCAACAAACTATTTCATTATTCAGGCAGTTTTGTGTTGTTGAAAGTTTCGGTGAGTAGCGAAATAGCTTTGTTTATTTTTTATGTAAGTTGGAGACCTCGCACGGTAGTGTAATGTTCGGTCTATGAGCAGAGCAAAGACAAAAAGACAATAACACTCTGGACTATCCTAGGCTACCCTAGCCTAGTTGCATACCTAGTTACTTTTAGTTAGCAGAGACAAAATAGCAGTTTCATGTTTTTGGTAAAAAACTCACCATTGTGACTGTGAGTTAAAAAAAAGAACACGGTCGGGTCATTGTTTACAAGCTGTTTATGTACCCTCCGGCCCCAACCCTCCGGCGGCCGGCCTCCCAAAATGGCCGCCGCTACCAAGTTACACATGTTGACGCCCCCTTTAGGATTTTTTGGTGGCATAGAGACGTCACAGAGTCGAGACGCCGTTAAATCAGCCCACTTTCGCCGTCATAATGAGTGAGTAGATTGACAGCTGCCACAAGTGTAGAGTAGTGTAGTGTAGTTTGTAGTCCTGTGATTGTTGTCCAGCAAGTAGACGGTGTACATTATTATCTATCTCTAACTTGTCTGTTGCTCTAATTTAGCAATGGTACGACAGTGCTGCATTGGATGCAATGCCAAGGTTTCAGACGTTAAATTAAAAAAGTTAAATTGCACACATTTCCAACCTGGAAGAAAAGCTTTGGAGATCAGATGTCGGAGATATCAAAGAAACGTCGTATGGCTTGGCTTGGGCATCTTAAATACAATGAGATTGAGCTAACAGCTAATTTGTGTTTCTCTATGTGTCCAGTCTGAGAAACGTTGTCTAACGTGGGTGGCTCACGGTCACGGTGGCTGAGTAAACAGCCAGGGACTCTTGTCTGTCTGTCAGCAAGTGTTCAGACGTCGGAGATATCAAATAAATGTAGTATGGCTTGGGTGTCAGCTGACGAAATAACATAACCTTCAACAACATTCCCAAACACATATAAGCTCAAACGAGCATGACAGCACACAATCAAAAATATAAACATCTGTTGGAGGCCAGGGCGAGGCGAGCATCAGCGTTGCCATGTCGGCTTATTATAAGCGACTTTGGGCTTCTTTTTCTGTAAAGTTGCTTGTAAAATTGGTAGTTGCGGGTTGCGTTTTTTTGTGTGGCTTATTTATAAAGTGTACTTGCTTATTTAGGCTTATTTAGGTACTTGCTTATTTAGGCTTTAAAAAATAAATAAATACATTTAAACCAGTGGTTCTCAAATCTTTTCATGAAAATGTTTTGTGCCAGGGAGCATTTGTGTTGTCAGGGCGCGCCCCCACCAAGAGTTGGCTGGCCGCTGATAAACGCAGGTTGTGCGCGGCCACAGTTTTTTGCAGCCAGCGGATTCTAAAAAACGGGAGTGTCGCGCCTGTCACTCACTTTCAGGAGCCTCCCCGTAGCCCGCATCGGCTGCTGCCTTGAGCCTTGAGCACCATGTTGCTTCCTGAGTCTTGAGACGGTCCGCCTTCGACTCACCCGATTGGACAGAGGGGGAAAATCAGCGCCTGCCTCCAGCAGTTTTATGCTTAGTCGCGGAGAGCAGATAAACGCAAGGTCTGCGCGAGAGGCGGAAAAATCTGCTCTTGCGTGAATCAACGCATTTGCATTGACAATGCATTGGCAGATTCTGCAAACAGCAGCCAGCCAACTCTTGGTGGGGGCGCGCCCTTAGAATTTTTTTAAAAATATTCCAAATATTCTTTATTTTATTGCAAGAGTTTTTTTTTTAAATAGCCTATGTACAAGCTCACGTGAGCTTGTAGATCGGCTATTTTCAAGTAGCCGATGTCACTAAGCCACTTCTTTTGGGCTTGTTTTCATAGACCTGGTTGCTTATTTCTCTCGCAAAATATGGCAACACTGATCGCAACAGGTCCGTTGTGCACTTTCTCAATGACCAATGAACAATATAAAATTAATAATAATACTTCGCTATAATAATATTATAAATATGTATATAAATAATCAGTACTCAAGATGACTATATTTTATTTCGGTTACACAACTAAGCAACAACGACACACGTCTTGCTGTTTCCTCCGTCTACATAGACGGTACACAGAGCATTGTCAAAGAATTCCACTCTGGAGGTGGAGGTTGCTTTCACTTAGTTGCGGATCCAAGCCCCGCAAACACCGTTCCCGTGTAAACGGACGTCCCGTATTTTCGTTTATGTACACAAATCTTCCAGCCCACACCGTCACAGGCCGAAACGTGCTTACACTTACAAAGGACTTTCAAATACGGCCCCTGGACACTCACACTGCACCTTAAGACATGGCGGGCGCATGGGATAGGCCTAACTTCTTCATACCACCAGCACACAACATCCCACAGAAAACATTCTTTATCACGTTATACAATAAAACAACATAACATTAGTAATATAATAGATTACATCATTAATACGAAATGTATTATATTATAATATATCATTTATACATTATGAAAAAACAAAATATACGTTTTTCAGGAAATGAAGAAATCATTATATTAAAAAAATAAAAAGCAATACTGCCTCATCAAAGTTGGTATAGTGACTTTAGATATTGTCAGATATTTGCATGTGTCATATATTATCACCACTTTACCCAAATCCAGCTCAAGTCGTGGAGTTAGGAGTTTTGTCCAAACAAAGTTAGGTGGAGTTAGGTGTCTGAACAGCTGACAATAGATCCAATCGCTGCTGAGGGAGAGGTTTCAAATGGGGCTAAATTCCTAAAAGCTAACAATGGATCTCCAAGCTCACAAATTCCTAAAAGCTAACAATGGATCTCCAAGCTCACAATGCATCACAACGTGTGAATTAGTGCCCGATGCTTCATGACACTTATTATATAGGCCTACAATAATAAACAGGACATTCAATATTACAATAACGTCTGCAAAGAGGGGTTCACACAGTTGGAGTTCCTGTTTCTAAAACGTTGTTGATATTTAGTATGAGTTATTGGTTGATATATTGATTCTTGTACCACACCTCCTCAAGTACATCTGTGCTTATTACCAAGATGTTTTACTGTACCAATTCTTAATAGTTAAATATTGAAATAGAATCCCAATCAATTGTAAACATTACAAATGTAATAACAAATTCTAAACAACTTCTTATCAGGTAACAACTACATATTCTTGTAACTCATGTCTTGCATTACCAATGCTGGCCAAATCAATCAACTACATGGCAGAAAACACAAGCATCACACATCCCACTACCCACTACATGCCTGACCTCGCCAAAAAAAAAACTCCCACAGACGTACAGGGTCTGCTTCACACTGTCACCCGTCTACACATGACATCTTATGTCATACGTCCTTGTTAGTCAAAGGGAGGGTCATGGCATTTTAGATCAAGGTACATACATTTTCTCCAGGGGTACCCTTCTTTAAAAATCGACCTGTCCCTTAGGTGAAGCTGAAGTTTGGTGATTAAGTTCCTTTTTTCTTCAGCTTGATGATACGCTTCACAGTCACCTTGACTGCATTCCCACTGGTCTGTTTAAAAAACTGAAAAAGAAGGGAACAACAAAACCAGATATCAACTTATGAATAAAGTGATAGAACGATCAATATGTCACATCATTCAATCAACTGAATGTACTTTAAAAATGTCTGTGAAAGACAATGGGTAATATACAATGTCTCAGTTTGTAAAGTTATGTGATAATTGTATCCAAATGATAAACTTAAAGGTAGGGTAAGTGATATTTTTGGGTTAAAACAAAAAGTATTTTTTTTAAAGGTTAAAGCACTATATTCTGATAGTAATCATTGCTATAGAGTGTTTGTTCAGTAACAGGAGTCTCCCCGTCTCTCCAGCTCTATAATAAACAGAAAATACATTTTCCGGTAGGTGTCAAAATCTCAGCCAATCAGGAGAAAGTACCACTTTTTAAGCTTAATTTTTATAGTGTTCCAGTTCCAATTTTGCCTGCTAATTTCTTAGTGTCATCACTTCCAATTTCACTTGTTTAATCTATATCCTGATTGAGTTCTCTATCCTGATTGGATAAAATTGGAAATGAAACTGAAACTGAAACGAAAATGCATTTTCTGTTTTATAAAGAGCTGGAGAGACATGGAGACTCCTTATATGGACAGGACACTCTATAGTAACGAGCACTATCAGAACATAGACCCATTTTGCAATTATTTGAATAATTGCAAATCACTTACCCTACCTTTAAGAGAATAATATTTATGTTCTTTCCCCCAAAAAAAGAAATCATGGTATACAGGAAATAAATCATTCATGTATTCTTTGAGCAGATCCGTCAGCCTTAGCTAATCACAATTATAACAGAAGACACACACGCACGCGCGCACACACACACACACACACACACACACACACACACACACACACACACACACACACACACACACACACACACACACACACACACACACACAGATGATAATGGGCAAACCTCGTCAATATGAGATGCGATTTCATCTTCAGTCAACTCTCGATTGCTGGAGATCTTGAATCGTGCATGAGCAGAGGTTGTCAGCTCTGAGGATGATTTAAACAAGACGATAAATATGGTGGCTTGATAGTCACACACTGACAAACCACACACATGCAATCATACAAATAGTCAGACCCTGGTGAAGTTGTCACAATTGGTGGAAGTTGGGTTGCAAAAAAACCTTAAAAGTCAACATTTCTCCATCAGTGACAGTATAGAATCAACCCTAAAAACTTTTTTTTATATATCTAGGGCCAGATGTTCAATTTTTTTTTTTTTTTTTACCAATTAGTATGTTTATCTCCACCAGGAGATCTTGTTTTTACCCCTGTGTGTCTGCAGTGAATCTCTCAAACTAGGCCGATCGTTGTAGTTATTTTTTACTCAAGTAAAAGTATCAAGTACAAGTTCGGTATTCAAAATGTATTTTAGGAAAAGTACAAAAGTAGTAGCCTGGTTCACGACGAATCTGCCATTGCAAAAAGAATTGCCCTCGGCAGATCAGGTCTGGCCCCTCTCAATAGAGATTGAATTTCTCTCCCTCCGAAGTTGTGAGGGACCAATCAGGGCCCTTTATGCAAATATGAGGCGGGTTTATCACCAAAGGCATTTTTTTTATTTGCCCCTCAGAAATACCAGACAGAGATTCGAGACTAATATCTACGCAGTGATATTAGTCTGGCCATGCCAGGCTACAAAAGTAGTGGCATCAAAATGTACTTAAAGTACCAAAAGTAAAAGTACTCATTATGCAGAAGGTCCCATTTCAAAAGTTTTCAAATGTATAAAAATTGGTTGAAAATAGCAGATCTACAAGCTCACAACGTGGCGCTTTGCGACGCGTTGTGATCGTCTATTTTCAAATTGACAAAGTATATATTTAGGTCTGAATAGGTTTTGTAATATTAATCTAAATGTAAATAAAAAGTAACTAGTAACTATAGTTGTTCTGTCATACCTTCATAATATGCTTACTTATGGGATATCATCGCCCCCTAGCGATGCACAGAGCACAGCACATGGACTCCCGGCTACAATTTCCTATTGGATAGGGCCATGTTACGCGAAACCGGCAAACCGGAAGGGGTATAAATACCCTCGCGTCACTGGGATACTCCCTCTTCCTTCACTCTGCCAATGCGAACACGCACGAGCCTGAAGCCTGAAACAGCAAACTACGGAGAAACCTTCTAAAAACCAACAAAACCCACAGCGAGGGCACCAGTGCCACTCTACGGATTAGTCGAATTAGTTTCTGCTATTTTATGAATAACGCTCCTGCGTTACCTACTCGATTTTATTACTTTCTGTCCTGTTCTCTCTGTTTTCTTGCCACGAGGCGTGAGTTAGCTGCTTGTTAGCTAGGCTAGGCCGGACGCTAACAGCTAAGCTAAGTGGCTACCTAGCCTTTGTTGTCTCACCTGGGGATCTGCGGACCTGGGGATCGCCGGCCTACCCCCCATGGACCCAACCCTGGCCAGCGCCATCGAGGCGGCGAAGCCGGGCTCAGTGAAAACAGGTACGGGAGAGAAGCCTGTTCCCCATGGGAACGGGCACACGCTCCAAGACGATGTCGTCATCAGCCCAGCCATCGCTAACGGGCAATGCTGCAGGGTGGATGTCGACGTTGGGGAAGACTCCCGTGCCACGTCACGTGCCTTCCCCACGTCCGCTGAACGGACCAACACTACCGCTGCTGCCCCTTGTGGACGCCTCCTCGATGATCGTTGCGATCAGACCGAAGGCGTCACTGGTTCCTATGGGAACGGGCACGCGCTCCACGGGGCAGGTGACGTCAGCAGCCCCCACCAACCCCGTGAATCCTCTAGCTCGGTGCTTGACTCAATGGAAAGCTTGCAAACCGAATACTTGGGTGCTACGCACCGTTCAAAAGGGCTACAGGTTGCAATTCTCCAGCAAACCTCCGCTAACAACCAAAGTGTTGTTCTCTCAAGCATCAGGCCAAGCGGCCAATACACTGAGAGAGGAGGTTTTGTCTCTCCTGAGCAAGGGTGCAATCAGAGAATTATCCCCGGATCAGAACCTGATGGGTTTCTATTCGGAATAGAAACGGGGGGGGGGGGGGGGGGAGGCGTGAGACCTATTCTGAACCTGAAGGGGTTGAACAGATTTCTGAAGGTCTTCAATTTTCGAATGCTGACAACGGCAACGTTGTTACGCTCGATACGACAAGGGGATTGGTGGACGAGCATAGACCTCAAGGATGCCTATTTTCACGTCCCAATCTACCCTCCTCACCGGAAGTTCCTGCGCTTTGGCTACGAAGGCAAAGTGTACGAGTACACGGTGCTCCCGTTTGGCATGTCACTGAGCCCCCGGGTTTTCGTGAAATGCACGGAGGCGGCCATAGCTCCACTGCGGCACCAGGGTCTCCGTCTGGCGACGTACATAGACGACTGGCTGCTAGCAGCAGGATCGAGGGAGGAGGTGGCGCGGCACACAGTGTTGGCCATCGCACACCTAAAGTCCCTGGGGTTCACGATCAACGCTCAAAAGAGCTTCTTGATCCCGTCCCAACAAGCCACCTTCGTGGGGATATCACTGGATTCAACCACAATGGTGGCGCGTCTGTCTCAGGCCAGGATAGCCGGCTTTCTAGCATGTGTACTCTCTCTGTGCCTGGGGCGTCGGGTCACGAACAGGACATGCATGCAAGCTGCGGGTCTCATGGCATCGGCCATACAGTGATCCGGTTGGGCAGATTCTACATGAGACCTTTGCAGAGATGGATGCGGGCTCTGAGGATCCCGCACACCATGGGTTCTCGAAAGGTAGTAGTGTCACCACGGTGTGTGGTGTCACTCCAACCGTGGACACAAGCGACCTTCTTGTCCGAAGGGGTCAAGATAGGCGCAGTAGTGTCGTGGAAGGTAATTACCACGGACGCCAGTCTCTCAGGTTGGGGGGCTGTCCACGAAGGCTATTCAGCCAGGGGGATGTGGGACTCCGTACTGAGGGAGGTACACATC